>NC_067398.1:558346659-558946659 GCF_016432865.1 Antechinus flavipes | reverse complement strand
GGCTGTCGGGCAATTGGGGGAAACACCTGTCCAGGATCACACAGCTAGAAAGTGTTGTGTCTTAAGGTCATATTTGAACTCGGGTCCTCCTGACTCCGGGAGTAGAGGGGCTTTACTGCACCATCTTAGCTGCCCCTCCTTTCTATTTTTGAGGATCTGGTTATTATAGTGTCCTGGGAATTAATTTACAGATTTGGTGTTTTGGTGAGTTCTGCTGAATGTGGCAGAAGGATGTTTCCAAAAAGCAATTGTGAGAGTGGGAATTCCTACATGGTATTTTGAGATCTGGAATATGAGGTTTGTGGGAAAGAATGCTGGATTTGCAGTGAGAGTCTCTTAGTTCAGATCAGTTTTGTGACTTAAGTCATTTTAAGTTTTCTGAGCCTCCCCTGTAAAATGAAATTAAACTAGATGAAATTTAGGAATCCATTTAGTTTCCCATCTATGATGTGATGATGGCAAATGTAAAGTCTCCTGAATAAATGGTTAGAGAAAGACAATAGAATTTCCTTGCTCTTGCCTAAAGTTGAGAGATGGAAATACTTTTAAAATGCTGTATTCCTTATTGGAAACGGGTGGAGGAAACAAACCTGTCTTGACTCTGGAAAGAACAATGGATTTTGAGGGCAAAATGTACATTGTCTCAGATTGTACTTCTGATAATAACCTGCTGGGTAGTTGAATGTCTCTGATGGGGTATAGAGGGTATGATTAGGTCCATTTCAATACATTGCTATGATCCTTTTAAATTTCAAGATAACTTGAGAGGTTTCAGCAATCCAAAAAATATTTCTTTGGGCAGAGCACCCACAGGTAAGGGTATGATACCCTGTGAAGAAAGTGAGCTAGGTGTGTTGCCCAGCTGACTAGTTCAGTTGGGCAGCTCTGCTCACAGGGGTGGTATTTGTACTTTATTCTGGTCGAGGACCATCTCTCTGGTAGAGAGCTTACTTAGGTGAACCTATATAGTTCTAAGATGTGAGTTGGAGAGAAAGGTTATTATGAAGAGTTAAAAAGAAAATTAAAGCCCTTAAGAAAATGTAGGACTTGAATACAGACTTCCAGTGTGCACTAAAGCAGAGAAGAAGTATGGCCCAAGAGCAAGAGTTGTCCTGGGAGCCAGACTGAGGAGGCTTTGACTTCTTCTGAGAGAGAAGCTAAAAGAAGATCTGTGGCTAAGAGGAGCTATATTTAGGCTTGGGAGATGGAGATGCTGTAGCCTACTATTTCTTACCATAATGTCAGGGGTCAAGGACCAGAATCTTTACTTTTTTTTTTTCATAAATCCCTTGGGCAGGCTAATGCCTATGGACCCCTTTTCAAAAGTAATGTGTTCAAGCAGAAAAATATATAAGATTACAAAGGAAACTAATTATAATGAAAAATTATTATCTTTATATGAATCTCTGCAGCTATTTGTCTATCTAGTTCATAAATCCCAAGTTGAGAACCTCAGGCTTTAGGCCTCTGCATAAAAAAGTAACTGTTGATGGACTGCTCCTGGAAGTAAGGATTTATATGCTGGGTACCTCAGCCCAGAAGAAAACAGTATAATATAAAATTGCTGGAGATATATCTTACCCTGAAATTTTTTGACACTGTAGTGTAAGGTATATTGTCCCAAATACAAATCCAAGAGATATTTGAAGAACTAGTGAAGTGTCAAAAAAAAAAAAAAAAAAAGATAGTATGTTGTCTTTTTTAAAAGTTTAATTCTGAGCAAGAGTATCATAGATTTCTAAGAGTTTATTTTTGTTCAGTCCCTTCTCCAGATGAAGGAAGTGAAGCAGGGTAGTGAAGATTTGCCTCAGGCCATATAGAAAATTTAAGGGGCTACAGTCCAAATTTCACACATTTAGTTTCTCTTCCTCCAAATTCAAGGGAATTTAATATTATGTTTATAAAAGACTTAGTAAAATCAAAACCTGAATTAGTTTTAAGATTTTTTACTTTAAGGAAAATGAATTTCAATTACAAAGATTAATGCAAGCCCTGTTAAGAGGAAATTAGAATTTCAGATAGTAATTATTATCATGTTATAGACGTTATATAGATGTTATATAGATATCATAGAACTGTCTTAAGTGAATTCTTTTTTTTTTTTTTTTTTCCTAAGCCAATAAATGATATTCGGGAGTAGTGGGGAGGGGGAGGGGGGTCAAAAAAACTTGCTGATAGTTTTATAGATCTCCTGTCAATAATATTTTGAGAACTCATGAAGGTTGCTGAATGTGCATTATGACTTGAGAAAAGACCTTTAATTTGGGGGCAAAGGGGTTAGTGCTGGAGAGCATTCACAGAATCTGTCCTACAGAACTGCATGCTTGATAGCAATCTCTTTATTATCATATTATCATATACTTGAATTTTAGTATGTTTGACAGTGACTTGTGAGCATGAAGAAGTCACTACTAGTTAACATGAATCTACTAAATATATGTAGAACAATTTTTACCTCTTTTGGATAGGTTATTTTCAAGAGAAAGCTACAACCCCCATAGTCTCTTGATTTCAGCAGTGTTAACAAAAATTGTCATTAGTGTGGACAGTCTTGGGCTGCCAAAAACTTAAGATTTCGAGACCAGCTTTGTATTTCCTATTTTACAAATGATGATAATCATGATTAGGTGGATTCACAGCTGCTTGAGCAAATTTTGAAAGGGCAACAATTACTAGATTGATGACACATGATTCAGCACTTGAAATTTGAAGAACACATCTTTAGGGCATGAAGCTTAATAGAATTGATGGCATGTTTTTTCTCATTTTCTTTTTTTTCCTTCTATCTATGCTGATAAGCTCCCTTTTCTTAGCACCTTAGTAATATCTTTATCTCACTTATTGTAGACATTTTGTGAGGAAATGAATAGCAATTATTGTTAAGTCAAGTGTTAGGAGCTAGCTAGGCAATAAGGGAGACCAGCTTCCTAAGACAGATTGGAGCAGATCTGATTTCAGAATTAACTGCAACTCACAGATCCTAGCAGTTAAAATTGGCCTAAGTATTGAGTCAATTGGACTTTAAAAAATAGTTGCTGCTGTTGGACTGGAAACATTGGAAAAACAGATTGCATGTTTTAACAAACAATTGGAGACTTAACCACAATAGGACAAACTGGGAATTGAAAGAGTTTATCAAGAATTTTTTTGGCCGAGCTTGCTAACTATAAATGCCTAGACTGTTTTTTGTTTTCCACCTTCCTATCCCTCTTATTTTCCCCCTACATATGTACACATATCTCCCCCTTCAGTAAAATGAATCAATATGTTAGACCAAATGAATGTTTCACTTTTTTGGAGCTAAGAAAGGGATGCTAAAATAGAAATGGAAAAGATGATAACAAAATTTGAAAAAGAAATTGACCACATCTTATGATTTGAAATAGAAAGCTTTTATATATTAAAATAGGGGCTTGGCAGCTTGGAACAGAGCTGAGGATCCTCCCCTATTTAGGAGTAGAGCACTTAATCAGTGTGAACTTCCATTTCTTCTGTGAAATTCAGGCTCATCTAGTTTAGTGACTAGATGGAGGGGCTATCTTGCTTCCTGGAAATGTCACAGAGTGGTTATAAAGAAAGAGTTGGGTTGCCTGCTAGTTAAGGTAACACAGTTCTACCGAGTCTGTTCATCTCGTTTGGGTTCTCTCTGGTTTTATCCCAGAATTCAGCTATCTCCATACTTAGCCGAGTTTCCACTTTTCCTATTCAATATTGGAGATAACTATTATAGTGCAGAGGCAGGATTTAGACTAGCAGTTTAAGCTAGTTTCAGTTTCTAAATAATCTTGTACAGCTGAACTGTGCTCCAAGATCAGGATATTAAAAGTCAGACCTGTTGTAGTGACCTTAGCAATTTGAAATTTTTGCTCGATCTGCTTCATTATTTGTGACTAAATTGAGAAGATCAAATACCATTGAATTCTTGTTAATCGCATGCTCTCTGAATCTCCCATTGCTAAAGTTCTGGGGGCACAATCTCACAGAATTCATTCTCTGGCAGGGGTCTATAACTCTGTATTAAAGGATCCTTGCCCTGCCTAATCCCTGGCACCTTCTGTTTTATGAACAAAATATTCAGGCTTGGGGGTGGGGAGTGGGAGACGTAATTCATTCAGAACGATCATTAACAAGGGAAAGACTTTGTGGAAGCGGTAGCAAGAATCTTTGGCCAGACACTTTCATGACTTAAGTCTTCCTATTTATAAATATCACAGGCATATCAAAGGGGCAAATGTATCCATTCCTGCGCTGGCATTTCCCATTCACACTTCCACAGAGGGCCTCCCTTGAATCCACTGCAGGGGGACGAAGTCAGAGGGCTTAGGTTCTGCTTCCTTGTCTATGTAATTCTGTATAGTTAGATTCAGTTAGCCCATAACTATAGATTCCATGTAGATCACCTACAAGTTATATAGTAACCAAAGGGGTTTGGCCATAAGAGGACTTGAGCTCTTCCTGGTTTGATCCAGCTCCATGAGGGAGGGTTAGAAAGGTGCCATTTCAACCAAATCCTGGCAGAAAACTATTTGGAAGATTTAGCTAGCTGTGGGAAGCATAAAGAGTGAGGAAAACCTGAATTTGAATCCTGTTTTTTGGGTCTAAGTTTCTTAGATAATTTCCTAGAACTTATACCATCACTGACCTCACAAGGCTTTTGAGGAGTTCAAAGTGACATAGGCTGGTATATGTAAAGTGCTTAAGAAAAGCAAATTAGATAAATGTCAGTTCCTGTTATTATTACAAATGGCCCTGTGGGGTTGCTGTTGATGTCAGTCAGAGACATTGGCACAATAGAAAGCAGGGGCATTAATAATAACAAGCACTTAATTAGTCTTTTTGTCAATAGCTGGTTTTTCAAGCTTTCTGAAAGGAAGGTAGGAGAAGAAAGGTAAACCAAAGTAAGGCAGTAAGTATACTACTTCTTTAAATTGTTTAAGACCAAGAAATCTAGATTTGTAGGACTTATGAACTAGAAAGAATCTTAAACAACAGCTGTTTTCTTATTTTACAAAAGAAATAAAACTCAACCAGTTTTGAGTCATTTGCTCAAGGTCATCTGCTACATATAAACCCTTTTTTTTGTGTGTGTGTGCTTGTGTCGGTCTGTCTTTGACTAGCTTTCTTTCTCTCATAACCTCTTCTCAGAGACATGGTTTTCCACCCTTTCTTCAACAAAGGAAGTTTCTAATAAAAGATGGTAACTATAGTCCTGTTTTTGGCACTGTTTAATGCTGGTTGAACAAGGTTTTTCAGGAAGTATAACCACTTTTTGTGCTACAGTGTGGGATGATGAAGATTTCTTTTCCTTTCTCTTTACCTTGGGAGCTTATGATTCTTGGGTTGTTTCTTTTGGCATATGATGAAGTGAAATCCATTACACAAGTCTTACAAAGGATAAAATCACCCCACAGACTCCAGTGATAAAACCTGAAAACTGCTTGTTTGGAGTTCTTTTAAAGTAAATAATTGTATATTTCTAATAACTTAGATGGTCAAGATATCTGTAGATTTTGATTTAGAGAGTACAAATCAAAGCTGTGGGTCATCACCTATTAAAATTAGAGATTTGATTATTTTTATAGTTACTTTCTGGGCTGTACATGTCAGATCTGCATGATTCTGTGAGCAAAGGGAGCAGTATGGAAATATTGTAAATTCTAGAAGATGGGCCAGAAAGATACTGGTTCCCAATATTTGGGCTTATTGTGGAATGAGTGGGCTCATTGGGTGCTGGTATGAAAAAACTTGAAAGAATCTGAAATTTTCTTACTGGCTTTACCTGAACATAAATCATACATTTCTCACTTCTGGTTTACAACCTGGGGCTGTTGAGCCCATAGTCTTATGTTTGATAACTCTCTGGGATATTTCCCTTTACTGTGCTCCGTGTATGCATAGATCTGAATGCTGGCCCACCTGCCCGCCTGCCTGCCTGCCTGCTCGTGGTCAAGAGAGGTCAAATGATAGATTTTGAACAGATCAAAGCAAAACCGTCACATGATTTCAAACATACAAACATCAAAGAACATGTCCCTACTGATGGTCACAATTATCTTCAAATGACCAGGACAGTAGGTATATTACTTAACCAATATCCTATCTCAACCTCAACGTTAGTTTTTGAAATGAAGAACATTTTTATACCTTTTTTTTTTTTAATACAGAAACCGAAGTTTAATTTAATTCTTTAAATTATCTTTCGGTTTTGGAAATTGCCCAGTATTATGAGTTTTATGAAAAATACATTTTTTAAAATGTTCTATTTTGCTACATGCTATTAGGTTTTTTTAAATACTTTAAATGTTTCCTTTCCTAGAATCCCCAAGAGTTATCAAAGTAGCAAGTAATGGAATCTGGATTCAAATCTGAGCCCAAGGCTAATTCTTTTTCCATCTTTCAATCTTAGCTCTTATTCTCCTTTTCTTCAGGACAGGTATTTAAAGCAGTAATTAGAACATGTTTATTTTGAATGCCAATAACGTCTGTTGTGTCTCCAGCTTAAAAAAGAAAGTAACTTATTTATATTATTTATTGATTGCATTCAAAAAATAATACCTTATATATAGCAAGAAATTCCATAGTGTTTTTTGTTTTTTTTTTTTTTTTTTTAAGCTTCACTATTAGTAGAAAAGGAAGGAAGAACTCAGTTTGGAAAGTTCATAAATTTGAAATAAGTGAAATGTGTATAAATTGTGTTGAAAATTCTTCTATTAGTTACATTTGAACTTTGGCTTTAAAACATTTTAATACTCCTTTGTAAGAATTTAAAATTAGAAAATAATATTTGAAGTAAATTTTTGTGATTTAAAACAAATTTTTTTCCTGGGTTTTTCTCTTCAGACATATGAAGATTCATGAGAAGGATCCCAACAGTACCACAACCACAACACCCCCCTCTCCACAGAAACGCAGGCGGATGACCTCCAAAAGGAAACTAAGTCAGGAGGCTGACTCAGAGAAAGAAGAGCTGACACCTGCTAAAAAGGTATTTTGTGTTGCACAGTACAATTAACGTGTCCAAATTTTAACTTGTTTCTTGCTTTCTAACTTTGCATCTCTACATATATGATCTTTAACAGGGAACTCTGATTGCCTTGTGTTTTGTCTCTGAGACAGTCCATTCAGTATTCATTTTGGTTTTTAACATGCTATAATGCTACATGGTCCTATAAAACTGTCTCCAGAAAGGCTGTTTTTATATATGTTGATTTTAGGCAATTGATCTTTTTTGTATTAATTGTATTAGTTGGCATCATTGACCGAAAAATAATATGAGTGAGCATTCCTTTACCAACTACCCATCTTACTGTCTAGACTTAAGTCTAAAACCAATTCTTTATCAGCTAATGTCTCTTGGGCTTTTCTGTGAGCAAATGGGTTTTTTTTTTTCCCCTTTTTCAACATTTGCAAGTAGATTTTCTTGAAGATTCCATGAGAGGTCAGGCTTAGTGGTTTACTTTTTTTTTTTTTTTTTTTTTAAAGGTGGTAGAGGGTTCTCAATCAGGTGATGGAGACAAGAAAACAGATGAAGTTTTTCACTGCCCAGTGTGTTTCAAGGAATTTGTTTGCAAGTATGGTTTGGAGACTCACATGGAGACCCATCCAGATAACTCCCTGAGGTAGGGAAAGGATCTAATGTGTTAATCTTTTCTTAATACAGAGACCTTGGCTTCTTTACATCTAATTTGTACAAAGTAGCGCATATATATATATACTGTTTTGCCCAAAATTTGCTTAAACTTTTTTTTTTAATAGTTGTGTGGTTTTGGAGGGAACTTTTTTTTGTTTTTTAAAGCAAAGGCTAGAAGAAATATGGAAGCCAGAAGGAAAGGGTTTGTAGCCAGAAAAAGAAGAGGAATAATTAAATATTAATTTGATTTTTTTTTCCCACCAGTCCTCAATAATTTTGATTGGATTTAAATTAAAGGACTTCTTTTGGCTTCCCTCTTATAACTGACTACTTTGTCCATCACTATCATTGGGAGGTAGCACCCACATTTTTTTCCAGTGATACTATTGTAAGAAAGCAAAGTTCTTCTTAATTAAATATGTAAGAACAACAACAAAAAGAAAGAATGGATTTCATCATTAAAGGATTGACAGTATTAAATTCTTCCTGCAGGGTTTTTTGTTTGTTTCTTTTAGAAAATATGAGAACATATATACATACTTCTGGATAGTTTTTCAAGTTCACAGAAATGTTCATTTAACATTTTTATTAAGCACTTATCATATACAAAATATTATATTAGGTCCCAGGATAACACAGACATGAAAATAAAACTTAATCCTTGATATTTTGTATTTAATAGTAAAGTAGAGGAAATCAGCAAAATACAAATAATTGCAATACAAAATAAGTACAGCAGAACTAGCAAAAAAGTGCTTTGAACTCTGTAAGAAAAGCTTAACCAGGGAGAGGAGTCGAGGAAAGCCTTGCTGAGAAGGAGGCATTTGAAATTGGCTTTTTAAGAGTGAATAGCATGTGAAAGATACTTTGAGCATTGGAAATAATGTTGGACTTGAGCAAAAGAAGGCAGGCAACACAGGAAAGCACAAAAGTCTGGGGGATTGTGAGCTATATTAAAGCAATATGAGGTGCATGGTGAGGATTATTATTAGATTGGGAAGTTGGGGTGGGTAGGTAGTTTGTTGCCAGCTTGTGGAAGGTTTTGAATACTGGTAAAAGAAATGGAACATAAACGGATTCTTAGCAAAGAAATGGCCAGATGACATCTGTGCATAAGGTATTCAAGCATGTCATAAGTCAGAAGGCTGGCTTAGCTTGAAAAAGGGACAGAAGGTGGAAATAGGAAGCCAGCTTAAATAGCTGTTATAGAAGTCTAAGTGAATAGGTGGCTAACCAAGGCATAGAGAATATGGATTAAAGATCAGGGATATTTGAGAAGTAGAAATGACAGGATTTGGCAGACTATGGAATGTGGGAAGTAAGGGAAGATGAAGAATCAAAGATGTCTTCAAGGAGTTTTTAAACCTGGAAGGCTGGGCAAGTATTGGTACTACTGACAGAAATAGTGAAATTCATAAGGGGGAACGAGTTTTGGGCACTTTGATTATGAGTGTTAAATGGAATAGTCAAGTGTGTATGTCTTCAGGCAATTGGAAATGTGACTCTAGAACATAGTAGGGCACATTGCTATTTACTGGTTTCTTTTCTTTTTCCTTGATGATAGTTCTTTTATCCAATAAGAAGTAAATCTGTGATCTTGAATGTGTCTTTCTCATCACCATGTTACCCATCGCCATTAATAAAATGGTTATACCACAAGTGATAACATTAATTAAAATAAATTCTTTAAACAGTCATCAGGCAAATGGCTGTGTGCTCTGAGGTATGTATAGTATTTGGAAACAGAAGCAGGCAACTTTAAAATCAGAAACTAGGTTAAATAGAAAAGATGATAAATGTTTTACAAGTAGTTGCAAATTTTTCTTTTCTTGGGAGGTGTCTTGTCCATGTGAAAAAATGGATGTTCAGGGTTTGTTGACCTATTTCTCCAATCACCGTTCTCACAGAATTTCAATTCTGGGGATATGTGTTTAGTCATAGCTCCAAAAATGCAAAGGTTTTACAAAAATTTTTTAATGTCTGTTTGTTGAGAAAAGCTCAACTGTATGGAAGCTTAGAATCATGTCAAACATATTTTCTTTAATCACAATATCATATGCTAGGTTTTTTTTGTTTTTTTTTTTATAAGGAAAATTAATTAATGCATAATCTTGACTAGGCCACTTAGGCATTGGTTTCCATAAAGGAATGTAGGGTGGTGGTGGCAGGATTAGGGGGATAACAAATTTTTCCAACTATGTTTCCAACTTATTCCCCCAAACTGTAGCAGTTTTAAATTTATACTACTTTGCATTTTGGACCTTCTGAGGAGTCAGAACCTGACAGGGTTCCTTAAAGTAAGAAAGTGGTTTGTAAATGTTGCGATAATTCTACAGCTAGAGAACTTGAGGCATAAGGAGATCCTGTGATCTAGCTAATGTCACATCACAGTTAAACAAAAATAAAACATAACCCTCCTAATTGTATTGCTGTCCATTCATTCTGAAATGTCTGAACCAGAATTCCAAAAATAGTTATATTGCTATGCTTTTCTATGTTCTATGATGTTATTTGCTCTATTCTTTTGCATACTTTTTATTTTCGATAGTTTTATCAGAGGAGCACAAACTAAAGAGCTTGCCCTGGCTTGAAAAAGGACTACCAACATCCCTTTGGACCTGTGTGTAACCTCATGGATTAGGGAATTATTGGATATTACAGAAATCATGTGTCATTCTTTATTAATATAAATAGAATATCTTTTTTTTGTGAATGCAAAATTATCTTGATTGACTCCACTCTTTTTTTAGTCCTTGTTTTCTGGTTAAAAAACTAAAGCTCCATGGAAATTAGAGCTTTTCTTTTCTTTTTCTTTCTTTCTTTTTTTTTTTTAAATTGTTATTTGTTTATGTCCCTCTGATTTCTTGTTAGGGAAAATTTCTGTTTCTCTGTCTCTGTCTCTCTCTTTTCCCCCCTCTCTCCCTCTCTCTCCTTTTCTCTCCCTTTCCTTCTCCTAAGGCATTTGGGGTTATTATTTGCCCAGGGTCATGCAGCTAGGAAGCTTTAAGTGTCTTAGGGCAGATTTGAACTCGGCCTACCTGACTTCAGGGCTGGTGCTCTATCCACTCCCATATCTCTTTTAATAATTAAAAAAAATATATATTGATAAAATGTAAGTTCCTTGCAGGTAGGAACTGCTTCCTTTTTTTATCTTAATCCCAGTCTCACATAAGTATTGAGATATATAACACTTGGCTGGTCAATTCTACAGAAGAATATGGAGTAAGGGCAGAAGGGAGTGCTCAGGTCACCATAACCTGCTGCCATTAGATAATACATGTTTGTATTGACTAGCCATTCAGGATATGCTCATTAAATAGAACCACAGGACTTGTCAAAAGGGAAAATGCACTTTATGGTTCACATCCAGAGCTGCCATAACTAAGTGTGGTAGAAAATATTGCTCTTGGATTTGAGAGACTTGGATACAATAGAATGATAGTAAAAAGGGACTTTTTTCTTTTTAGTTGAAAAAACTAAAGACTTCAATAATTTAAATGACTTGCCCATTATCACATGTGTGACTGTCAAGAGCTGATATCCAAATCTTAGTATTTTGACTCTGTACTTTTCCCACCACACCTTCATTTCATAAGGTTGTTCTAAATTACAAATCACATCCTGTGGTGGAGCAGGGGACAGAGCATGGAGCAGAAAGGAAAAAGACTTCTATAAAGGACCACTGCCCTAGAAAGAAAGGGGTGAGAGGCAGAATCTCCAGGCCCCCGGGGCTACCCTTCTGATTACAGATACCTTTTTGTACTGTGATGATATTTACTGTTTTTGAAGAGTTGACTAAAGAAATATTATGGTTTCTTCTTGGATATGGCCCCTCAGGCAGTCTTTCATCCTGCTGAAGTCCCTGGAAGCCACACCCTGGCTTCTGACTTCCCAGGTAGAGCAGGTAAGTTCTTACCCATGATGAGAGTAGGAGGAGCTGTTACTAGGGAGATGGAGTAGGCTTTATAAAAGCACAGACCAAGGGGAGTCTTTAATTATGGAGCATTGTCCATTATTTTCCCTATTCTCATTACTGACTGCTTTTGGCCTGATACATTGCTTTAAGAGGGCAGCTTTAGTATAAAGTATGTGGCTTAGTTGCCACTAAGCAAATGAACCATGACCATTATTGGGAGGTAGAAAAGAAGAAATGGGTAGGAAATAAAATAGAGGCCACAAGCATAAATTACTGAGTTTGAATGGTCTGAATGGCACTGAGAGTCCATCTTCATAGATGATTCAAGTCTCTACAGAATATAAGAAAAATAAGGAATGAATCAAACATAAGCTAAGTGCGGAGCCTGTTTTTTCCAAGGTCCTTGCATTGCAATTAGCAGGGTTGTGTTATTATTTTACTATGTAACAAAAACATAATACATAACCAATTATATACTTTGAAAAATACTCTAATGATTTAATAATTAGGGATGATTGGCAATTGATTGCCAACCTCTCTGTTAACTCAGAGAAGAAAATGGGAGATAAATAGGTGGGCCAGACAAGAGCGCTGACATTGAGAATGAGAGACTTCTAGCTGGGAGTAATCAGTGAGCAAGGGCTTGCAAAAGAAGCTGGTACATTGTTTTTGCTATCAAGCACAGCTAGAAGAATAAACTGCAGTTATAGCACAAGTGTTCAGAGCTAAAGCAGGGTTTGGGGAAATTAACTTGGGAGAGGATCATTGTTTTTTGCTGATTTAGGTGTCTGTGTTGTGAACAAGAGGTTTGTGATGTTTTAAATCAGCATTAAAGCTTTTTGGGGGGAGGGGAGGCTAAGAAGTTGAAAGTGGGATTACTAATAATTTGGATATGATTTAGGACAGCTTTCTAGAAGATCTCAGTGTTGAGGTTATTAATAGTTTATTAGTATTTAAAAGCAGTAAATGTTGCATGACTGTTTTAAAGTGAAGAAATAGTAATTAATTTGTGGGTTGTTCAGGATTTCTCTTGAAAGATACTATATGACTGTTGGTGAACTTTATGACCTAAGTATGGCTTTTTGTTGTTGTTGCTATTTTCTTTGTAGTGTCTTGCACTGTGACATTTAATGGAAACAATGTTATTTGCCAGATTCATGTTCTATCTGTTGAAAAGCTTTATTTTACTTTTATTTCTTTTGGATAAATCATTCATCTTGTCTGTCTTTGAGAGGATAGAATTTTCTAGGCAATCTTCAATCCATCTAAGGCACTGCATCTTAAAATTTTGATAATTGCATTTCCACAAAATTGGTTTTTATTGAAATCTAAAAACATTATTTCTGATTGGTGATGCCAAAAAAAAAAAAAAAAAAAAAAAGATGGATCCCCTGGTTTAAATAATAAAAGAAGAGGGGGCAGCAGGTTTATTCATCCCACCATTTCTTTCATTACTCCTTCTGAAAAAAGGTGGATTAGGCTATGGGCTCAAGGCTAAAAAATTTCTCTGAGAAGGTAGAGTTATGAAATTGAGGAACCTTATATTCATTTGAGCTTTTCTCAAATTGCAATTAAAATGAACAGTGAGGGAGTCCCACAGTATGGTTTCAGAAGCCACACTTGTAGTCAGTCAGAGATTTCATCCATCTCTCCTTAATGAACATTTAAATTTATAGAATGATTCAGGTGTAAAGAGAATTTAATGTGGTATTGGGAAGGCACCCAGCCTCAGGACCAAATATAATGAAGTGTTCTTTAGTCCTTACCCTTAGGGAGCAGGGCAAAGTTAGGTTTGGAGTGGGTAATAGAAGGAGGGAAGTGGCCAAATGGAGCTGGAACCTGGAAGGCATTTATTTTTGTTTCATAATGCCAGAAATCTTGGGTTCTCTGTACTAGGAAGGGACCCTTTCTGCAGGTTTTGTGCTCTGCATGGGGCAAAAGCTCTAACTTCTCCAGTTTCTGTGCTCGTGCTTACATAAGCTCTTTGTGAAACTGGTCAGGCTCTTGATGCTCCTTTGAGTTGAGGTTGAAAAATCCTGCGGGGTGTTAAAACTGTGTATGTGTATGCAGCCTGGGGTGGATTCCTAGGATCCCCTGGAGGCAGGCAGCTAGGGAGTTCTGTTCCATCCCTCTACCAGCAACTGGGAGAGAGAGATTAGTGCAGCTGTTTGATGTCTATCCTCCGAGCCAGAGCAGGGGATGGGAGAGAGTGGGAGCCGAGTGGGGGAGGGTCAGATTCTGAAAGGGGAAGAATGTCTGAAACTGGGTGGGGCTACTGAGGAGGAGAATCATTAGCACTCCTAGTCTCTTCCCAAAGACTAGGAAAGGAAAAATAAAGCTTGAAATAAATAGCCTCTTAAAATGCTCATATCTCTCTCTCTCTCTCTCTCTCTCTCTCTTTTGCAACCAACCTATAATTTCCCTTAATTTCTTAAAGAAATAATTGGAGAATGCTACTTTTTAAACTTACTCTAGGGACCAAGTATAACTGATATAACCGTTGGTAATGAAATGTCTTGACTTATCTGCTTTTCCTCTTCCTGCATTCACAGATGAGTCACTGGCCAGTAACTTGGCTTTAGGAGATCTGACATTCATGATGTTAAGGAGTTTAAAGCTTCTCCAATTCACCTGAATTTGGACCCGAACCTTGTGGCCATTCATGTTAAATGACACTACTTGTTTATATTTCTGTATGTAGACATTTTCATTTGTTGCACTGATTCTAGAGAAATGAAGCTATTAGAATTTGAAAGGATCTCCTTTTTCATTCCTTGATTTGAACACTTAAAAATCTTTTATTTAATATTTTGCTTTGATTCAGAAACAGGTTTGCAAAGCTTGAGAAAATGGATTTATCTGTAGTCAGAGTGCTGTTTGTTTTCAGAACATATGAGGTTAAAACCAGTTGCCATTTTAAATGTCAGTGCATTTTTTGTTTTTATTAGATACAACTAGTTACCTTGCAAGGCTTTTACTGTGTACCATGTTGATCTTGATCAATGTTTTGGGGTATTTTTTTTTAATAAGTAGTAATAACTTACATTTTTGTATAGTGTTGTATGATTTATGAGCTGCTTTCTTCTCAGCTTTGTGAAGGGGGGGGGGGATAGTAAGGAAGATATGCTATATTATTCCCATTTTACTGATGAGCCAATTGGGACCCAGAAAATTTTGAGTGTTTTTGCAGTCTCACAACTAGTAAATGTCAGGTTGGATATGAACTTATCATTCCAAGACTTTTTATATACTATGATGTGTTTCTTCCCTGCCTTGAGCATACCAAAGAATAATTTAGCTTTTTTCTTGAAGACTTAAGACTAGATAGGCTTTAATTTATTGTACTTTGCTTCTGTGTTCAATGGTTGAGTCATTAGCTCTGTGGTATGCTATTTGCCCCTTCCTGTGATTGTACTTATCTGATTTATCTGATTTTTAGAGGTTTTGCTTTTTTTTCCTCATTGGTTATTTATCATCCTCTTAGCCAACTATCAGTCAGTCAAATTTGTGAAGTTCTTTTTCCTATATGATCTTTACACTAAATCACAGTTTATGATGGTAAACTATCACAGTGACGTAAATATCACAGTTATGATGATATCTATTTTACGTTGAATAACGGAGGCTCAAGAAAGGCTTACCACTAGCTCTCCTGAGGTCAGCAGTACAATTCCAACAAAGCTTTCTCCTTCCTCCAATTCTACCCTTTCTTTTCTCTGACTCATGATATAAACATTATTGTATACAGCAGGATGCCTAACATCAAATCTGCTACTTTTCATATACTGTCCTATGAAACCAGCTGATAAAATTTCTTTTTTTTATAAAACAAGCAAAATATAATTTCTGAGTATCTAAGCTTTTGTTTTTATGGGGCCCCATGGGATCCTTATTTAAATCTGTGTTAGGTGAGTGAGTGAAAGATTTAAATTACTTAAGCTGCCACAAACAAATATAGTTTTGCATACTCTTATTTTTCATTTCTGCAATTTACATCGCTTTCCCATTTACTTTGGTATACAGTTGAGAGGCTGAAGCTAGAAAACAGGCCCTGTTTATTATAATTTTTATTTCAGATCTCTTGCTCTGCACAAGCATTGAAAATTGCACACAAAGGGTGGCTATGCCAAACATTAATTAGGATGGAGATAGGGATTGGATATGTGGTTTTCACTGGCTTAGTGAACTTCCTGATGAGAAAATTTCCACCAGTGATAGGGTGGCACCTTCTCTGCAATTTGTTTTTTCCTGGAGAGGTTTCTTGAAGTCCTGAGAGAGAATGAATGAATGAATGAATGAATGAATGGCTCATCCAGGGTCACACAGTTAGGTCATGTCAGAGATGATCATTGTATGATCATACTATACATAAATATGTGGTGTGATTTTTTCCATAAATATATGGTTAATATCAACCCATATTTTATAATATGGTACTTATAAATACCCTCCAAAAGAAAAAAAAATTTCTTGTCTAGTATGATGGGGACAAGAGAGCTGAAAAATTGGATGTGGATTTTCCAGATCATGGAAGCACCATACCTCAAACACCCTTGATTGGGTAGAAATAGCTTTAATAATTAATGATTTGATAGCCAATTGAAATGAAATGGTTCTCCTAGGGTACCCCTAAGGATTTATTCTTGATCCTGTGGATCCAGGGGGAAAAAAAAAACCTTTTAAAATTAAAACATTTTTATTAATATGTAGCTAATAAAGAGTTGGTCTCTGGATCAGGGAACAATAGGAAGATCGTTAACCTCTCTGTATTCTAACAAACTCTGAAACTATAACTTTTAGGCAGAGAAAATGCCCTCCTGAAACAGGAGAAAATTTGCTTGTCAAAGAGTTCCCTTTATCAATGAAGTCACAGAACTAGTGCCTATCCTGATCTATAATCCTGTCACTGATGTAGAGAAAGCATATACATCACATAAATGTTTTCTGTTTTTATAAATATATAGAGTGTAGTGGAAGGGAAAGGTGACTGTAAGCACTTGCAATGAATGTGACAGGTTTACAAACACTTAATATAATATAGAAATTATTGAGGATTTGTGATTTATAAAAAGCAGTATGTTGGCTTTTAGCAGTTGTTGATTGCCCCAATGTTGGTGTGCTATGAGATTGAATTCTTCCTGAATCTAGTTTGTGACATCTTCTTATCCAACTCACCTCTGTATACAGATGAAGAATCCTGGAGGGGTGATATATGTACCCCAAGGTCACCCAGAGACACGGGCTGCTGCCTCTTCGTCTGCCCTTCCTTCTCATTGTCCTACTGCATGCTTCTAACTGCAGCAGCGCCCTAGCACCCTTTGTTTCTGCACAGGCCTGTTCAGTGTATGCAGAAAGTCCAGATATTTCACCTCTTTCTTTGTGGGTAATAGGGATTTTCAGTCAAGACACCAGAGAAATTGGAAGATTACAAAATCTCTCACATCTCTGGTCTTCCAAGGCAGCAGCACAGTACAGCCACATACCATTTTCTCTAAGAAGTAGATCAAGAATAGGAAAATAAGAAGGCTACAACCAAACATCTGTGACTGCCTTTATTGGTAACATAGAATGCCAGCAGATAATGGTTAGGGACACTTATTCTTTGTGTGTGTTTTAGGAGATTTTGAAATTGTTTCAATAATGACTTGTTCTCAGTGAGAGGTTTTTCTACCAGTTCCATCTGAGTTGGTCTCTTTCCATATTTCTTCTACTTTCTATTGACTACTGCCATGGATATAAGCAACTGACCGAGCCTATGTGTCTGTTGCCCCACCTGAAAGATATGCCCTTCACTTTAGCTTGATTAACAGGATATTCTTAAACTCTAAACCATAAACCAAGAATCATATTGGAGATCTAAGAAGCCATTGTTCCAAAATACCGTGCCACAGTAGAGCTTAAGTTTCATTTGGTGGGTAGAAAAAAGTAAAAGGTGTCTGATGAATGTAGTTTGCAGCTGCTGTTTGTTTTTGGAGACAAGAGTCAGACAGGCTGAATTTGAACTCATATCTCCCTGACTCCAGGATGCTATCATTGCACTGTCTAGGTGCTCCCACGAAGTTTTACAGTCTAAACTGTGCCATCATCATGTGCATGTGGAAAATGTCTAAGCAGATATAATGGGACTGCTTTGTGTTTGGTGTGGTACAGTGAGGGGGAGGAGAAGGAAATAAGCATGTATTAATTGCCTCTTGGGTGCTTAACAAATGTTATCTCATTTGATTCTTACAGGAACCCTTTGAGAGGCAGACAAACAGCTAGTATCTGAGGCCCACTCTCCACTTGTCTTCCTAGCTGCCTTAAGACTGTGGTTTTGGAGTCAGGCTTTCATCTTGCCTTAAAACCTCTCTGAGTCTGATTCATAGGTCCCTTCCAACTCTAGATAGCTAGACTTCTGTGGTTCTTGATTTCACATCCCTTATATAGAAATAGGGAGTCCATCCAATTGTCCCAAAGTCCACACAGAATTCCCCTTTTTTCTTCATCACAAAGGCTCCCCTTTTGTTTGGGACTGCAAATCTCCTTGATTCTAGTTGTTTCCCCAACTCTGTATTTTCTCTGGTTGGCCCCTATGGCTGGAATATCTTCTCTTTTCATCTCTGCTTACTGCCTTCCTTGGCTTCCTCTTGATCCCAACTAAAATTCAACTTTTACAAGAAGTTTTCTCCTAAATACTCTTAATTCTAGGGCCTTCCCCATATTAATTATTTTTCCTACTTATCCTACACATAAATTGTTTGCAATGTTGTCTTCTCCATTGGATTGTGAGCTTCTTGAATACAGTGATTGGGGGCAGTTAGGTGACTCAGTGGATAGAGCATCAGCCCTGAAGTCAGCGAGGACCTGAGTTCAAATTTGACCTAAGACACTTAATACTGCCTAGCTGTGTGACCCGGCAAGTCACTTAACCCCAAATGCCTCAGCAAAAAAAAAAAAAAAAGTAATGTGATTGGTCATAGGAATACAAGAAGTTGCTATAGCCATCACTTTTATTTAACTTAAGTCATTTTTTGAACTGGGTCCTCCAAGCTAAGTTTCTTCTGTTTTTCCTTGAAAGTTCAATTTTTACTATGTGATAAAAAATTTATGGGGTGGGGAATTTAACACATTTATGAAAGCTTGAAAAGGACTTTCTCTCTTTCTCTCTCTCTCTCACTATTATTGATTTTTACTTAGAAAAATTATTTTGCATCAATTTTCAAACGATCATCTCCTCTACAAGTGGTAGAAACAAGAAGGCAAACTCCCCAGGTACCAAATTTATCTTTCTTCTTGTGGCACATTATCAAAATCAATTGCAAGTTAAATGGTTCTGCAGCCCTTTTTTGGATTCCTTCTTTAAAAATCCTTCTTTTTCATTACTGCTACTTCCATTAGCCAATGTATAGGTAATATAAACATTTTACAACAGTTCTGTTCAACTTGAATTCTTGCTGCATTTTAGATATCTTAATTCCTAAAGATAGAGTAGGATGGAGCTGTTCTGACCCAGTGATTCAGTACAGTTAACAGTTAGAACAAATCATAATGAAGATTGATAAGTCCAAGTGAGGTTTGCAAATCCTCTGAGAACTGTATCCTTCAGCATCAGAATCAGCTTTACAATGACCTCTGTTGCCCTTGGAGAGCTGCTTGAACTCCAGTTTCCAGCTAGTTCTGTCTGAAGGCCTTAGGAATGGCCTGCTAGAGTGCTAAGTATCTTTCTAACTGATAAAGACTTTATAAGTGTTTCTGGGTGGTAGTTTTATACATTGCTTTTACTTCAATTCTGTCAACTGACATTTATTTCCTCTCCTTCTAAAATGTATTTCTTTTAGTTTTTATTCAGGATTTTTGGAACATCTTCTTTACCAGAGTTTCCTAGTTAGATGAGAGTATCCTTATTGCTACTACTGGTTTTCATAGCCTTGAGAAGGGGAATCAGATGTGCTCTTAAGACATGCATATCAAAGACCTGGAGTTTCTTGGACTTCTTTCCCAGTTGAAAAGCCATCCTCTTTAAGAAGCAGAAGTAAGGGGCCACTGGAATGCCCAGTGCATAGAACACGACTTTGGAGGCAGGAGTACTTGAGTTCAAATCCTCCTTAAGAAAACTTGCTAATTGGGTGACCTTGGCAAACCATTGAACCTCATTGCCTTTTTTTTTTTTTTTTAAGTTTGAAGTTCAAAAGAAGTACTTGAAGCTGATTGTACAGAGCCTTAGTTTTTCTGAGTAAGATTGTAGAAAGAATACCTGCTCTTGTAAGCAGACTTGTTTTTAAAAGACCATATTGATAACAAGGGACGATAGGCTGATCCTTTTTCCTTTTTCTTCTTTGTCTCAGTTTTATTAATCATTAAAATGAGGGATTTAAATTAGTATTCTTAGTTTTTTAAATCTTTTCCAGCTTTAAATTCTACTTCAAATTTCAGTCACCTTTCCAAGGCCATGTGGTGCTAATAAGTTACAAAGCTGAAGTTATATTCAAATCTTGGGACTGCACATGGAAGGCTCTTTCAGTGCTGCCTCCCTTGGAAGCCATAGTCTGTGACGAAATGCTCATTTAACTGCAGGTTTTGGTATACTACCAATCCTCACACAGAGCTCTCTGTCTAAATCAATTTGAAATAATTTAATCTATTGCTTCAGATAACAAATGATAATGGTCACAAGCCCTTAACAAATATAGTAAAAGAAACCATATGAATGCTAATTGTTTTGTAGTGGGAATTAGACCCTTCTGACTGGGTCCCTTTTTAAAAATTGTTAATAAAAACAATAATAGGGTTAATAATAGTTGTCATTTATAAATCTGCATATGATTTGTGTAAAAATGGGTTTGTTTGCTTCATCTCATTTGAGCCTCACAATAAAACTGTAAAATCCCTGCCACAACTTTATTAGTCTTATTTTACTGAGGATGATATTTAAGAATCATTGTATGTGATCAAATTGATCACACAAATAGGAAGATGTCAGAGATGATGTTAAAATCCAAATCTTTTCCTATCTCTCTCAGCTTAATCTCTCTATCATTCTGCCTTCGCAAAATATGACAAATAGTCTTGGAATACAGTTAGACCTGTAAAGCTTGAAAGGATCTCAGCAATCATTTTATCTTCTCATTTACAGATGTGGAAAGTAGTTGTTCCAAAATCACATAGATGGCTGAATGTTAGAAATGAAATTTGAATCTGGAACCTGTAAAGCCATAGCCAATGCTCTCCTCCCCTTACCTCCTCCCCCCTCCCCACCATCGTAGCACATGGGAAAGTAATATGGCAGACTATTATATGAAGCAGAACATCAAGCAAAAGTGGATATAAATACAAAAGTTAGATATTAACTTTCATCAGAGGGGCTTTATCAGAGGAGAACAGTTCATGGCAGAGAGATTGAATGAGAAGGGAATGCATATTTGATGGTAACTTAGTGGCTATCTTTTGGATTATTTGAAGCATAAATTTCATGGAGAGAGAAGGCTTTTTGAATGAGGTATTTGAAATCATTTTGGTAAGCCTTGGGAAACCATTAAATGAAAGTTTTTGAAGCTCTACTAACATATTAAGTGCCTACTAAATATGCAAGACTCTAGCCTAAGTCATAGGGCAAGTGATGTCTACTTTGTTTTGTCCATTCCTATATGTATTCATCAAAGTAGAAAAGAAAGAGAAAAAACAAGTCTAATGGAGATTTTTTAAAACTCGGTTTTGTTTTATTTTTATTTCTCTCCCTCTTACCTCCCTTTTTTTCTTCCCTTGAAAATACGGGAAAAACAAAACCCATTACAAACATATAGTCAAATAAAACACATTTTCTACATTAGCTGTGAACAAAAAAAGTAGGCCTCAGTCTTCATTCTTCAATCCATCACCTATCTGGAAGTATAGGTAGCATTTGTCATCATGTGCCTTCTAGAATTATAGTTGGTTGTTGGGTTGATTAGCATTTCTAAGAATTTCAGAAGTTTATCTTTTCAGTATTGTTACTCTGTATAAATTGTTTTCCTGGTTCTATTCATTTTACTCTGTTCATTCATCTCCCTCAGTTTCTCTGAAATCACCCATCCCACCTTCTTCATATCTTGAAGTATAATAGTATTTCATTATATTTATATACCTTAACTTGTTCAGCCACTCTCCAGTTGATGAGCATCTCCTCATTTCCCAATTTCTTGACAGTCCCAATACTCTGTTATAAATATTTTTGTACATATGGTTTCTTCTCTTTCCTTGATTCCTTTGGATGATATGACCTAATAGTGACTTTATACTTTATACACATTTAATAAATTTAGTGACATAGTTCTAAATTGCTTTCCAGAATGATAGACCAGTTCACAATTCCATTCACCTGTCCATAGTGCCTTCAGCATTTGTCATTTTCCTTGTCAATCTTGCCAATCATGTGGAGATTATTTTGAGGAATAAAATATCTATAATTTGCCTATAAAACTACCGTAATTTTTAAAAATTTAAGCTATTCTGATTTATTTGTATTTAACTTTTGCAATAAGATTGTAATGATGGGTGACAGTCTAAAGCAAACTCTCCTCAACCCAAATTGTTTCTCAAATGGCATGTGATTTCTTATTATTCTAAGTTGAATTAAATGCTTAAAAAAAAATGAGGATAAAATACAATATGAGTGCAGATTACTTTTGATATTCATTTCAATATGAATGGTATACATGAGCAACTATGATGTATATAATCAAATCTCTTCAGCATAAGACTATACATGACAAATGTAACTTGAAAGTTTTTAAGGAAGAAAATATATTTCTTGTTGGCAAAATGCAAAAACAATAGATTTAATTTGAATGTATTTTAATCTTAATTGTTCTTTGTACCTAGAAGTAGCTTTGAAGGAAATTGTACGAGTGGGCAGGGGTATAAACAAGATTTTTTCCCAATTTAATTCATTTAATTCCACAGGTTTTTATTGATTGCCTGTTGTCTGGTACAGTATGCTGGATAGTATGGATGATAATAAAGTTGAATGAGACATGATTAATTAAACTTGAGGAATTTGCAGTTTATTGGGAGAGACTAATTTAGAGATAAATACAAATAGCTATAGTGCACAATAAAATATGACATTCATAAAAAGCATTATGAGAAATTAGAGAAAGGAAAAAGCAATTTTTATTGCAGGGAGAGAGCAAAGAAGTCTTCTTGAAGGAAGTGGCATTTAAACTGGTGGTTTAAATGTGGTACTTTTTTGCAATTTAAAGGTACACAAATTTTTGATATAAAGCAATAATGAATTAGATCATAGGTGGTGGGGCTGTATATTCCACATTGTATGTCTTTCTGTGAAATTCTAAGAAGTACTCACAAGGCATTATATAAAGTAAGTTTCTCAGGTCTATATCAAACTTATGTATAACTTAAAAATAATGACTTAAAAGCCTATAATGTGTTTCCTCTTTTGCCTCTAGGTGTGACATTTGTTGTATTGACTTCCGCACACTTCGGGGATTGCTGCGTCATAATGCAGTTATCCACAAGCAGTTTCCAAGAGACCCAACAGGAAAGCCTTTTATTCAGAACAATCCTTCAATTCCTGTTGGCTTCCATGATTTAGGATTCACTGACTTCTCTTGTAGGAAATTTCCTCGCATTTCTCAGGTATTCTACTTTAATTTAAGAAATAGGAGTTTACTTATTGAGTTTCCATCTTTACATTTTGTTAATTTGGAACCTTTCTTCTTCTAATTACACAGACAATACAGTTCTTCCCTTTCTTTAGAGACTGGAAATGAGGTGGGGGTGGTATATATCTTTTATATTGACCCTGAAACCTTTTACACATCTGTGGAGATCAAAAAACTAATGATGTAAACTGAGGATAAGTTCAAGTATGTGTGTTTTTCCCCTAATTCCCATTGTCTCTTAAATTGTTCATAATTTTAAAACAGTACATTGGGATTAGAGCTAAAAATCTACTTTCCCTTCTCTTCTCATTTTTTTCTCTATTGCAGTGGTCCTCAACCTGGAGTCTTATGAACTTGGTTGCAGTTGTTGTTTTCTCCTGATAATTATTTTGAAGTTATTAGTTTCTTTTGTAATCTTGAATATTTTATTTTATACATTTAAAAACGTTTTTTTTCTCTGAGAAGGGATCCAGAGGTGTTAAAAGATTTCCACAGTAGTTGGAAAGATACTCAGTTTTTTGTGGCTAGGCTTTGCCAAATACTATCTAAAATTATAAATGGGCTTAGAACTTTACCAAATGTCTAACTTAAAGAACTGACTAAAATAATAACAAACAAATTTATTTGGAGAAACACTAAAAATGGGTCATTCAAAAAACTCTTTAGAGGTGTTAGAGCTTGCCCATTCCAATCTGCTCATTTTCTAGATGAATAAATGAAAGGACAAAGAATTAAGTCATTTTCTTAATTTTCTTTGCTGGTAAATTCATCATATATCCTGGGTAGGAATCCTGTCTCAGCCTAGTACTTAGTGTATCAAGAAATTCAGTGTAGTGGGTAAGGATATAAAACTTCCTTATTTAATTGAATCATGAACTAATTGAGCTAAAAGGGTGTCTTTTAAAGACCATTGAGTCCAGTCACTTCATTTAATAGATGAGGAAGTTGCAAATCAGAAATTGGCCATCATTACACAAGTAGTGTATTACGTACCAACCAGGATCTTGGCCCAAGTTCTCTGACTACATGAGCAATATCACAATGGCTAAGGATTAAGAAAGAAGCATACTAAAGTCTAAAAATGAGCATAGTTTTAAAACTACATCTGGATTGGAGCTAAAACTCCCTTTTCCCTTTTCCCTTTCTTTCCTACTTGAATTTTGATTCTCATTAGTTTTGTCCTCCCAACTATGATTTGTTTTTCCATGCTTCTTGCAGGTCTGGTGTGAAACAAATTTGCGAAGATGCATCAGTGAATTTCATCGTTTTATTTGTGAGACCTGCAATAAGGCCTTCCCCATGCTTTCTGCACTCAAACTACACACGCAAACCCATACAGTAGGGGATCAGGGGAGCGAAAAGCACAGATTGCAGTCTAAGTCCTTGACTGATGGGAGCCCCGACCAGAAAGCCTTCATGGCAGCCCTGGGCCTCCAGTCCACCAAAGACGTTCAGCCCGCCCCCCAGGAGGAGCCCGTGCTGGACGACAACCAAGCGATACAGCTCGAAACCCTGAAGAGCGGCCTACCTCAGGAGCCCGGGAGCACCGGCTTGCTCACTTTGTCCCCTCTTAGTGCAGCTTCCCTGGGGGGTTCTCTCACAGTCCTCCCTCCTACCAAGGAAAACATGAAGCACCTGTCCCTGCAGCCCTTTCAGAAGGGCTTCATCATCCAGCCCGACAGCAGTATCGTCGTCAAACCCATCTCCAGCGAGTCTGCCATCGAGTTGGCGGACATCCAGCAGATCCTGAAGATGGCGTCTTCGGTCCCTCCCCAGATCAGTCTTCCACCACTCTCCAAGGCCCCTGCCGCTCCCATGCAGTCCATTTTCAAGCACATGCCCCCGCTGAAGCCAAAGCCCCTGGTCACCCCTCGCACGGTGGTGGCCACCTCCACCCCCCCGCCCCTGATCAGCGCCCAGCAGGCCTCCCCGGGCTGCATCAGCCCCAGCCTTCCTCCTCCGCCACTGAGGCTGATCAAGAACTCGGTGGAAGCAGCCTCTAACTCGCACCTGCTGCAGTCTAAGTCGGGGGCCAAGCTGAGCCCGTCCTCGCAGCGCTTCCTGCAGCCCCGTGGGGAGGCCTCGGCTCAGCCGGAGATGAAGACTCAGCTAGAGCAGGACAGCATCATCGAGGCCCTGCTGCCCTTGAACATGGAAGCCAAGATCAAGCAAGAGGTGACTGAGGGTGAGCTCAAGGCCATCATCGCTGGAGCGGCCGGCAAGAAGACCCAGGCCATGCGTAAGGTCCTCTACCCCTGCCGCTTCTGCGACCAGGTGTTCGCCTTCTCGGGCGTCTTGCGCGCTCACGTCCGCTCTCACCTGGGCATCTCTCCCTATCAGTGTAACATCTGCGACTACATTGCCGCGGACAAAGCAGCCCTCATTCGGCATCTGCGCACGCACAGTGGCGAGCGGCCCTACATCTGCAAGATCTGTCACTACCCCTTCACTGTGAAGGCCAATTGTGAACGGCACCTGAGGAAAAAGCACCTCAAAGCCACGCGCAAGGACATCGAGAAGAACATCGAGTATGTGTCCAGCAGCGCCGCTGAGATGGTCGATGCCTTCTGCTCCCCGGAGACAGTGTGCCGCCTCTGCGGCGAGGACCTGAAGCACTACCGGGCCCTGCGCATCCACATGCGAACGCACGGCGGGGGGGCCGCCGGCTGCCCGAAGGGCCGAAAGCCCTTTGAGTGCAAGGAGTGCGGCACCGCCTTCTCCACCAAGCGGAATTGTGTTCACCACATCCTCAAGCAGCACCACCACGTGCAGGAGCGTGAGATCGAGAACTATGTCCTTGCGGTGGACTGTGGTGGGGGTCCTCGGGAAGCCCAGGCCCCAGATGCCTCAGTGCTGCTTGAGGAGACTGGCTGTGGGCCCTATGGGGATCGAAAGCCCCTCACTGCCTTCCTGGAACCCCAGAATGGATTCCTTCGAGGGCCCACTCAGCAGTCCCTGCCTCCTCACATCTCCATCAAGCTGGAACCTCCAAGCAGCTTCTCAATGGATTTCAATGAGCCCCTTGACTTTTCACAGAAAGGAAAAGGCCTGGCCTTGGTCCAGGTGAAGCAAGAGAACTCTTTGCTTGGTTCCTCTCCTTATGACTGTTCCATGGAACCCATTGACCTCTCCATTCCCAAGAGCCTTCGGCGGGATAAGGATACCACGGGGCCAGGCGAAGCCAAAAAGCAGGAGCCGGGACCCAGCTGTAGCGACCAGCTCTATGCCTGCCCCCCGCCTTGCCCCACCCTGCCCGTGACTTTTGGAGCCAACGGGAGTTTGGAGAAGCCGGCCGTGACCACAACAGCCGCCGTCACTGCCGCCACCAATCTTCCGCATCCTGCCCAGCCCCTTCAGGCCCCCCTCCACCTCGCCGTCCCTATCATCTCCCCCGCCCTTCTGAGCAACTCGGCTCTGCTGCGCCCTCTGCGGCCCAAGCCACCCCCACTTTTGCCAAAGCCCCCTGTGACAAAAGAGCTGCCCCCTCTGGCTTCCATTGCCCAGATAATCTCATCCGTGTCCTCAGCCCCCGCCTTATTGAAAACGGAGGTGTCAGATCCCCCACTGAAGACTGCCAACAATCCTATGGTCCCCGAGAAGCTGGGAGGTGCGAAGCAGAAGGCCACAGCCCTCGGCAGCACAGCCAGCCCCAGAGAGCCCGGGGACCTGGTGCTGCAGGCTGGCAGCCCTGGCGCTGCCCCTTCCATGGAGCACGGATCTACCGGTTTGTCGAAGAAGAGGGGTCGAAAGAAAGGGGCCAAGAACCGACCCAAGACCAACAGTGGCAGCGTGGACCTGGAGTCCAGCGGAGAGTTTGCCAGCATTGAGAAGATGCTGGCTACCACGGACGCCAACAAGTTTAGTCCGTTCCTGCAGTCGGCCGAAGGTGATGTCCAAGAGGAAGCCCTGCCTGCTGACCAGAACGGGCCTAGTGACGACGAGCTGGACGGTCCGGACGAAAAGCTACTGAGGGCAAAGCGGAATTCATACTCTACCTGCCTGCAAAAGATCAGCTGTCCTTACTGTCCCCGAGTGTTTCCATGGGCCAGTTCCCTCCAACGACACATGCTTACACACACCGGTAAGAGCGTCCTATCTGTCCATCTGTTTCCCCCAGCCCAACCCTGGGCCACCAGAGGATAGTTTCTTAAAATTGTGTGAGAAGCCAAGACAAACATTCTCCATAAATAACTCTCCTTCCCTCTAAGGGAAGCTTTCGGCAATATTGCAGCGACCCTTATAACATTTTCCCCCTTTTCCAAATGCTTGATTCTTAAGATCTGTGCACTTGTCTGACAATTCATCCTGTTTTCCACAGGAGTATTTTCAGACCGTGACGCCGTTTCTTCCCTTAGGTCCAAAACCTTGAAGTTCTGTTCTTGCTGATGTGATAAGCTAAGTTTTTATTAAAGTATTGGAAGGTGAAAGTAATTGCACACTAATCTTTAATATTGCCTTTCTGATTTGCCTGTTTTCCTTGCTTGAGAATTTATTGATGCAGAGTGCTTGAGACACAAGGAGAATGACATTGGAAGGAGACTTTGTAGGAAGAAATTGAGGCATATTAAACTCTGTGCATTGATATGAGACATTTTATCCTAGTGTCCTTTACCAGAAAGTCTTTTGGCTTCGAGTATCAACTTTAGCTTTCTTTTTTATCACACTATTCTTTAGTTGTCTTATAAATGTTCTGGTAGATCTTTGTTTTCTCAGAAGAAAAGAATTACTGAATAACAGAAAGGAGATTTTTGATCTTTAACTTAGGCAGGATGATATTAACTGGAGACCATTGTATTTTACCAATTTTGTTACTTCTCCTTGGTGACTTTACTCAGATTGTTGCCATTATTGTTTTGTGTTCTTTTCTGTCTTCCTGCAAATCTTTACATATTCTTTTGCATTATTTTTTTTTAATCCATCATTTTCATTATGACTGGGTTACGTTGATGTGCCCAGCTTGTTATTAAGGAGAAATTCTTGGTGAGCCATGGTTGGTCTTCCAGATAACAAGAGTCAAGCTTCTTGATCTACAAAAAGTATCCTGAATATCACTTGAAAGAAAGAAACTAAAATAGTGGACTAATACTTAAAACAATTTCATATGAAGCATGAAGTAGAAAGAAAATCTATTCCCTAATATTATTTTAAATAGTTTTTAGAATCCTATTTCTGGTCATTCTTGTTATTGTTACTTTAGTTCTTTTTAGAAAATTTTTAAAATAGAAAAGTAAACTTTTAAGTACTTTTTAGGTCATTTAGATTCCATGTGATTCTGAATTGTTGCTCTGCCTTGAGGTAAAGGGAGGTTAGAAGGTATCCCTGCCTTTGGGACAATTCAGTCTTAGGAATCCTGTGATAGAATGAGTGATTACAGAATGTATGGGGAAGTAGCTATGGTTTGGGATTAGAGGTGAGTCCACACCCTATTGAGACAAGACTTATTCAGAAGGTATTTTTTTCCAAACTAGACTTTGCAGGGGAGAAGGAAGGTCAGTGGAGAGAGGATGAAGATAAAAGATAGCATATGAAAATGATAGGGAGCTCTCTAAGAATGGCAAGAGTCCCTGGCTGATACCAGGGAAGAGGGAGAGATGACTTCAGAACTGCTCCGAGGATAAACCATGAGGAGCTGGGTGGAAAGGACAGTAACTGGAGAGTGATAATCTTAGAGCTAAGGTGGTTGTCACTGCAGAAGAACATTAGGTTGCTGTAGGAGGCAAAGGTCCCAGGAGACCGCGGTGTTAGTCTCAGCTTCACCAAACATGGGGGCTGCCCAGTTTGATAACTTCTACAAAGCCAGTCGACCTTCTTGAGCCTCATTTTTCCTTAAGGCTAAAGAGGAGCCCCTATACTTTCCTTGGATCATGAGGAGAAATGGATCTTGGTTGGAATGGTCAAGAGGGACAGAACAGAGGCTAAGAGACTGCAGCACTGTGCACAGTGGTCCTATTGCCACCCGAATGGAAATATTTCCATTTAATTATATTCTGTTCTTGGAATTTATACCATTTGCTCATTGGCATGTTTCTTTCTTTGCTGGATTGAAATGCCTGGGATCTAAGCATCAGCCTTAAGACATTAGGAGACTGTTGATAGAGCGCTCTCTGGTGGAAATGCATTAGTTCTTAAAAGTATCCAAGTTCATTATGAAGGTTGCTGCTGAATTTTTAACTTTCCATTCAAAGGAGTTTGACAAAGAAAAATAATAGTTTCATCAAGGAAAGCAATTTAGAAATAATAAGGAAAGACGTATTAAATGCCATGTGATCCATATGGCAATCTTATTTTGCAGCAGTTTTGAATGACAATCTTCTCATCACCTGTTCATTTTATTGAGAAGCAAGTCTTTTAGAAAAGCAAGTTTCCACATTTCATGACGCTTCACTAATCTAAATATTTAGCTCTGTTGCTAGATGGACATTTGTTCTTCTTCATCTTTCTGTCCCTCTCATAGTCAAAGTCAAATACCATATCTGATGGGCAGCTTCTGTATCATCTGTCTTCATCTAAGAATCTTTAAAAAAAAAAAAAACCAAACATATTTTCCTTGTACAAGTTAATTTACCTTTGGCCATTCTTCTTTAGGCAAACTGATGTTATTCTGAGTTACTACAGCAGCTAGTATCTCCTTTCAGGAGTTTTGCTTATGTCTTTGCAGGTGCAAGTTACCTGTCCTTACTTGCCTGTGAATCAAGGTTAGTTTCGATTGTTTGGTTCTGGATGCCAAAATGTCACCTTGGCTTAAAATGACTTGGTGATTACACAAAAAGCACATAGGATCATCAACTTAGAGTTGGACGGGAACAGAGAAGCCATCAAATTCCAGTCTTCTCATTTTAGAGATGAGAAAACGGAGACATAGATTAATGGAAACATTTTGTGATTTTCTTTTCTTGGTATTTATATAGCCTCTCAATTGTCTCTTGTCTGTCTTCTTTCAGATCATTAACACAGCTACTAAAGTATATCGTGTTATGACCACCCTCATTAGAAGCTCCCACAGGTTCCCTATGTTCTAAAGGAAAAAACACAGATTCCTTTCTCTGGTACTCAGGTCTTCTATGGAAAGCCCTTCCATCTTTATTTCACACCACTCTTCCTTTCCACTATCTTCCACCCAGGTCTCAGTTGCATATGCTTTTTTACAGATCTCTGATTGACTTTCTCTTTATCTCTATTCATGGAAGTCTGTTCTTCCTCAGCACTTAGCCTTAGGAGCTTCCTTTTCTGCTATGTCTGCCCTAATGTCCCTCCATACACCTTTCCTTCCATCTCTTGCTGGAAAATATTCTTCCCTCTTCAATATTTCATATCTTTTTTAAATTCTCATTTGTGTTGTACTTATACACATCTCATCTCTTCACAACTCATTCTTAAGAATAAGATGGATTTCGTGATTTCAGTGTTGATTCCCTTGAGACTTGTACATGTGGGTGGGAGCTGTCAGACTCCATGCTGGAATCAGATTTTTTATGGCCTGCAGGAATCCATTTCTATTTGAGTGGTTTTTTGTTTGTTTGTTGTTGTTGTTTTATCACTGTAATAGAAAACTTAATAAAGGTTTGTTTGAGGTGGAATGTTTTGATTAGTCCATGACATCCTAACAGTTTTTCTTGTAATGCAAACTGAACATTCATGGCTGTTTATGCTCAAGGCTTCATTGATGATATAATTGATTTTGTCAGGGAAGTAATCACAATGGTGACAACCAAATTTCCTTGTCCCCCAAAGGAGCTTCTCTCATCAAGATTGTATAGTTTGTATCATACTCTATATGAACATACACAGGTTACGTGCGCATCAAAATGTTGTCCAGAATTGTAACCTTCCTGAAGTACTCATGTATTTATTCAGTTTTGTTATGGTAGTCACCTTTTTGAGAATAGTTTTTTTTATTTGGATATAATTCTTGAATATAAGCTTGATTTTAGTACCAAGCCAAAGGATCAACAATATACTCATAGAATATAAATCTGGAAGAAATTTCCAATCTAATGCCCTCATTTTCTAGATTAGGAAACTGAGATTAGGAAGTGATTTGCCCAAGATCACACAGATAGTAAGTATGTAGAAAAATCAGAATCCAAGATTCTTTAGAAATTCATCTCAGTCTTTACAATAATATTTTAAAATTATTTGTTTCCATAACTTGCAAAGTACTTGACATTTTTCTCTCAATTTTAAGGTCAGCTTTATTGGACATTGTATTTAGAATGTCATATGTTAATGATGGGGAAATATCTATTCCTTCCACATTTAAAGATGAAACCTCTCTGGTATATATGTCTCAATGCCTATGTTAGCTTTGAAGTAAGGGGTGTGTGTTTTTGTGTATGTGTATGTGTGTACACATATATGTACATGTCCATTTTTACTCAACCTGTGTAATGATCAAGTTAGAAAGTTCCCTGTGAGAAAGCTCCCTTTGCATAGAGATCAATAGAGAGTTGACTAGAGCATTAAAAACATTAAAAGGCTTGCCTAGAGTCATGTCATCAGTATTTTCAGAACCAAGACCATTTCTGCCTGCCCTTACCAGGGGCATGATAATAATCTTATTATTTTCTAAAATGTATAAAAACTATATTTTAAAAATAAGGAGTTAATTTAAATCTGCTTAAATTTTTTTTTAATTAAAAAAATTTTTAGTTAAAAAAATTTTTTTAAGCCAAGTTTTAGTTATGGAATTGTCTTTATTTTTAAAAATACACAGGCAGAAATACTTGATTATCTGCTTACCTTGAGAGACTTATTAGTTCTTTATCAGGGTTGGGGTTTGTGGAAAAACCATCTGTGGACAAATAGGATTTTTCATATTTAGCATTCTTTTCAGGAATGTTGGGATTTGTGGGGAAAGTTAGCGTTTTTGACAAATAGATTTTTTTCACATTTGTTCAAGTGCATTTAGCGCCTCCTATGCACAGAGGACTATATGCTGGACTCTGGGATTAAAAAACAGGCCTCTGCCCTAAAGGGTTCAAACACAAGCATAATTATAATTTGTAATGATATATAAGAAGTGATCTGAAAGGCCTGAGGGAGAGGGCTCTGTGGTAGACATCTCATTGAACTTGGAAGGATAGGAATTGAACAAGTGAAGAAGGCATTCTTAGGAATTCTGGGAACAGTGACCCAAAGGTGGGGAAACATAAAGCTGTGTCTTGATGGTAACTTGTCTTCCTATCAGGCATCAAAGTATTTCTTAGCCAAATTTCTTTTCTGAGTCAAAATCAAACGTTCATTTATTTTAATCTTGTATTGGGAGAAATCCATATTACAGATAGAAAGATAACACAGTTTATTTGGGGACTGAATTTAAAAATTTAAAAAAAAAAAACCCAACTCATTTGGACCTCCAATTTATATTTACTCCAATAACTGAAATTTGAAGGGAAGTTTACTAAAATATTCTTTTCTGTTCATTTTCTTCTCTTCAAACAAATTTGAAGTATTCAAATAGTAATAAAAGATTGATTAAAAATTAAGGTCTGCACTAATGTATAAAAATAATTTATGTATAATGCTTCTAAGTTTACAAAGGAGTTTAATGAATATTATTTTACTTGAGCTACATACTAGCTTTTTGAGGTGGTTTTTGTAGCTATCAATTCCATTTTACAGATGAGAAAATATATGTGAAATGAAATAACAGGTCACACTGGGAAGCCCTTTTAACTGCTGGGCCATACTACCTCTGAAAATAATACTTATGCAGTTAAGTAGTTTATTATAAATTTATTATTGCTTTTGAACTTTGATTTTTTTTTAATATCCTTAGATTTTTAACTTGCTTTAAAATATAGAAGTATCATTTGAGGCCTTACAAAAATCTCTTTTAATGGTATGTTGTCAAGTCATTGACAACTTCTTCCTATAATGGGAGGGGAATAAAGGGGAGGGGAAGAAAAGAACTTGAAAAGAGGAAAATATAGAAAATATAATGACTGATAGATGGTAGGTATTTTTATGAAAGCAATTGTTCTTATTAATCTTTCTGTTTAGCCTTGTTATGTCATTTTCTATTTTACATCATTTGTCGTCTTCTTTTTTAAAAAAATTAAAATGAGTTCTTGGCTACTTGTAATTCTTTCCCCCATGACAATCACCAAGAACTGAAAACCTAAAAATTTATTTGAAGATGGACAGCAGATATTACATGTTTGCACAAACATTCCATAAAACACCTACTAAACTTTTTTTAAAAATTGAAATATTCTGGCTTCATTCAAGAACTAGTAAAGTTCTTATGATTTTTAAAAATCAATTTATTTAAAACTTGAATACAATATATGTATCGTATTTAACATGTATGGAACTACCTGTCATGGGGGGGAGGGGATAAGGGGAAGGAAGGGAAAAGTTGGAACAGAAAGTTTTGCAAGAGTCAATGTTGAAAAATTAGCCATGCATATATCTTGTAAATAAAAAGCTATAATAATAAAAATAAACAAATAAAAATTAAAAAAAAAAACCTGAATACAAAATAGAACAAAAATGCCACAATCACAGCAGAACATTAAGAGAGGATTCAAAATATGCAACCACAGATTTCCATTTCAAGAAATCCAATAATCATAAATATTGCCCATTGTGTTCAGAGTTATCCACCTTTTCTTTGCTTCTATGTAGGTTTTTTTTTTTTTTTCTGCTATGCACTTCTTACTTTTCATGATTTGAATAAAAATTCAGGTAGTGCTAGCTTTCTCTCCTCTCACCATTAACTAGGCTGTTGGAGGAGGGAAGTTTCAGCTGTAGCTGCCCCTTAACCTGGGTGACTGACTCCATGATCTGTGATCCTTGCAAACTGGGCATTTCCAGGAGATGCTTCTGCTTGCTAAGAAAGGAGTTACTTGTTTTTAATCCAAAACTCTGGGTAAAGATAAAGTCCCCTGTGTTTTTTGTGTCATGCAATAAGACCTTTGTGCCCCATGCTTGAGTTGTATATTGGTCTCAACAGCACTAAGCTTCCGGACCAAAGGCCTTGGGGCTGTAGCTGTTTGTTAAAAGGTAGTCATATGAAACCTCTCTCTCTCTATCTCAGCAGAGTGGGGGGCTGTGACCGTAGAAGCTGGTAGAAATGCCTAATCCCTGCCACACAACCAAAAGCCTACCTTGGCTCTCCCACTCTAGTTCTTTTCTTTATTTCCTTCCCCCTCCTCCCCCCCTTCCCCCCCCACACGTATTAGAACATGGACAGTTATGTCACAGGGACTGTAACTTGGATTTTGATAAGATTGTATTTTCAGTGTTTAAAAAATTGAAATAAGAGAAGATAGGATGACCTGAACATTTTAAGTCAAAAGACATAAATGACTGGTGTGAATGACCTGTATCTTTCATCATCCTGTTTGGGGATTTAAAACAGGAAATGGAAGAAGAAAGAGAGGAGGACTAGAATTGTAGTAGGATTTACTAGGAATTTTTCCCATTTAGCAAGGGGCATCCCTCCTAGGAGCCAGTCTTTTGGAAACAAACTACTTAACATTTTGAAAAATGAGAGTAGGGATATCAGTCCCCTAATTCACTTAGAAGGATAGCATTTCTTTGGTCCCTATCTTTACCTCTTCTTGAAGTCCTTTTTCAATGAGCCTGCGTGTCAAGAGCATGGAGCAAGGTGGCTGGCTACTTCCTAGTTGCTCTTCTCAGTTAGCTGTCAAAGGCATCTCAGGGGCCATTCATATTTGTGTCCTATCTTATCCTAAATATTCATTCCCCTTTTCTCCTATGTCTTCATTCTCTAATTGTAGAAAAATAATCTTATGGTCCATTTTTCTTGTGGAAAGAGAATCATTTTCTTGTCTGATTTTAAAACTCCTTATATAATTGCACTTATTCTTTGTCTTTTGAAATAATATGCTGTTGTTTTGTTAGCTAAATGATAACTTCCCATAGTTAAATGCCGATTTCCAAGTATTTTGTCTACGAGTTGGCATAGTATTGGTATGGAGTTTTAGGGGGTCAGTGAGCTTTTGGAGTCCAGCAGGACTGGCTTCAGTTCCTTCTGCCTCTCTTGCACACATCGACTACGTGACCCACAAATCAGGCATTTGTCATCTGTGGTAGAATTAGTTTCTACACTGGGGAATCCCCGCCTGCCAGGACAAAATTAAAATTTTTTAATTGTGCAATATTTCATTCAACATTATGAAAAATAATAGCGTGTTTTACTCTGGTTTTGAGACAATGGATGTTTTGTTGTTTTGTTTTTATGAGCAAAGTGAGGGGGGAGGAGGGGGACAATGACCAATATTGCCCAGCAAAATAAAGTAGCTCTTACCTTTCATTAGGAAGTCAGATAAATCTATCTTTTTTCCTGCTTCAGGTCAGAAGCCCTACCCTTGTCAAAAATGCGACGCCTTCTTTTCTACCAAATCTAACTGTGAACGGCACCAATTGCGCAAGCACGGAGTTGCCAACTGCTCCCTGAGAAGAAACGGGCTTATCCCCCAGTCAAAAGAAAGTGATGTTGGATCCCATGATAGCACAGGTAGTTCTTTCAGGTTATTCAGAATAAAGAAAGAAAGAAAGAAAAAAAAAGATCACTCGTGTTCTTTTTGTTAAGGTTTTTAGAGGTGGCCACCAACCAGTCTGGGCTCCCCTGGGGCTGGTGGTCAGGGGCCCTGAAAGATGCCAGGTCAGAAAGGCCCGACCTCCCCAACAGGCCTGATGGGCTGCCGGCACTTTTGGAAACCCTTCTTCCAGTTGCTGGTGGTTGTTCCCAAAGCTCTTGCCAGATGGATTGAGCTAATCAACAAAGGTGTGAAGCCTCTGGGGCTTTTCCACTCTGACCCACAGAGCTGTGTACTCTGGCCTAAAGGCTTGTCTGCAGGGCCTCCCTCTCCCTGCTCGGTAGGGCAGATAAGGGGGACCTGCACTGGAAGGGTTTGGCCTGTAGTCAGAACCCACAGCTGCCGGGCAAGAGGAGAGTGTGTTTTTCCCCCTGCACTCTCTTCCCAATACAAAAGTGTAGTTTCTTTAGAGCACTCTGCATGTCCTTTCCTCGCTCTACCTGAACAGGTGTCTGATGCTGACTGTGCTTTGTTCCTTCAGTCCCTCCCTGAGCAACCCCTGGCTGTGGCTGCAATCTGCCCCTTTAGCTTGCTCTGCCCATAGTCTTCTGTGTTTGCTCTCATCCTTGGTTCGCCACATAGAAACTGTCCTCCTCTCTTCTCACCTCCCACCAAAAGCTGGTACAAATTTGCTAAGTGGTGTGGCTGTTATTTTGTTACATAGTATTGCAAGAACTGGATGCAACTCTTTAGAATAATTTAGCAATCGAATCCTTACCATTTGGCCTTGGGGGTTTCGAGGGGAGGTGGTCTGGGAGCTCTCACCTTCCCCTAAAATGTATTTATTTACAGTAATAGTTACTTTGGGACTCTAGTAGTCCTTGCTTTTTCTTTCTCTGACTGGGCATAAAGGTTTGAATGTGGATTGGGGGTGGAAACACTATTCTTAATAAGTTTCCACAGGATGTGCAGCAAGCTGGTTCTTTTTAGAAACTGTTGTTAATCTTACCAGTTGGTAAGAGGAGGAGAGAATTAGCAATTTCTGAGTCGACCACACATTCCATTTTCTTGGGAGATGCTACTGAGTTAATTGGGTCAGAAGTAAGACTTTTTCTTTGCATATAATGCAAGAATGAATAACTAAGGAAAAGGCAAGTATAATGCTGGACTCCCTGTATGCATAGTTCCTATAGTGCCCTAGCAAATTTACTGTATAAGTAAAAGTAATTTTTAGATTTAGACCTTCTAATTAATTTAAATGTTATATGGGCATAATGCTATGCCTTTTCTTATTTTTACTTCCATTTACATTTTATCTTCCATACATATTATGTTGTAAATATTTTGATTTTCATTTTATCTTTTATTCTCTTTTACTCTTGCTTAATTGCACTTTATATTGGAAAGATAGCTAGCTTTCTATCATTTTTACTATGTATAGTAAAAGCAGATTCAGGGGTTTTGCTCATTCTTAAATTCCTTGTGAGGTGCCGCCCTGCTCTCCCCCCCCCCCCCCCCAAAAAAAAAAAAAAAAAAAAAGTAATCTCATGACCTATTCTATTCTTCAACCTCCAGGAAATCCATGATGCTATGCAAGTGACCATTGTTAATAGTTGACTTTTGGCCACAATGCTAATTCCACATTTCATGGTTTATGAATCCTCTGAAGTCTCTCAACAAACTATAGTTCCAAATATATGGCATGGTAAAGACAGCCCTTGGTTTTAAAAATGTATTTCTTATTAAACAATTTGATGTACAGTGAGAACACTTTTAACTTTGTAATTTAGGAGCAACTTGTAGGCTGCCTAACATGATTCTTTTAAAAGTTGATCTAAAGTTTAATTAGCCATGGGTTTTTAAGCTAGAGATAATACAGGTTTTAAATTTCTAAATTTTCCCACCCAAAGCATGTTTATCTTTTTATCTGACAGTACCCTTTTCAAACCATGAAATTGAGATAGTCATGGGGAAGTCAATAAAGAGAAAGTATGTGTCTGCTTTAATAATGGTAATAAATTATATAGTAAGAAAGGTAACTGAAATTTAAAGTTAGGAGAAGGAAAGGTGGGTCAGGGAAATAGAATATTCAGGATATTAAAAGCAAGGTGATGCAATGGAAGAGAGAAATTCTTTTTTCTGGATTCCTATCAAGTTAAACTCAGAACTTTGAGAAGTAGACATAAAAGTGATAATAATAAAACTTTTGAAAAAGTAGCTTTAAATGATTGACCTAAATCAATTAAACTGAAAATTGGATTTGAGTTCACTCAGAATAGTGCTCTTCCTCTTACATGGTGACAGTATCAGTCTGTATCTGTGCTAGAGACTATGAGTGGCTGATGACATTCAGATAAAGCCTTCTAATCAATATTTTAAAATTCCTAGATCTATGAACAAGAGGCTTGTTTTCCCTCACTGATAGAATGATTGCCCTTACTGTTTCCCTGAAGTAAGCTTAGTATTCTCACATGGGGTGGGGTGGGGGGTGAGAGGTTAACTTGAATGAATTTGGTGAAATAAGACACACAAGAACTTTGTTACTATCAGTTTCATTAACTGAGAAACACAACCTATAGGTTATATACAGGTTGTAGATTGTCCTGTTGTTAAGTAAATAACATATACAGTAAGCAGCAGAAATTTTAAAAGAAATTTAAATAACTCCAAAAGCCTCCTTTGTTTCACATTATGAAAAAACTACAGCTTTATCTTCAGATGAGTTGCCAGCTGATTTTTACAGTGAATTTAAAATGGATTTATTATTAGAGATGACTGGTGATTTACATCTAATGTTTTAAAGCAATTTTTTCAACTTAATATAATATGCATATAATGTACCATAGTCTTACACTAAGGGTTGGGCTAAAAAGATTAAAACCCTGCCCTCAAGAAACTTATAGTTTAAGAAGGAAGATAACAAGTAGGAGAAATTATGAAATATATTGACTGGGACAGCTAGGTGGCACAGTGGGTAGAGCACCAGCCCTAAAGTCAAGAGGACCCGAGTTCAAATCTGACCTCAGACACTTAACATTTCTTAGCTGTGTGACCCTAGGGAAGTCACTTTACCGCAATTGTCTCAGCAAAAATAAATAAATGAGATAAAATATATTGATTTAACTGGCTTTGTAATCTTAAGTGAGGCATTGTGGCAGAATTTGATGTCTAAAGTATAGGAGAAGGCGAGATACTTGGGGATAGGAGAGGTTAAATGTGATTAGAAAAATAAGTTTAGTTGCTTAGACTCACCAGACCATAAGAGCATTAGTGCTATAAAATATTCCTACTTAATACTAAAATATTTAGAGGAAACTTCAATTATCCATGAAGGAAAAGTTGGCACAAATGAGAAAATTACCCAGAGTAATTGATTGGTTCTAAATCAAAGAGATTTCCCCTTTCCCCCCCCCAAAAAAAAAATGGGGGGGAAGTTAGGAGAGGAAGTGATGATGTTATTTAAATAATCTGCATCTTTAAAAAAGCATCAGTGACAATGAAGAACCTAGGGAATCAGAGATTAGACCCATTTTAAGTGATAGAAGAAAAATAAACTGAACTTAAAAATTACATGTACAAAGTCACAGTCTTGTAACTAATATAAAAGGTAAACATTTGATTGTTAAGCAGAAAGAGAAAAATTAAGTGGGGGGGGGGAAGAGAATCTTGAATTTAAAAATTTAAAATACTTGCTTTCCTGGTATGTTTTAAATATAGGAAAGCATCTTTGATCAGTCAGTATGACTCACATTGATTATTGTGCACAAATGCAAACGCTGATTTCAGAGCCAGGTTATTCATATATTAAAATGATAATTCTTTTTTTTGTTTGTTTTTTGCCGAGGCAATTGGGGTTAAGTGACTTGCTCAGGGTCACACAGCTAGGAAGTGTTAAGTGTTCAAAGTCTGAGGCTAGATTTGAACTCGGGTCTTTCTGACTTCAAGGCTGGTGCTCTATCCACTGCACCACCTAGCTGTCCTGATAATTCTTTTTAAAAACTCATTCTCAAAATATACATGTACCAATACATTCCCAATAGAAGACCTTCAGAATTTCCCCCCACCCTTTCTCCCAGTGAAGATTCCCATAAAGCCTAGACAAAGAAGAGGAGGATAAAATATAAAGCCAGTCATATTAATGTCGATAAAATTTTCAGAAAGCTGTATCTTGGTTTCCTAAGGAGGATCTTAGAAGTCCATCTGATTTCAAGCTTACCTGAATTCTAATGTTAAGCACATTTAGTGCCTTGAACATAAGAAGTCCTTAATACCTATTTGTAGAATGAATAATTTTCCTTAGATGAAAATCACTGAAATACAAGGAAGGAATGGCTCGCAAATTTTTCATTCTCATATTCACAGACTGGGTGACAAGCAATACAAGACAAGAACTTAGAAAAGAATGCTAGCAGTGAGTTTTAATTGTAATTTTTACAAGATCCTTTCATAATCTACTCATGTAAAAAGTCTCAATTATAAAACATAATTGGCCAATCCTGTGATAATTCCTTGGGATTTGTCTTATTTGGCTGCAGAGAGCTTTGAAGAAGAAAACACAATTTAGAATCAAAATATGTAATTACAGTTTCTGGCATTTTGATTGTTTTCACATTATAATAAAATTTAGAACTGTTGAAACCCTCATCTTGACAAAGGAAAAACTAAGATTTTTAGAATTTTAAGAGGCCTATATGCTTATTTTTATTTGACTGCAGAGAATTTGTCTTAAACCTTTATCTCAGCAATTTGTAAGATCTGACAGTGCTTTAAGTGAACCATTAGCAATTTAGATAAATAGCAAATCTTTCTATATTAAGTATAGTGTTTTCGATGATTTGTTTTGCTTTTGATTATAGATGTTGGAATGAATACATTTGATAATAAAAGCACATATTAACTGTGGTAGGCGGTGGTGTTTCTTTCCTGTTATTTATCACCTCTTAGCGAAGCAATAACAACAGGAGCAATGGTAGTAGTTAGCATTTGTGTGGCACCTATTATATGCCAGGCATTGTGCTAAACACTTTACACATATTGCCATATTTGTCCCCCAAAAGGTAAACAGGTTAAAGGGTTTGCCCAGAGGCACGTAGCTAATAAGTGTTGGAGATTCTTTCTGACTCCTGACCCACTGCCTCACCTAGCTTCCCCAAAGTAAAATGTTATTGAAGCCATTTACACATATGGTGACATCTGTTACTGTGCAGTTCATGTTGTGTATCTGATTAGAAATAGATCCAAAAACACAGACATGATGGGCAACCACGACCCCAAGTTCTCTGCCCTCACAGATTTTTCAGAATCCTTAATTTTCCATGTGCTTCACAAGACGGATCTTCCAGCAATCTGTGCTTGCTCTTACTCAAGCCAAGTCTTTTCCTCCTTTCATATGGCAAAATGGTCATCACAGCCTGTTTTTACAATACTACTTAGTAGTTTTGATTTTCATTTTTGTGTGACACATATCACACATCACTTGAAAATATGAAATACTCTCCAAAGGAGCTATGTCTCCTTTTACTTGGGAGATATTTTCCCAGGGCATTTTTTGTCGCGTAGGGTGCCATGCAGACATATTGGCTTACTACTAGACTTTTCAGACTGTGCTTGGGGTTCATTTCTGTACTATTCTTATGCAAATGGGTATTTGCGCATTTGGGAGGATGGGAGAAGAGGATGTGTGTGTGTTTGTGCATGCATGCTGGAGTCATCCGGATGCTTAGTTAAGCAACTTTAAACTTCACCATTACTAAGTCACCCCGAGCTGCGACTGTCCTGAATGCACAAAGCTCTCCTTTCTTACAGATCCACTCTCTCTGTCCTCGTTGAGTCACTCACACCTTCCTTGTCTTTCCCCCTTGGAGAGCCAGGCTTCCTGGGCGAGGCAGGCCTGGCAGTTGGGAAGGCCAGGAGTTGAAGCACAGAGGAGACAGGGTAGAGGTTCTGACTAACCTGGCTTCCTTGTCAGACTAACCCTGAACGTGAAGCTTCCCTGGCCCGGAAGGACTTGCCGCGCTGGCCCGCCACGGATGGCCAGAGGGGGCCGGGGCCCGGGCCGGAGCGTGGCTGTCCGGAGGCTGGGGGTGGTCGGTGGACGCTAGGGGCGGCCCCCAGGACCTGGCAGAGGCGCCGGGCGCTCACAGTCTCACTGAAACTCTTCCTTTGTGTTTTCCCCTACAGATAGCCAGTCGGACCCCGAGATCCCGCTGGTGGGCAACGAAGTGCTCGACCTCACCTCAAGGGAAAAAGAGCAGCAGCAGCAGGCGTCCGAGGGCACCCCTGAGCCCGGCCAGGACACCCAAGAGCGTCCCGCCGAAGAGGTGAAGGAGAAAATGCCCTCACCCACGGGGAAGGAAGAGGGGGGAGGAGAGGATCCGCAGGAGGAAGAGGAGGAGGAGGAGGAGGGCACCGAAGAAATGCAGGAGGATGCAGAAGGCCTGGAGGAAGACTCGGTCAGCAACAAAAGTCTGGACCTCAACCTGGCCAGCAAGCTGATGGACTTCAAGCTGGCCGAGAGCGGCCCCGTGCCGCCCGGGCCCGCGAGCTGCTCGGAGCCGGAGAGGAAGCACACCTGCCACGTCTGTGGGAAGAGCTTCAAGTTTGCCGGAACGCTGACGCGCCACAAGAAAGCCCACACGCACGAGGAGCCGAGGGACGAAAAGCCCGGCGAGGAGGAGGGCAAGAGCGGGGAGGCCGAGGAGCACGCCTGCGCTGCGGAGCCGGCCCCGGGCCAGGAGGAGAGCCCCGGGGACCCGAAGGCCGCAGACTCCCCGGCGGGGGGCCGGGAGAACGAAGAGAGCGAGAGCGTCTCCGAGGGAGAGGGGGCATCGTCGGAGAGAAAGTCCGAGAAGAGCGACGACGACAAGAAGCCAAAGACCAACGGGACGAAGGGCGTCCTCCCCAAGGCTGACAAGAGGAAGAAGGTCTGCACGGTGTGTAATAAGAGGTTCTGGTCCCTGCAGGACCTGACGAGACACATGCGGTCCCATACAGGTGAGACTGAGGGCAGCCACCAGGGGCCCTCCCCGCTGCCCACTCGGCCAGGGCACTCGGGACCGGTTCCCTCTTCGGGAAGGACCTAGAAGTTGTGCCCTGAGCGCTCGGCTCAGGCTGCTGAAACGGGGCTCCTGCGGCCCCCTGGTTCGGAATCAGTGCAGACCCCCAGCAGGAGGCCGTCTGGGGCCCCGCGGGGGTGTGCTGCCCAGTAACCCTCATGTGCTGCACACGGCACTTCGAGGGCTAATCGCTGCTTCAGGTTCTTGAAAGTGAAATGAGTTTGTGATTATGCAGGGACTCTGATAAGAATCCATATTCTCTGTAGCAAAAAGATTTTCAGGTTAGGAGTTTGTACGTGTTGAAATCCCACTTCTCCTGACCACTGTGTTGTCTGGCCTTGGCTTAATCGTGTCTCCTCTCTGACCCCAGTGTAACATGGGGATAGTGCCTTTATGGAATAGGGATTGTTTAGAGGAGCAAATGAAATTGTGTATGTGAAAGTGATTTGTCAGCGACAAAGCACAGTATTTAATTGCCAGCTTATCATGACTGTTTTCCAGGAGCGTTGTTAGCAAATTTGGTGTTCTTCCCACTGCAGCGTACTGTCCCACTCCCAAAGCCAGCGTGGCGGTCCGGTGCAGAATTGGACGTGTGTGTGTGTGTGTGAGTGTGTATGTCTGAGTGTGTGTGTGTGTGTGTGTGTGTGTGTGTGTGTGTGTGTGTGTGCGGGCGTGTCTGTGAGTGTGCGTGTGTGTGTCTGCATGTGTGTGCGTGTGTGCGTGTTTGTGTGAGTGTGTGTGTGCGTGTCTGAGTGTGTGCGTGTGTGTGTGCAGAGGATGAATGCCCTCCCCTTCTGCATATTCCCAAGCAATCGTGTTGATATGACAGTATCGTTCATCCCTTGAAAAGAGCTGGGGAGGTTCCCTGGGAAGTTTCTGCCCCATTCATGTGGGCATCTAGGTCCTTTGCTTTCTTGATTGTGGACGTGGTGGTTGCGGTCTGATGTACTGTTGTGTTTGTACCCAACAAAGTTTTCAGGAAGTCTGCAGCAGAATATACAGTCTCTCTCTTATTGGGGTGCTGGTACAAGTTTGCGCCCTCACTTCTCTTGGCTCTCATCCCTAGAGATTATACCAAAATCCTCAAATAAATCATAGTCAGATCCTCTAAGTTAATTCTTTGGACAAGCAGAATTAGTCCTTGATGCTTATGATAAGCACCAAAGATGCGAGATTCAGTTCCCTAGAATTAGGCAAGATCATTTTTGCTGCACATTGCTGCTTTTCTCCCTTTCTTCCACACACACTCACATCAGGTTCACGCATGGTGAACTCAAAACCCCAATGTTCGTACTTGTGCATGAGGGGTTCTTAAGGACTGTGGAATGTGGCTCTTCGGAGGAGATAGGCTTAGGTTTCTGAGCAGGTGGTGTCCTCAGCTGCTCAGTGGGGCTAAAGAATGCAGCTGTTCCCGTACGAGTCCATAGAGCGTTTCCCAGGAAGCACCTTCTTTATTAAATGTTAACTTGAATTTCTGTGCATTCTCCTTGAGCCTTTAACACTAGTCCCTGCCCTGGGGAGAAGAGAGGTACATGGAGCCATTCCATATTTATTATCAATGGGACATTAATCAAGAAGCTTAAGTGAAGATTGTGGGTTTGGCCTGCATCAATAAGAAGTGGGATTGGGAAGTTCAGTGATGGACCTCTCCCCATTCCTTCCTGTTAACTACATCTCCCCACCTAAGGCAAGGCAATGGGGATTCTCTCCCAAGTTTAAATCAGCTTTTATTCTCATAATAATGATATCTTTTCCTAATCAGTTTGGATATCCAGTCTTTTACACTGATTATGTAAAACAGTGAGGTTGTTATTTTTAGAGCGAGTTGATGTGTGCGGACATTAATTTCTTTTCTCCTGTTACTGCAGGGGAAAGACCATATAAATGTCAGACCTGTGAGCGGACCTTCACCTTAAAGCACAGCCTGGTTCGTCATCAGCGTATCCATCAGAAAGTAAAAAACACAAGGCACCACGGGAAGGAAAGTGACAAGGAAGATCGAGGGGAGGAGGACAGTGAAAATGAGTCCATCCACAGTGGCAACAATCCACTCTCGGAAAATGAGGGAGACTCCACTCCAAATCTCAACAGTCATTCAGCTATTACTCGAAGCCGGAGAGAGAGCCTGGCCAGTGCAGCCAAGGATTCGGGGCGGCAGGAGGAGAAAGGTGCCCCAAAGCCCGCCACGGGGGCCGGCCCGAAGGAGCCCGAGTCTCAGGGTAGCGCAGATCCCGAGGGCCCGGAGGGCTTCATTCAGGATCTGTTGGACATTCACAGCAAGAGGCCTCCTGCAAACCACCTCCTTGCCTCTTCAGATAGCGCGCCCCAGCTGGTGGGAATGGAATGACTTGGGGCACGGGACCCTGTCACCCATCTGTCCCCAGCACACTGACTAAAGCCAGCAGAGCAAAAGTACCCCAGATCTGTAGCACACTGGATTTCCTCAGTGACTCCAGTTGTCGGGGAGTGAGAGAGAAAAAGGGAGAGAGGAAAAGGAAGAAAAGAAGTATGGCCGCCTGACTCCAGTGCCATAACCCTTTCAGTATAATGATGCAAGAGACTACAGGATATACTGATTCCGAGTGCCTTACTACTTTATTAAATCTTTTGGTGTCATTGACCTTTTTTTTTCCCCAAAAAATGATTTTTTTAAAAAAAATATTTTAATGAATTATTTGGAGAGGACCTTTTTCATTTAAGCATTAATGTTACCTTTTTGTATTGGTGTGCGTGAGCCTGTTCGAGTGGAACTTTGGTAGTTGCCGTGTTTTGTTTTGTGAGCCGGAAATGGGGGAAAAGGAACCAATGCCCTTGGATACCACAGCTAATAACTGGAAGAAAATGATGTGAATTTCATGTACCAGAGGAAAATTTGGATGGGAATAGTAATTTCTCAGAGACATTTTTGTACTTACTACATGATGGAGCTCTAATCTGGTTCCAGGTATTAAGACAAGTGGTTGATGAAGGTATTCAAAATTGGTTCAAGCCAAAACCAGGAAAGACGCTAGCTTCAACCTCATACTTGTTTTCCACTCTTTTCGGCATTAGAAATGGTGTTATTGTTCAATGTTTTAAGACATTTTTTTCTGGACTGAGCATACAGAGAAAGAGTTACCTTAGCAACTTAACCTATGGAAATTATGCACAGCTGTCATATGTTTGATTTTTTTTTTGCTTCAATATATGTATTATTATTATTATTGTTATTATTATTATTATTATTATTTTAAAATTCATCAGTTGCTAGTCTCTGCAGTCAGCAGAAACCAATGGGCAATATTTGTCCGCGGAGATCTATGATGCAGCTTTGGATCCCTGTGTAAATGTTTGATTACAGCTTTCACTAGTTCACTAGCCCTCACGTTGCAGTTCTTCTACTGAACCTAAATGAATCCTTCCTTCCTTAGTGACTGGAGAAATAAAGTGGAGGCCAACCAGTAATGTACAGAGGAACATCTCAGCAGTGAATGAGAGTGAGAGAGAGAGAGAGAGAGAGCGAGAGCGCATGCTCTTTGGAATATGTGCATGTGTGTGAATAAATGCACTCCTCTGGGGAGGTGGTAGAGCTAAGGGGATAAGAGGGACCTCCACGTGCATCAGGAAAGCACTGCAAAGATTTTTTTTTTTTTTTATGGAAAGAAAGGCAGTAATGAAATCTGTTACTCACAAGTAAGGTATTCAGTCTTCCAGCTCAATGAAATGCAAGCCTTAACCCACTTTTGCTACTGTCGTGTTTGCAAAGCAAGGAAATACTACTACTGGTAATAAAATTCCAAGTGCAGTTTGGGCTGGTGCTTGAAGATGAACATGTCATTTCTGATTCCCTCTCAAGAATCTGAACCCCTAGATGCAGAGAGGAAAAATTTTCTTTAAGAGGCATCCCATGTAGGCAGTGGAATTCACTGCAAGCCACCAACAGTGAGGGGTAGAAAAAAAAATGTATCCTACTGTAGCTGAGCTCGTGCTCGGCATCCTTTTTTGTCCTTCAGCCATGACCTCTAGGACATAGAGCCAATAGTATTGCCAGGGATGCCCTGTGCCGTTCCTCCACTTGAACCCCCCCTCTTCCTTCTCTCCTACTGCAACTACAGCTGCAGCTCCTTCCCACCTCTTCTTCATTTCCTTTCTAAGATTTCTTCCTCTTTTTGGCCTTAAACCACCTTCTCTCTTTCTCTATGTTTGTATATATAAAGACATATGTATGCATCTTTTTTTTTTTTTTTAATTTTAATTTTTAAATTTTTCTCCTTTTAATTCTTCACCAATTCCTGGAGGTAGAAATTCAACTGCCTAGATTTCAAAAAGGAAAACAAATGTTTTTGACATAATGAAAAGTGATATGAAAAGAAAAAAGATTGATGTGATTTTTAAAAAATGTATTTGGAATGTCTGAAACAAGTTTAAAAACAAGGTTTTTACTCCAGAGAAAAATCAGAACCAGTGATTCCCTTTCTGACTTAAATAGGCTGTGACCTACAGAATGCAAACCCAATTCACACATGCTCCCTTCATTTTACTTTAATTGTTGTTGATGTTACTGTTTGAGGTTTCTTGTGGGCCTTTTTTTTTTTTTTTGTCAGCTTGTTTCTTTTGCGACTCTCCACACTAAACTGCGCAATATTGTGGGGGGAAAGCCATCACTAATCTCTGAGCTGCAGTGAGATGTAGCAGATATCAGCTCCCAGCAGTGCCGCCGGGACGACAGCTAGCAATAATCACTATTGAGCTAAAGCTTTACTTAGTCTTTATATCCGAATAGATAACAAAGTCTTGCCACATTTTTTTTTTTTTTTTGGATATTTTTATTAGTTGAATTTGAAGATTTGTTGCTGTTTGTTGGTCTCCCTCCCTTTCCCCCTTCCAACCCCCAATATTAAACTGTGAAGTTTATAATGTGTTTAAACTATGGGTGAATCTTAGACTTAGTTTGCATGTTCAGCTAATTTGTCTCTATACATATTTTGTTTGATTCTTTTTTTTTTTTCCTCTCAGGGCTTTTACAAAAAAAAAAATGGATCTTCTGAAATTTTTTTGTGTCTGAGGTGCAAGTTTTTTTTTTGTTTTGTTTTGTTTTTTGATTAATGGACTTAATGCTGAGATAATTCAATCACTACATTAAACACTTGACTGTGAAGCAAAGCAAAGAAAATTCTGTGGGGCTATTTTTTTTAATAGCTTTGGGGAGCTACATGACAGTCGAATGCCAGTTTCAGAAAGATTCATCATATTCTTTGACCCTTGTTTGTATCTCTTTCCCTCCCTTTCTTCAAGAAAGAAGTTAATCTTAGTGACTTCAGCCCATGCATTAAACAGGAAACAATAATAAATGTGTAGATTCATATTTTTCTAAAGGGAACTTAAAACTGCTGCTACAAGTTGTGTACAAAACTGGTCTATGCCACATGAACAGAGAATCACAAGTTTTGTTTTGGTACTTTTTATTCCTCTTTCTACTTAGTTGTACAGTACTTCCAAATTCAGAATGAAAGTAAAGCTGTTCTGTATTGAACCATCTAAGCAATAAAATGTTATATTTAAAAATCACAGGTTACCAGATTCATGAGACTCTTCTTGAAAGTTTGCCATAATTAGGCCATCTGCTCTTTTATTAAAAGTTCTAAGCCTTAATCTTCAGCAGAGAACTGAAAATGGGCACTGTGGAGAGACTGACACGTCCATTACCCATGGTTTCTCACCTGTAAGGTCTTGTTCTTAACTTGGAACGCAGAAGTTGCTCCATCCAAGTTAGTCGTGTCTTAAGAATGTTTGGCTTTTGCACAAATAGTTTTCATTGGAGATGAACTAGAAGAGGATTGAGCCCTTAAAACTTTGTTGTTGTAATAGTTGGAACAGGGAAATGAAACCCTTAGCCCCAGGGACACAGGGAATGAAATTGGCCACAATCTTAGAGGTATCAAGAAAATAACGTCCCAGAATGGAAGCTCTGGGATTACAGTGACCAGTTCAATATTAGAAGCTTTTTATGTAATCACACAGGTCCCCTTATTCATACCCATCCATTGTTTGTCCTGAGAACATCAAAGTTTGGTTGTTTATCTTTTCAGAAAGGTCAAAGTTTCCCAGCTGAACTAAACTATTAAAGTTTTATCTTACTCAACAGAAAATAAAAATCCTTAAACCTAAATCCATAGACTTAATTCAATGGTGATGACTTCTCCTCTCCCTTCTTACAGACACAGCCTGTATCAATTCAGATTCTAATAGTACTCTCAGAATGAGATGCTACCATCTAGATAATGACCTAGATTCACTATAGTTCACTTGCCTGGGTCTTCATATCAACCTCTTTTAAGACGTAGCAAGGAAAAGTGTGGTCCAAACGACTTTCTATATTGTGCTTATCTCTTTGCTAATCAAACTTGCAGGACATCACCCATGGTTTCTAGTCTTGTTCTATAACTTCTTATCTATCTAACTTCTCATTCTCTTATTTTCTAATCTGTTGTCTGTTGGTCCTTTCATTAACCTCATCCTCCTGGTGCTCCTCATTCTGCTAAGTGGAACTGGTCTGAATGAGATAATAAAATGGCAAATTGCACTACAAATAAATAACAGTGATCTCATCTTGCCAAGATGTTTTTACTTCTCCCTAAGGAATTCTCTTGTTTTACTCTACAGAGGTTACTCTTCGTCTTTCATAGCTCATACTTTACTGAGAAAGGAGACGTTGACTATAAAGTTAATTTTTCTCCTTCCACTATTTCCTCCTCTACATTAGCGCACAACAAGAATGAAATTGGTCCTTTTTGGCAAGACAGCCATCCCAGTTGTTTCCAGTAGACTTCTCCGCTGTCATTTACCCTTTTCCATCCTTCAGTGTCTTGTTCTTGATTGCTGCAGGCTACAAACATTGTCAAAATCCTCCCCATCCATTTTCTGTGGGGTCCTGTTTTGTTCATCTCAAAATCCCATCACATCTCCCACCCTTCATTTCTCTTAGTTCTTGAAGTTTACCCTTTGATCCCATCCCCTCATCCAACAGACTATCCTCAATCATCTCCTTAATGAAACTTGAATGATTCTTATCAACTATTTTCCTACCACAATCTTCAGTGATTACATCCCCTCATCCAGCAGACTATCCTCAATCATCTCCTTAATGAAACTTGAATGCTTCCTATCAACTATTTTCCTACCACAATCTTCAAACACACCCAAGTCTCCCTCCCTAACAGCCCTTAAAACTACTATTCAATATTTGTCCTTTATCAAAATCCTAAAACAAGCTATACTTAACAGCTCCCACTTTGCTCCTTTGCTATTTACTTTCAACCTCATCATGTGCTCTCCAAAGTTACCAGTGATTTTTTTAATTGCCAAATCTGATGTGCTTTCTCACCAACTTCTAATTAATCTGAGTTTTCATGATTATCCTAATTTCCCTGTCCTAGGACTAGTCCCATTTCTTCCTTGTTAGACTCCCTAAGTGGACATACCCCAAGATTTTGCTTTAGGCCCTTTTCCCTAAGCTATTTCATTCTTGATAACCCCATCAATTCTCAAAGTTTGTCATCTTTACATTTCATTTGACTTCCCAGATTTATGTGTCCAGTCCTAGCCTCCCCCTTGAGTTCTGCTTTGGAAATATTTAGCATTAAATGTTTCTAGCACAACCAATCTGAAGTGTCCCAACAAGCATGCTAAATATTTCCAAAACAACTCGGTTTCCTTTTGCCCCTGAATCCTTCCTTTGAAGACTCCTTTTTGTCAAGGGCACTGCTCTACTTCTGGTCTTTCAGCATTTCCCTAGATTCCTCAACCTCATGTTGTAATCTTGCTGTTTCTAATTTAAAAACATCCTGCGTGCATCCACAGACTTTCCCTCATTTGTAAAGCCCTACACATCCTGATCCTAAACCTAATTTTCTAGATTCATTAGGCTTGACTTCCCTTGCTCAGTGAACACTTAATTTGGTCTTCTCCCAGTTCCTCCATTTCTTTTGTGCGTAAGATACAACCCTTCCCTAACTCTGAACCCTTGCCTGCCTCTTAGATGGCCTTATGTTCTAAAACAAGCATTGTCGACCAAACGAATACTGAGTCCCCAGCTGCTAGTGCCTTCTTTCCCAAATTCTGGTTTGACAATTTTGTATCTATTTGTATTAACGAGGCTGTATCTTTTTATGTAGGTGCCTTTGTCCCCCATTAGAATATGTCTAATGTGGAGATCCCTCTACTCTTTGTGCTTGAATCCTCAGCTTTTGGTACATTGGTTGGCTTGCTTGATTTAGACAACACTTATCACACCCTACTTTTCCTCTGTTGTCCAGTATTTCTCCTTCCTTTCAGAGGCAGATGCAGGTTATCCATGTTTCTTTCCTCTACTGCAGTCCTGTGTTCTTGCTTCTGGTCCCATTAGGGTATTACAACTATTCCCTAAGAGTTACTAAAGATCTTTTATTTAAGACATCTTTGCACAGCTCTGCTGCATCCAGACCTAAGTGCTGGAGGCTGACCGCTATCTCTTAACCTCAGAACATCATTCTCCCCGGTTCCCTTCTTGCCTAATTACTCCTCCCTCTCCTTTCCTAGGTCATCAGCCGAATCCCATGCACTGTACTTCACCAGCTGCATCCCCAGTTGTGTTTTCCTCTTCATCTCTGCATCCTTCCCTTTTCTCAATCACTACCCTGGTTTTGGCACCTATTACCTGACCCCTCTGATCCATCCTCACAGCCAATAAAGGTATTCCTAAAGTCGCCGTGTCTTTTCTTAAACTCCAGTGCCTTTAAATCAAATATAAACTCTTTGTGTGACCACTTTGTAACCTTTTGTTACTCTCCTTGAACTCCCAAGTTAATCCAGAGGACCATCTCTTACACTTCTTTGTGCCTTTACACATTCTACCCCATACCTAATATGCCGTCTCCCTCCCCTTGGTCTCAGAATATTGTTTAAAAACTGCTCAAGTACCACCTTCAATGTGAGGTCTTTCCCACCCTCAAAGACTACCTAGTATTTATATTTTATGTGTGATTCATATGTACGTGCTGTCTCCCCAGACAGAAAGTAATCTTGAAGCCCAGGACACTCATGTCTTTGTATCTCCGGTGCCTGACACATAATAGCCCTTAATAAATGCTTGTTGGTTGATTGAAAGTGTGCTCCACTTGGTTCTTGCTCCAGGAATTTTGTTGGGTCTCAGAGATTTGCTTCTGCAACTCCGTGGTGGTTCTCCCACTGCTGGCTTGGATTCTTTAAACTACAGGTCTGACTTTGGAATTGCTCACAAATTACATCCATCATAGTGCTAGAGGTGTCTGCTCTTCCCTGGGGTTCCTGATGTACAGCTGAGTCACAGGCAAGGTGGCTCCTGAAGAACGAGTGGGACTCAGCCAGGGAGATGAAGATCGAAAGGGTCCATCAGTCTCTAGCATCACTGAACACTCACTATGTGCCAGACACCATGCAAAGTGCTGGGAATACAAAAAGAGGCAAAAGACGGGCTCAAAATCAGTGAGGGGGGCGAGGGGGGAGGGAGGAGGGGAAAGGGGGTGTCTTCCGGGGATGGACAACAGCTGATAACATTCAGGATAAATAGGAAATAGTAAGAGGGAGGGGGAAGGGCTTCCACCAGGGAAGTTATTAGGCAGAGATGAGCAAGAACAATGCTGCAGCTAGGAAATTAAGTGTCTGTAGGAGGTCACTGGACCAAGAGTTTATGGTGGCAGGAAGGTTCAAGAAGAACAAAAAATAAGAGGGGATTGACTTATGGAGGCATTTTCTATTTGATCCTGATTTCTATTTGCAACGGGAGCCAGTGGAGTTTAGGAGGTGTGTATGGGGATAGGGTATAATGTTACCCAATTTGGGCTTCTGGAAAATAACTGAGGGCTGGAGAATGGGTTGGAGTGGGGACCCAGATCTACATGCAGTTTCCTGCACTAGTCCAGACACAAGCTGATGAGGGATTGCATCAGGGATGTCTGTGGGGAAAGAATAGAGCATGTTTAAGAGATGTTGCAAAAGTAAAGCGGCAGGTCTTGGCAAAAAATGGAATCTGGTGGAATATGTGGAGGGGAGTAGGGTGAGACATGGTGAGGCGTGCCCTCTGGACCAACGAGGGCTATGATGTCCCAATTTGTGCATAAACCAGGGTAGAATTGAACAAAATCTTGCTCAGAGTCATCAAAGTTAAGTGCTGGGACAAAAGTCAAGACAAATGGCAATGGCCTGAGGTGCACCGGATGACCTCCCCTGCACCCCAGTACCTCCATTGTCTATTCTGCCAGGGGAAGACTTCTCCCACGGGGGTACGCATCCCTGAAACTCTCTGACGGGTTTGACTTCTCATCTGCTCATTCGGCTTCCGGGATGTGTCTCCTGTGCACGCTACAGTTTCTTGGAGCCACAGGTGAGAGCTGCCAAAGGTGGAGCGCAGCCCTGGAAAAGGCTCAGCAGGCCACACACCTGAGCTGTTAGATCCCCCACTCATGGGGCCCGTCACCAGAAGGATGAGTGGGGAGCAGAATATTCCAACTCCACAACTTGTACCAGTGAGCTGAAGGGAATGAGTGCCGAAGCCAGAGCTGGGAAGGGGGCCGGAGGGCTGCTTCCTTACAATGAAAGGAGGTGAGGAATGAGAGAGGAAAAGGTTTAGGACGAAGGGAGATTTGTTGCTTGTAGAACAGGCACTCCAGAAGGCACAGCAGATGGAGGGAAGTTCATGTTTGGTTGGAACGCTCTACTGGGAAGGGAGAGGGAGAAGAGAATAGGGAATGCAGTGGTGGGGTTTGGGGAATGGGGTAAGCTATGACCAGGTGTAAGAATGTTCATTCTTCTCAGAAGGTATAACTCTAATTCCCAAAAGAGGCTGGAAACCAGTTGCTGTATGAGATGGGAAGCAAGTCAAATGGGAGACCCCGTTTCACTAATTTTTCCTCTGAATGATAGAAATTAGACAATAAAGGTACGGCAAGAGATCAGGATGAACCTGCACAACAACAAAAATGGCCCATGGCCTGCTGAGGTGGAAGACTGGAGGAAAAAGGTAAGATTGCTCCTCTGCACCAGTGCAAGTTTCCTCCTGCTTGGCCTGCCCCGTCCCCTTGCCACCTTCCCTCCAGGGGACAGAGGACACTCGGTCAGAGAAATGTCCGGCTCTTCTTACCTTCTTACCTACAATGCTCTAAGAAGTCAGACTCCCAGGGCAGGAGGTGGTTACCTTGGGACAGCAGATGTTGCCTGGCCAGATCCCTTACCACCTTTCTTCTCAGAGACAAGAGAGCAAATGAGTTCAGATTGAGACTGGGGGGAAAAAAAACAAACAGTTTGATTTGAGCAGAACCTAGAATTTTGGAAAAGGGGAGTGACATAAAATAAGGCTGAAAAGACTGCTTATTTGCAGATTCAGGAAAGCTTCAAAAGGCAGCTCAAGGAGTAAGGTACGGTAGATCTGGTTTGGGTAAATGAAACTTATCTCCCTCAGTTTTCTCATCTGTACAATATAAATAGCACCTAACTTCCAAGATTGTTGTGAGGATAAAATTAGATTATATTTAGGTGTTTTGCAGTTCTTAAAATAATTCAGATGCTAGCTATTATTACTATTATTGTTATTATTATCATTGTATGGGTGAGGAAATTGTGGTCCCAAGTGGTTGCTATATAAATGGCGATATTGTATTATTATTATCATCATCACATAGGGCATCATGGGAGAATTATGTTGGTGCCTTTATGAAGGAGATATTTAAAACTGGAGCCCAAGAAGCTGTTGGGATAATCCCAGGAAGAGAGCTGGAAGGGATGAATTATGGTGGTGGTGGTTGGAGTGGAGAGGAGGCGGATGGGATAGAGATTGAAGTTATCCTAACAGATAGGTTTGTAATAGTGTTTCACGTCCATGTATCTCACTTGAACTGTACAACAATCTTAGAAGGTAAGTGCTAGTATTGGACCCATTTTTTTGGTTAAAACTGTGAGCAGATAAGTGGCTTGCTCAGTTACACATACATCTTTTTTTTTTTAATTTTATTTTATAATAACTTTTTATTGACAGAACCCATGCCAGGGTAATTTTTTTTTACAGCATTATCCCTTGCACTCACTTCTGTTCCGATTTTTCCCCTCCCTCCCTTCACCCCCTCCCTCAGATGGCAAGCAGTCCTATATATGTTAAATATGTCGCAGTATATCCTAGATACTATATATGTTTGCAGAATCGAACAGTTCTCTTGTTGTACAGGAAGAGTTGGATTCAGAAGGTATAAGTAACCCGGGAAGAAAAACAAAAATGCAAATAGTTTATATTCATTTCCCAGTGTTCTTTCTTTGGGTGTAGCTGCTTCTGTCCATCCTTGATCAGTTGAAACTGAGTTAGGTCTCTTTGTCAAAGAGATCCACTCAGTGAAATGAGCAGAACCAGGAGATCATTATATACCTCAACAATGATACTGTTTGAGGATGTATTCTGATGGAAGTGCTTGCATTTTTGTTTTTCTTCCCGGGTTATTTATACCTTCTGAATCCAATTCTCCCTGTGCAACAAGAGAATTGTTCGGTTCTGCACACATATATTGTGACATATTTAACATGTATAGGACTGCTTGCCATCTGGGGGAGGGGGTGGAGGGAGAGAGGGAGGGGAAAAATCGGAACAGAAGTGAGTGCAAGGGATAATGCTGTAAAAAAATTACCCTGGCATGGGTTCTGTCAATAAAAAGTTAAAAAAAAAACACATACATCAGTTCTTCTCTCCTCCAAGTCTAACCTTCTATGCCCTACGCTATGAAGAAGACTCCCAAGGAGGAGCTCTAACCCAGCTTTCCTTCTCTTACCATCCTATCCATAATCACAACTTTCTTTCATCCTATTCAAGGGTAGCAGATGGTGTAGTGGACAGAGTACTGAGAAAAGACTGATCAAATCCAACCTCAGATATTTATTAGATATATGATCTTGGTAAGTCACTTTACCAAATTTGCCTCAGTTTCCTCATCTGTAAAATGAGCTGGAGAAGGAAATGTCAAACCATTCCAGTATCACTGTCAAGAAACCCCCAAATTGGGGGCAGCTAAATGGTGCAGGGGCCAGAGCCCCGACTGTGCAGTCAGGAGACCTGGGTTCAAATCCGGCCTCAGACACCTAACACTTTCTAGCTGGGTGACCCTGGGCAAGTCACTTAACCCCAAATGCCTCAGGGAAAAAAAAAAAAAAAACTCAAACCCCAAATGGGATCATGAAGAAAGGGACGTGACTGAAATATGAAGGACAGTAACAACATATTGAGTTGACCTAAGTCTTTTGAGCCGATACCATCCAAAGTGTAAACCTGACTAATAATCAAATCCAGCCTCAGACATTTAGTAGGTTTATGACGGGGTAGAGTAAGCAGAAGGATCACTGGGGATTTTCCCAAAAGAAATGCGCAGAATTCAGAAAAAGCTCACATAGCCCGAGCGCAGAGAAAGCCTTCACGTACAGCCCCGGGAGGAAGCTGGAGAATCTGCCGCCTTTGGTCCTAGGGGACGGGGTGCTATGGATAGAGCGCTGACCCTGAACCTGGACTGCTCAACAGTAACTCTTAACATTGACGCGGTGCGTTCTGTGTGCAGGGAATTGTGCTAAGTGTTTTTACCCGATATCTTACTTGTTTCTCACAGAAACCCTGCGCTGTTATCATCACCCCCGTTTTACAGTTGAGGAAACTGAGGCAAGCAGGAGTTTAAGGGATTTACCAAGGATCACACAGCTCCTGAGTGTCTGAAGACCCAGATCTCTATCCACGGAGCCAGCTGGCTGCCTCACACACACACACACACACACACTATGGCTATGCTAGACACTGGGATAAGCTCAGAAGGTGCAGAGTCCCTGCCCCCCCAAAGTTTTCATTCTATCAATCAGGAGGAACAGCACGGATACATACAAGAATGTACAACACACAGGATGTCCCGGCTGGCTGTGATAAGCATTGTGGGAGAAAAACAAGCAAGCGAGACAATCCCTCCTACCTTTAAGGACCTTATAACACATCCACGAGAGCTGTGAGGAAGTGGCGGGAAGGGAGGGAGCCGTTATACTGCTAGGGGAACAATTCTATCCAAGAGAAGAAATTCAAGGCAAGAGTGAGGAGGAGGAGCAAAAAAATGTATATATATAGGATTTAATATGTATTGGATTACCTGCCATCTAGGGGAGGGGGTGGGGGAAAGGAGGGAAAAATTTGGAACACAAGTTTTGCTAGAGTCAATGTCGAAAAATTATCCATGCAAATGTTTTGTAAATAAAAAGCTTTAATTTTAAAAAGTAAAAACATTTATAGTATTTTATTTTTACAAATACATGCAAACATTCACCTTTGCAAAACCTTGTACTCTAAATTTTTCTTCTTGCCTCCTTCCTCAAGGCAGCAAGCAATTTGACATAAGTTAAACATGTACAATTCTTATAAACATATTTCCATATTTGTCATGTTGCACAAGAAAAATCAAATCACAAGTGAAAAAAAATGAAGAAAGAAAAAAAGAAGCAAATAACAACAACAAAAAGTGAAAATACTAAGCTTTGACCCACATTCAGTCTCCATAATGCTCTCTCTGGATGCAGATAGCATTTTCCATAACAAGTTTATTGGAATGAAGCAAAAAGCTTTCATTCTATCAAGAGGAACAACATGGATACATGTAAAAATATACAATGTACAATATATAGTCTCAGTTGGCTTAGTATAGCCCAAAAACAACTTAAATATACATTTAAACTTAAAATGTACCAAAGTTTTAAAATGACATATAAATTTAATTAATTTTATTATTAAAGATTTGTAATTAATATAAAAATAAGTAAAAATAATTTGAGGAAGGAAAAGACAGTAGCATAAATTAGAAAGATCTCATGTGTTTTGAAGGAAACATTATTCTATGAGTGAAGAAGGAAGTGCATCCTACGCATGAGGACAGCTTGAAAAAGACATTTTGAGAAATGCTGAAAAGTTGGGTTTCCACAGAGTATTGCAAGTTTTGAGATAGTGTGTAGGATGTGGGTATCACTGACCAAGAGATTTTCAGAATGTAATCAAGAGGTTAGGGAAGGTTGAGATTCCACAGAACAACTAAATGATCAATAGAAATCTTGAGCAAACAAGGACTTGGGGAGCTGGAAAGGCACAAGTGGATTCAGAAAGTCTTGGGTTTTGAGAAAATAGCTGATCCACCCCAAATTAGTTGACTTGACCAAATCACTACTGTGCCTGTTTAATAGGCTAATTGAATATATTTAGGGGGAATCATGCAATGGGCTTGTCACAAAGACTGTAACCTGTAAGGGAATGGACCAGTCTAGTCTCTGAAGGGAGGGATTGTGCCAAACTAGCAAGTATAAACCTTCTCCCACTTCTGTGCTCAAGGCTCCCTCTTTCCCAAGAGGAATGTAGTCCTCTTCTGGCCAGAAATATTAAGATGATTCCTTAAGATTCTTCTTCAATAATTTTTCCTTTATATTAGATTTTCAGCGTCAAAAGTGTATTTCTAACAATGTGACTCCCCAAGATGGAAAGCCTTGGGTGAGGAACATCAAAGCTGGTTTGACTGGACAATAAAGTGTGGGAAATGCAGAGTATCTGAAAAAGTAGGTTGGAACTAAGTTTTGAAGGACTCTGCTGTCAAATAGGAATTTGTATTTGATTGTACAAATAAGAAGAAGTCAGGGGGTTAATTGAACAGATGAAACAAGGTCAGATCTGTGTCCTTGTGTGGAAAAATGGATTGGATAGGTAAGACTGGAGAGAGGGAGACTGATTAGAAAGATATTGTCAGAGTACATACCGGTGACAGGTGATGAAGACCTGAACTAGGATACTCGTAAGTAGTTCTCGAATAGAAATGTAGGAAGTAGATTCTATCAAGATAGAATCATTTGTTATTGTTCAATTGTGTTCTACTCCCTGTGAACCCATTTAGGATTTTCTAGGCAAAGAAAGCTTGCTTGCTCTTTGGCCCTGGTAAATCATTTAGCTTCACAGCTTACTTAACTTTAAAATGATGATATTGGGATAAATGAATGCTTCTGAACTCAAGTTCTAAAGTACTTGTATAGGTAACAAACAAGGCTCCTAGAATACCCACCCAAAGGGATGTTCTGTGCCTTGTTCTGTGCAGAAAAACAAACAAAAAAAAAACGATCCTTCATCATCATGTTTACTTGTTTTCTCTACTCAGCTAGATATTTTAATGCAAAAGCATTTAATGAATAAAACAAAGCTAGAAAATTGCTGAGAACATTCCCACCTAACCCCAGTAAACCTACTCACATCCTCTCCAACAAATACACATAAGTGGGATGAGTGGAAGTAAGAATCACCCTGTGGGTTACATACGTAAGGATATATGTATGGAGGACCAGCTCATGCCTCCTGGAATTGTCTGTTTTCAGCCAGCTGCTCTCTCCTTATCCCGTGCCATTGCTTCAGGGCCACCCTCTGCCATCTTAGTCCCATTGGCCAGGGTCGAGTGGCTAGAATCTCATTCTCATAAGAGCAGACAGAGTCATTACTGGCAAGTTACAGAAATCAAGGTGAGCGGATGTCCCCAAGCTAAAACTATCTTTCCTTTTTGTATTTCTATGGTGGCTAGAACAACTTCCTCTGTTAAAGATAACTATCTCACTTGAGGGCGAGGGTTGGCTCATTGTTGGATCTTAGCTAAAAAGTAATTCCATGTTTGGTGACTTACTGACTATGCGTGGGAATTTTTTGCCATGAGGAAGTTGCCTGTATCCAGCAACTGCTTTAAATCACTTTTATTTAGGCAAGGTCTTTGAAGCTCTCCTAATCATAATCCATTTAGCAAACTTCATGCATGCAAATATGCTGGGCTCTCCTGATCATAATCACTTTAGTAAACTTTCTTAAATAGCAGTGCCCTTGTGGTCAGTAAGCAATTTTTTGGGAAGTTGGGGTGTTACAGGCCAGAACTTGAAACAAGGTGCTAAGTCACTGGAATTGATAGGCATTCCGGGAGATTCACAAGTCAGAAGGACAAACCCACTAGAGGAGGAGCCCACTCTCAGAGGCAAGACAGATTCATTCTGTTCTTCCACTTTTGTGCTGACTGGAGGCTGAAGCTGGGAGAGGCAAAGGACTAGCAACAGGAGCTCTCGGAACCAAGGAGAGGGATAGGCTTCTAAGAAAGCTAACTGGGTCCCAGGAAGGAGATTCAGAAGCCAGAGATAATAGAGGATTTGGACTTTAACAGCTGGCTGCATTTGGGGTGATTATTAATCTGAACTGAAAGTAAGGCTGCTCCCAGAAGCTCCCCAAGAAACCTGCTCTCAGAGAACATTATAGTTAAGAGAAGAACAGTATACTGGGGTATGAAGTCTACCCCTTGCTGATTGATTTCTTCCAAGGTCCTCTTCCCTCTCAGTCCTTGTGAATGAAAATACTCAGATACAGGGGCAGAGAGTCAGTTCTGAGCCCTCCGTTGGTGGATGCACCCATTCTGTTGCCTGAACCACCTCTTGGACTTGCCTATGGGACTGCAGGACTTGCTTGTCTGGGAGTAATAAACTGTTCAACTTGAACGTCTGTATTTCCTTTTGATATCTCACCCACATTTCCCTCACATTAGGTTAGGTATTTCCTGATTTAGCATGCCAGGAAATTTGAATCTGAACAAAAGATTAGCTAAAGAACCAAAGCCACTGTTCTCTACCCACCTAGCCCTCACTCCTACCTTCTGATATACATATCTGAGGGCAGCAGAGCTGGGTTACTATATTTTGTTTCCATACATATGTATGCCTGTAGAACACAATGAGCCATCCTTTTATCTTTCACCTTTTGTTCCCAGGTTTGTGCTGCTAATTCAAGCTGCCTATATTAATGACTCTCCAAAGCTAGAGGGTCCTCAGTAATAATGTTCCTTTTTTTCCCTCAAGCTTAGCTTAAGACCTCTTTTTTATTTGCTTAATAAATATTTATTAATATTTTGTTTAATGCCAGACCCCAGAATATAAGGAAAACATTCCCTACTCTTATAGAGCTTCATAAGCTTCAGTCTAAAACAATAGTTCTCAAACTTTTTGGTTTCAGATCCCTTTTACATGCTTTAAAAATGATTGAGGACCCCAAAGAGCTTTTTATTTTTGTTTATGCTTATATCTTTCAGTATTTATTGTATTAGAAATTAAAATGGATAATTTAAAATATTAACTTAAAATAATAAAATCATTACATATTAACAAATGCAATTTTTATTAAAAAAAATTTTTTTTCCAAAAGAAGATTTGGCAAAAAGAGTGGCATGTTTTATATATTTTTACAAATCTCTATAACATCTAGAAAGTAGCTAAATTATTTGTGATGGAGAGTACCATTTGCATGCAGAAAGAGGATTGTAGGAACTGAATGTGAATCAAATATTTTCACTTTTTTTTGTAGTTTGCTTGCTTTTTTCCTTTCTCATTTTTTTTCTTTTTGATCTTTTTTTTTTTTATGCAGCATGATAATTTTGGAAATATGAATAGAAGAGCTGCACATGTTTAATATATATTGTATTACTTGCCATCAAGGAGATGGGGTGAGGGGAAGGAGAAAAATTTGGAACACAAGATTTTGCAAGGGTGAATGCTAAAAACTACCTTTGCATGTGTTTTTTTTTTTTAAGCTATTATTAAAAAAAGAAGAAGAAAAGAATATAACCAAATTCTCATATCTTGTCTCTACATTCAATCTGTTGTGATGTGTTGTTTTGGTTAACGTATAGGAAGAAAATCTTGCCTCACAGACAGGTATTTGGAAAAGAAAAGAGTAACATCTTAGTATTATTACAAAAATAGTTTTTACTTTATGGACCTCCCCCAAAAAGTCTTGGGGACCTCCAAGAGTATACCTTAAAAATTGCTAATCAAAGAGGTATGAAAAGAAAGGTACACTAATACAGACATATCATATAACATATTACATAAAATATAACACATAATACAAATTATACTAAAGACAATTTGAATTTATGTCCTGGTTTATTTAAAAATGTTAAAAACAACAAATTACAAATGTACTAAATGTAGTACAAAATGTACTGTACACATTTTCATTTGATCCTCACACTACTATAAGGTAAATAATAGTGTAATTATTTTGTCATTTTATAGGGAAGGAAATTAAGACCCAAAGAAATCATGATTTTCTTAAGGTTAGTCAGCTAATAAATAGTAGAGCTAAGTATCAAAATCAAGCTTTTGCATTCTAAGCCAGTTCCCTTTCTAATCTACCTGGCAGCATCAGGGTAGACCAAAAGCATTATATAAGTTCAAAAGAAAAGAAGAAAAGATTACTTTTAGCTACTGGATCTTTAAGAAACTGATCAGGTAGTCCCTCTTACATAAATAACATTTTTATGAAAAAATAACTTTTTCCAAGATAAAATTTAGTGAGAAGGTCATTGTTTCATTCACATATTGTTGCAAACCTCTTTAACATTTAGAAGATGAAGTGAGAGGAAGAAGGAAGGAAACTAAAGTGGAGAGATGGCATTCCAGGTGGAAGCAAAGTGGAGGAAAGCGAGAAGTATGATTTGTGTTAAGGGAACTTTTTCACTGGGGGGTAAGGAGGGTATACAAAGGAGTTATATCAACTAAGAGGCTTTAAAGTAAGTTGAGGTCAATTTAACAATTCTGTAGGTGATGGAGAGCCACTGAAGAATTTTGAGCAGATTATTGATGATGCGAAAGAATAACCTGGAATTCATATATGGGATTGATTAGAACAGGGGTTCTTGACCTCTGTGTGTGTGTATGATGGACTCCTTTTCCAGTTTGGTATATATTCCTCAGGGGGAAAAATTGTATTAAGTTTTTTTTTTTTTAAATTCATAGTTGAAATAAATTGCTAAATTCCATTAAAGGTAAATGAAAATAAATCTGTAATTTTTCCTCCATTCAAATTCACAGACCCATCTGGACTCCTGGTTAAGAACCTATAGTTAGAGGAAAGAAACCCTGGAAACTAGTAATGAAGATATTGCAGTGCTCTAAGGAAGAAACGAGGCTCTGAACCAGGGTGATGCAATGAAATAGAAAACAGCATGGCTTTGTAATGACATGGCCTGAGCTGAACTCCTGGCTCATACACTTACACCTATATGCCCACGGACACATCATTTAATCTCTCAATGCTCCACCTTATTTATAAAATGAAGGCATTGGATTAAATGGTCTCTGAGATTTCTTCTAGCTCTAAACCTATGATCCTATAATTTGATGACAAATGTGAGCGATTCCAGCGATACAGGAACAGGATTTGTTGGCTAACTTGTTATGGAAGGTATCCTACCTCAGTTTCCCTCTTAAAGTAGTCAACTCCAACCAAAAGTTGGGGCTTGGTCATGTGAAGAATTTATAATGGCCATTCTCTTTAGCAAAAGGTAGATTTATTTAGGGGAATAGATGACAAACAAAATAAAGGGATACAATAGGCAGGAATGGTAAATATGAAATAGAGTGGGAAAGCATATGAAAGACAAATTTCTCAATGGAAATCACAATTAACCCAGTAGAAAGGGAGCATCCCAAGAGGTTGGGCGTGTCCTTAACTGGCAGGCTAAATTCTGAAAGGGACTGAGCACTCTAAAGGAGGAGAAGTGGGGTGGGGAAGCATGATGGAGTTAGGGGGGATACCACACGGCATGGGGGGAGGAGAAGGGGAAGTAGACTTTATAGGGAACATTCAACCTCTGGGACATGAGTGGGATTTTTGACAGGACATGGCCAGGTAAGACTGCTGGAGACCTCTCCAGAGGGACCACACTGCTAAACCATGTCTTCCAGAGCCTTCTGCCTGCTTGCCTCACGGATCAGTTCTTTAGTTTCTCTTGGTCCAAAACACCATTCAGGACTTCATTGCTCTGGCCACTGTGTCTGCGTAGGCCTGCCATATCCCAGGGTCGGAGGAGCTGACTGCCCTGTTTCATCTACCCTTTCATCTTGGGGAGCTTGAAGTGGGCAGATGGGAAGCATCAACAGCACCAGCATCGGCAAGACCCCATGAAGACGTGGGCTGCCCCTCTACTGCATGATGGTACTCAGCCACAAGTGGTCCACACGAAGGCCATTCGGGCAACAGAGATGGAGGTGGAACCCAATACAGCATCCCAGGACTATGGCAGACTCTTCCCAGGATTAGCTTTGCTCCCTTCTTGTGGCTAGTCTTGAGGTCTCTCCAGGCTCCACACCTAATTTATCCCAAATCAAGTTATGGCTACACGGATAATGTAACCAAGAGTATTGTACATTCTACAAGAAATAAGATCAAAGGATCATAGACCTAGATCTCAAAGGCACCTGAAGGATCATTCAGTTCAATCTTTTCATATTCCAGATGAAGGAACAGAGGGCCACATGTTAAATGCTTTGGCCAAGGTCACACAGGTAGTGTTGAAAGTAGGATTTGAGCTCAAGTTCTCTGACACTAATGCTAGTGCTCTTTAATATATTTTTAAAATCCTGAATTTAACACCAAAAAAAAAAAAAAAAAAAAGAACATTCCCATATACAAAGAAACAAAAAAATTTGTACATAAAGCTAGGATTCTCTTTTTATGTACAATTTACTTCTTTTAAACATATAATAAATTTAAAATGTAACTTTCAAAGCTTACTTCCCTGTTTCTTTTTGATTTCTCTTCTGTGCATTTTTTAAAAAGAAAAATGCTTTAATTGCTTCCTTCCTTTCTCTCACTTCTTTTTCTTCCTCCTTCCTTCTTTCTTTTCCTTTCCTTCCTTCTCCTCCTTTTTTTCCTTCCTTCTTCCCTTTTTTCCTTCCCTTCCTTCTTCCCTTCTTTCTTTTTCTTTCTTCCTTTCCCTCTCTTTTCCCTCCCTCTCTCCCTCCCTTTCTCTTTTCCTCCCTTCCTTCCTCCCTTCCTTCCTTCTTCCCTTGCCCCTCCCTTTCTCTCTCCTTCCCTCCCTCTTTTCCTACCTTTCTTCCTCCCTTCCTTCCTATATACCTATAACTTCTAGGCCACTATAGCCAATGTTTGTCCTTAACAAAAAAAGATCCTCCTCTCCCATTTGACCTTGGCAAAGATGGAAACTAGACACATCCCATGACTTTGCTGACCACTGGATTCTAGCAACTGCCCAGCATTTATGGAAATATATAATTGGCTTCCTCGGAGTCTTCCTCCATTCAAAGGTTAAAATTTACACTTCCTAACTTGCTTTACCTTGAACAAAGAGTCTTCCCATCTTTTATATTATGAAGCATTAGAGATAGATCCACTTTGTTTTCCTTGTCCTGTTTGTGTTGATAAATACCATATATTAAGTGCCTCTTTTATTTCACTTTTGTTCCTTAAGTTGCTGTCCGATGGAGGAAGGGAGCTTGTGATCTCGCTAGTGCAAAGAAGCCTTTCCAGTCACTCAAAATTAGTGGCCTCATTGGAACTAAGACTAATGACCACAAATGTTACAAAATGATGGGTGCAGGATGTGAATGGGCTCGGCTTTAAAGGATAAACATTAGCTGATGGGATATTATAGCAAAGAGCCGTGGGCAAGTTGAAATCATTGAAGTTCTTTCATTTGTATTTAGTCTGAGAGCTGGGTCCTTGTCAACAGCAGCTGAGCTTTTGTGCTCCTGCCTAGGGCTACCTGTGAAAGAACAGCTTGTTCCCTAATCACCCCTTAGACAACCTCCGCCCCGGTTCCGAGAGGGACTCAAGGTGACCACAGGGAACAGGTGATGAAGCATGTCTCCTACCTCTTGGCAAAAAAATGGAGCTAAGGACGGGATGAAATGTGTTTTCAGATATAACCACGGTGTTTGGTTTGCATAACTACTTATTTGTTAAGATAAATACTACCTACCCATTAAAAAATAGCACCTACCTCGTAGTTTTTGTGAGGATCAAAAAGGGCGTTTGTAAAAAGTGCCTGTAGCAAGTGTTGTATAGGTGTTCTATACATTTTTTAGGGAAAAATAGAGAGAGAGGGCAGCCAGATGACACAGTATATAGGGCTGAACTCTTGGTCAAGACAGATTAAAATCCTCCCTTTGAAGCTTAGCTCTTTAAGTCTGGGCAACTGACCTTTCTTTTCTTAGTGACAGTTTCTTCATTTGTAAAGTTGGAGATAAAAGCACTTACCTCATAGGGTTGTAATGAAGATCAAATAAGATAATATATTAAAAAGCATTTCACAATCTTAAAGCACTATGATAAAAAGTAGGTATTATTACTATTACTAATTATGGAATATTCTATTGTAATGCCAGAGAAACGGAGGCAAGACAGAGATTGTTTTTTAATCTTTTAATTGTGGAGAGTTTAGGTTAGCTGACTGAATGGAACTCATGTTCAAAAATCATTCAGTCCAGAGTGACTGGGGAAGAGCGTTTATATAGCAAAGCAAGCAGGTGATACAGAAGCTGAAAGGATGCATCCAGCTAGGTCATCAGGCAGCTGTTAAGACAAAAAATTATATTTCTCACAGCCTAATAAGCTGGATGGACACAATGATGGGAATGGGTCTGAGCTGTATACAATAGTGGGAGTAATAGGATGCATACCATGATGGGAATGGGCTAGGAGGACTTTCCAGGATCAGTATTTTCAGGGAACACTAACTGATCTTACCTGTAGAAGCACCTTATTGGTGTGCTGCCCAAGTAAGCAGAAATAGGCAAGGTCCCTCTGTGGTCATGCATGTCATTTAAAAAATATTTTTTAATTTAATTTAATTTTTTTTTATTATTATAACTTTTTATTTACAAGATATATGCATGGGTAATTTTTCAGCATTGACAATTGCAAAACCCTTTGTTCCAATTTTTCCCCTTCTTTCCCCAACCCCCCCCTCCCCCAGATGGCAGGTTGACTAATACATGTTAAATATGTTGAAGTATATATTAAATACAATATATGTACACATATCCATACAGTTATTTTGCTGCACAAGAAGAATTGGATTTTGTAATAATGTACAATTAGCCTGTGTAGGAAATAAAAAATGCAGGCGGACAAAAATAGAGGGATTGGGAATTCTATGTAATGGTTCACAGTCATTTCTCAGAGTTCTTTCGCTCAATTCATTATTTCTCTATTGGAACTGATTTGTTTCATCTCATTGTTGAAGATAGCCAGATCCCTCAGAATTGATCATCATATAGTATTGTTGTTGAAGTAAATAATGATCTCCTAGTCCTGCTCATTTCACTCAGCATCAGTTAGACTCATGTAAGTCTCTCCAGGCCTTTCTGAAATCATCCTGCCGGTCATTTCTTATAGAGCAGTAATATTCCATATACCACAACTTATTCAGCCATTCTCCAATTGATGGGCATCCATTCAATTTCCAGTTTCTAGCCACTACAAACAGGGCTGCCACAAATATTTTGGCACATACAGGTCCATTTCCCTTCTTTAAGATCTCTTTGGGATATAAGCCCATTAGTAGCACTCATGCTTGTCACTTTGATCTAGTGTGTGAAGTTAAGTTCAGGTTCTCATGAGAGACTTACAGGGTCCTTTTTGGTTCAGCAAAATAGGGGGATGGGGGAATAATTAGGAAGGGATAGTGATGTTTAAAAAAAAAAAAAAGGTAGGGAGCAGCTAGGTGGTGCAGTGGATAGAACACTAGCCCTGAAATCAGGAGCACTGGAGTTCAAATCTGGCCTCAGACACTTAACACTTCCTAGCTGTGTGACCCTGAGCAAGTCACTTAACCCCAATTGCCTCAGCAAAAAAAAAAAAAAACAAAACAAAAAAAACCCACCAATGAAACATTAAAAAGTTAAAGAAAGGAGAGTGGGAAGAAAGGAAAACAGAAAGAAAGAAGAAGAAAGAAACAAGAACTGGGCAAATTCTTGGTTAGGAATCATCCGAAAGCTGTTCTTGTACAGGAATCATCAGGCCCTAAATTTGGCAGGCTCTTTTCCTCCATCCTGCATCCTTTCCATCTAGAAAGTACAGTTTTCTAGGCTTTGTGTACGAATTTCACTAACAATCATAGTTCCTTCCATGTGTTAGACACACATTTCCATCATAGGCTACAAGGAAAATGCCCTTGGAGTTAAGACTTAATAATGTTAGCTCTGTGTATATATACATACACATAGATAGATAGATAGATAGATATAGATATAGATATGTTATACACACACACATACACATATATGTGTGTATGCATATATATGTTAGCTCTATGTATATAGCAGCAGGGCAGGGCAGGGCGCAGGTGGGGATCACCTTGTAGGCTGTAGTTCCAAAAGAGAGTATCTGACAAAAACATGTGCAGACAAGAAGCAGCAATCAGCTGAGTTCTTTACCATTCCCCTCCAGATAGCTATCACTTCAGATAGAGTTCTGGAATATCAGAACCAACAAAAGGTTAGGATGAGGTATTTTTCCAGCCTAGGACAACTTAGGAAGCTGCAGGAGAGGTCTGTGACATTGGGGAAAGCCCTCTGTGAGTGTCAGGAGCTCTCAGCCCACAGACAGTAAGGGGGCCAAGTAACTGGTCTGAAAGGCATTACAAGGGACCCAGAGCTGGCACTGAGCACCAAGCCCTATTGTGTTGTCTCTAGTTCTGGACCTCAGATTTAGGGTAAAGATTACTGGTATTTGTAACTTCAAGGGAACAGAGACTCTGGTCAGATCCGAAGCAGAAAAGAAAATTAGCATTTGCAGCCAGAGGAGAATAGAGGACCTGGTCACAGTTCAGGGGTATGAGGAGCACTAACATTTACTGCTACAGAAAACCAAGGATGCTTTCTTGTTAAAGACCAGAGTACAAGCCACGGACCACCTTAGATCGTCTCCTTAGAAAACTTACAAAGTCTGAATACAGCAGCACAAAAGGTCTAAAGCTTGATACAGTGTGCCTTACTCCCTGGAGCAGGATCCAACTTCAACATAAAGTTAAAGGCAAGACATAGTCTGAAAAAAATTAGGAAAACAACAGCAACAACAACAAATTCTGATCATAAAAAGTTACCATGGTGAAGGAAAGATCAAGACACAAACTCAAAGACAACAATGTTAAAAACAGCTACACACAAAGTCTCAAAGAAAATTGTAAATTGGTCTCAGGCCCAAATTTGAATTTTCCAAACATGCTCAAAAAAGATTTTAAAAAATCAAATAAGAGAGGTAGAGGAAAAAATGAGAAAATAAATGAAGAGAATCAACAGCTTAGTAAAAGAGGCACAAAAATACTGAAGAAAATAATACCTTAAAAAATAGAATTGGCCAAATGGAAAAAGAATAAACATTTACTAGAAGAAAAGAACTCCTTTAAAAAATTGGCCAGATGGAAAAATAGGTGCAAAAACTCACTGAAGAAAATAATTCCTTAAAAATTGGAATTGGGCAAGCCAATGATTTCATAAGACATCAAAGTCAAAAGAATGAAAAAATACAAGAAAATGTGAATTATTTCATTAAAAAAAAAAAACAATTGACTTTGAATATAGATTGAGGAGAGAGAATTTAATAATTATTGGACTACCTGGAGAGCCTAGACATAATATTTCAAGAAATTATCAAGGAAACTTATCCTAATAACAGAAGGTTAGACACAGAAACAGAAGGTAAAACAGAAATTGAAAACAGTTGCCAATCACCAATCATTTCCCAAAATGCAAACTCCCAGAGGATGATAGCCAACTCCAAAGCTTTCAGGTCAAGAAGAAAATATTGTAAGCATCCATAATGAAATTATTCAAATACTATCAAGCCACAGGCAGGATCACAGAGATTTTAGTAGCTTGTATGATTTCCCAGAAATCAAAGTGTCAGGAGCAATGGAGGAATTAAGTATAATGTTATAGAAAAAACAGGTACAGAGTTGAGACTCATATGTAAATTTAAACAGATGGAGAGTATAGTTGTGCCTTCATTTCAGAGCATAAAGAATTCTGAGAAGAGGAAAATTCAAAGCAGAGCACACCATTCATTAGATTGTAAGCTTCTTGAGGGGGAGAATTGTCTTTTGCTTCTTTTTGTATTCCTGTTGCTTAGTGCAGTGCCTGGCACATAGTAATAATAATAATAAATAAATAATAAATGTTTACTGATTAATTGATCTAGATTGAAATTTGTACTAATCTGGAGCATTACTTTCTTTCCAATCTGCTCAACCTGCTGGTGTTAAAGTGGAAAAGGGATCCCCAAAGTTTGGGGTCACAGACTGGTGTCATGAGGTGTCTCAGAAGAATTTCTAGGCTTTGGAAAGGCTTATGTGAAATGATGCTAAGTGAAGTGAGAAGAACCAGAAGAACATTGTACATGGCAACAGCAAGATTATGTGTTGATCAACTCTGATGGACGTGGCACTTTTCAACACTGAGGTGATTCAGGCCAATTCCAAAAGACTGGTGATGGAGAGAGACATATGCATCCAGAAAGAGGACTCTGGGGACTGAATGTGGATCACAACATAGTTTTTTCACTTTTTTATTGTTGTTTGCCTGCTTTTTATTTTTTTTCTAATTTTTTTCTTTTTAATCTGATTTTTCTTATGCAACATGATAAATGTGGAAATTTATATAGAAGAATTATGCATATTTAATATATAGAAGTTATTTGGTGTCTAGGGGAGGGATAGAGAAAGGGAATGAGAAAACTTTGGAACACAAGGTTTTACAAGGGTGAATGATGAAAACTATCTTTGCATACATTTTGAAAATAAAAAGCAAACAAAAATATCAAACTAGTTAAGCATTCCTGGTATAAATCCCATTTTGTCATGGCATGTCATTATTGCAGAATAATTCTGTAATCTCCTTGCTAATATTTTATTTAAAATTGTTGCATCAATTTTCATTAAAGAAATTGGTCTTTAAAAAAAAAAAAGAATTTCTAGACTTGAACCCATTTCCTAGTCCAGGGGCAAAAGTTTATTAATTGCAACTTCATTACAAGTGGGCTGAATTCCAAAAGAAATCAGCAAAGTCCTAAGAGAGAGGAGACCCCTTTATCCAACTTTCTCTCACTGACAAGCTAATTCCATGGGCCAGAGGAGTGTTCTCTGGAATTTGTTTGTCACTAAGCAATGAACTAAGGAGTGGCTCCAGAATTTGGTTCTTACTGACCAGATTATCAGTCAGCAATGAATCATGGAGTGGTCTGTTCACTACTGTCTCAGGAGTTTGATCCGTGGTTCTATCCTGAGGCCAGGAGCTTTCTGACTTAAGAAGAGTTTATTCAGAATCAGACAGATTAGGCGTGGGAGTTTCCTGGGGCAGACTCCAAAGCCAGAAGATTTAGCATCACTGACTTATTGTTAGAAAAGAAGTCCTCCTAAAATCAGGGGACCACAAAGTCATATTACATTTCTGGGGTTAGACATCCATGCTTTGAAATGATTTAAATGGCAGCCTAATTCCTTAGAAATGTGGGAAAATTCCATTCTATTAAAAATAAAAAAAAAATTTAAAGGCATTTATTTGAGCAACAAGAACAACAACAACAAAAAGACTACTGTGTCATTTTTGTCCAATTGGACATTTTGATGTTATTTGTTTGCTTTTTGAGACTGGGAGTCTCACTCAAGCTGAATGTATAACAGCTACTCTTGGGGCCTAGTGTTTTGTTGATCTACATGGAAGTTTTGACTTGCTATGTTTCTGACCTGGACCAATTTACCCCTCCTTAGGCAATTTGGTCCCCCATTTCCCACCCCCATCCACATTAGTGCCATGCTTTAGCCCACTATAACTCAGAATTCCCAAGACCAAGCAATCCATTAAATTCAGCTTCTTACAATAACAGGCATAAAAATGAACACTGTTAATCTTACCTGGTGAGGCATATATTTTTTTTTTTTTATTAAAGGAAAAAAAATAAGATTAATTGATTCAAAGGAGGAACTAAGAATGTGTTACTCATGTTTTGGATGGTTTTTTGTTTTTTGAGGAAGTATAATTATTTTTGAAAGAGGAATGGGGGATAGTTAGGTTGATGGGGACCAAAAGAATTTTAGGAGTATGAAATAGTTTAGGTGTTTTTAACCTGATATATTTCTTAAAGTCCATGATCTTGGCTTGGGAAAAAAATTACATCATTTTTCACTAACCTCTACCTGAAATTTGGCATTCTTTCAGCCATAGATTTAAAAGCTTATACTTTATTTTGAGAAGAGGTCCATGGGCTTTATCAGACTATCACATGTGTCTGTTGATACCAAAAAGCTGTAAGAATTTCTTGTAGAAGAAAATGTGGTCAATGGGATGAGGGAGGACTCCAAAGGGCCCAAAGTTGTGTTTCCTCGAGGATAGTAGCCACAGTGGATTTTGTTGTACTGAGTGGTAAGTTGTGTGTAGGGATTTATATTTTCAATTGCCATAAAGTGAAGGAAGCTGGGATGATGTGACTATAGTTGGCTCTCCCTGAGGTAGAGATACCATGAAACTTCTTTCTCTGTAATCCACCCAGTAGCACGGGCCACCTCAGGACCATCTTTCTGAGTTAAAAGATGCTGACTTCATCCTGAATCTTTGGGTAGGAGACAGGGTAAGCAGTTTTGTAAACAGCTCTCTTAGGTAGAGTCTCTCTCACTTCCACCTTCACAGGAATCCTGGGGACAGGTGAGATCAGTCAAATGGAGTCTAGAGAATGCTAGTTCCCCTTCTGCATTTTTTCATTACTGTGCTCTTTGTCTTTGAGCATTGCAATAAATTTTACAGGTTTCCCTCAAAACAAAAATCATCGACAGGACCAATAACCAAATGTCTGCTCTTTTTTTCTGTGGACTCACCATATAGTAGCTATAAAGTGGATTTCAAAAAAGAAGCAAATGCTTTAGATCAGTTGCTTGTATATTTTATTTACTCATACCATACTCTCAAATATATGACCAAGGAATTGACTCCTACTCTGCCATACTGAAATCTATAATTTCTGAAGGGCAAGAGGCTTCTTTAGTTGTATGGGTATTACCTGAAGGCAGAATCAAGCTGAAGAAAGGCAACTTGTTGGACAAGCCATAGGTCCAATTCTTTGCCATGTTAGTAAGGTTGATATACCAGTTGCTGGCTCAGGAGACATACCTGTCTTTGAATCCTATATCTAATGCTTATTCACTTCTCTGATTGAGGAATGGCTATAAAAGTGATGGTATATGAATTAAAGTAATTGTTGTGCAGCTAGGTGGTGCAGTTGGCATGAGGAAGACTCATCTTAATGAGTTCAAATCTAGTCTCAGACACTAATTGTGTGATCTTCAAGTGACGTATTTACCTCATTTTCCTCATCTGTAAAATGAACTGGAGAAGGAAATGACAAGTCACTCAAGTTTCTTTACCGAGAAAATCCCAAATGAGATCACAAAAAGTTGGACATAAGAACCAATGAATATAATACAGAGAAGCCTGGGAAGACTTAAATGAAGAAAGCAGAATATATGTGTGTGTGTGCACGCGTGCATATAGACACATAAACACAGGTCACAACAGGATACATAAAAAAAAATCCAGCAAAACACAAAGTGCTGTGAAATTATGTGATTAGCTTCAAAGATTTAAGAGAAGAAAGAAAGGAAATAAGTATTTATTAAACACTTGCTGTGACCCAACACACTGCTAAGCACTTTACAAGTATTATCTCATTTAATCCCCACAACAACTCTGTGACATAACTGCTGTCTGTTATCATATTATCATAGCCATTTTCATAGTTAAGGAAACTAATATAGATAGAAATTGAGTGATTTGCTGGGAGTCACAAATTAGTAAGTGTCCCCATCCAGGTGTGAACTCAGCTCTTCCTGATTGCAGACCCAAGCTCTATCCACTGCACTATTTAATCTCTCTTTTCTCTTTCTTCTCCCCTTCTTTATAGAGGGGGGATCATGGATGTGGAATTCTACATACTTCAGGACCTTTTGATATGTTAGTGGGTTTTTTTTGTTTTTTGTTTTTTTCATTGTTGTGAGGGATTACTATCTAGGAGGAGGTGAGGGAAGAGATCCACTGGGAAATTGGATGACATAAAAATAAAATATGTCTATAAATATTTAGTTTTTAAAAGTTCCTGAAATGAGCTTGGTAACTTGTGCAGCTAGGGAGGCTGACTGAAGCTAGGGGGTCTCTTGAGCTCTGGAGTTCTGAGCTGCAGTGAGCTAAACCTGATCATCCAAACTTAACAGTTTGGCATTAATAAGGTGAACCCCTGTGAGCAGAAGGGGCCACCAGGTTGCCTAGTGAGAGGCAAACCAGTCATAAATGGTGTAGTTAAAGCCCCTGGGTTGGTCAGCAGTGGAACTGACCAATGAGAAGCCCCTGTACTGAGGAAGTCTTTTTAAAAAACCCCACAAAACAACAAAAACCCCACAAAATCAGGTACTTGGAATATTTTACAAGGTTATTATGAGGCTGAAATAAAATAATAAGTATGTTTGTATATGGCAGGGGGTGGGGGATGGATTTTAACAGACCAATCGATTGGGAAAGGCAGGTTACAGAAACACCAAGGTATTAATGTGTGAAAATGAAAAGAAGGATTTTCACTTCGTTACCAACTAAGTATGAAATTCCCCTTTGTAGAATTTAAAGAACAGCTGCCATTGGCTGCCTGAAGATGGGGACCATACTCTAGAAAAAAGCTAGTTCTGGAGACAATCAGCACAGGAAGGAGCTTCAAGGAGTGTGACCCCAAAGAGTGTAGATGAGAAGCGTGGGAGAAGAACCTATCTCCTAGAAGGGAATTCCCTCTATTCTTCACCTCCCCCTATCTTCCTCTGCTAAGGAGTATGGCCGTAAAGCTATTTGCCCAGCAGGAGACACCATAGCCAGCAGAGAGCTGGCCAGAAGATAAAGAATCCATGGATGTGGCTGTTGGAGTATGGCCTCCTGGCAACAGAGAAAAGAACTAAGTATGACTTAATGAGAGATTTAGCAGCTGGAAGTCAAACTGCAGAGAGGGACCGGCCTAGCGAGCCCAGCTAAGCAACCTTCCCTGTCAAGAGGCTGTATTCAGGAGGTAGCATAAGGACACCAGAAGAGGAAGGATATTAAGCCAGCAACATCAGAGGGGTAAGCTACCTTGACCCGTGACCCTCTCATGCCCAGTATACTCTAAGTGCCCCACTCTTTCCACTGAAGTGGGAGGGTAGATCCCAAGTTTATCTGGGGAATGTTGTGAGCCACCATTCTTACTAGACTATTTTGGTAAAGGATAAGGCTTTGAGCTTATTGTGTCTGTTACAAGGATGTGTGTCTGTGCAAAGGATGTGAACAGACAAATTTCAGATCAAGAAATTAAAACCATTTCTAGTCATATGAAAAAATGCTCCAAATCACTACTGATCAGAGAAATGCAAATTAAGACAACTCTGAGATATCACTACATACCTGTCAGATTGGTTAAAATGACAGGAAAAGATAATGCGGAATGTTGGAGGGGATGAGGGAAAACTGGGACACTGATGCATTGTTGGTGGAATTGTGAACACATCCAGCCATTCTGGAGAACAATCTGGAATTATGCTCAAAAAGTTATCAAACTGTGCATACCCTTTGATCCCGCAGTGTTTCTATTGGGCTTATACACCAAAGAGATCTTAAAGGAAGGAAAGGGACCCACATGTGCAAGAATGTTTGTGGCAGGTCTCTTTGTAGTGGCCAGAAACTGGAAATTGAATGGATGCCCATCAATTGGAGAATGGCTGGGTAAATTGTGGTATATGAATGTTATGGAATATTATTGTTCTGTAAGAAATGACCAGCAGGATGATTTTAGAAAGGCCTGAAGAGGCTTACATGAACTGATACTGAGTGAAGTGAGAATAACCAGGAGAACACTGTACATGGCAACAAGATGATTATGTGATGATGTACTATGATGCACATGGATCTTTTCAGCAATGATGTGATTCAGTCCAGTTCCAATAGACTTGTGATGGAGAGAGCCATCTGCACCCAGAGAGAGGACTGTGGGGACTGAATATGGATCACAACATAGCATTTTCATTCATTTTGTTGTTTACTTGCATTTTGTTTTCTTTCTCATTTTTCCTTTTTGATCTGATTTTTCTTGTACAGGATGATATTTGTGAAAATATGTGAAAGAATTGCACATGGTGAACATATATTGGATTTTTTGCCATCTAGGGGAAAAGGTAGAGAAAAGGGATGGAAAAAATTGGAACACAAGATTTTGCGAGGGTAAATGTTGAAAATATCAATGCATATGTTTTGAAAATAAAAAGCTTTAATAAAATTGTTTTTTTTTTTTAAGTGTGGATACTAGTGGAGGCTTGAAAACCAAAGTTTTAGAAGTGTGGACCTACAAAGAACCCTTTGACCCAAGGAATAAAACCCCAGGAATCTTCTCTGGGAACAAACTACAAATTCTAAGCGTGGGAGGTGGTATAACTAGAAAGAAACATTTAGTATTTTGTAAATTTTAAAGTGCTACATAAGTGCTATTTATTATCATTACAGAATTAGATTTTGGAAGGGAACTTGGCAGTGAAGCAGTCCAGCTCTTACACAGAAGAAATCCCAAAACACACCTATTAAGTGGTCATCCATCCTCTGCTGAAAAATTCCAAGAAGGAAAAACTTCCCACCTCAGAAGTGTAGATATCCAGTCTAAATTTAACTCTGTCACTTCCATAACTGTTTCTTCCTTGTGAGACTAAATAAAACAAATCTAATTCTTCTTCCACATGGTCATTAGCTACCCTATTTCCCTGATTCTTTTCTCCCAGGCTAAACATGCCCTACTTTTTTTTCAACCAGCTGGAATCTTGACCCCATAGCAACAGAGAAGAGAGCCAAATATGGATTAATGTCATATAACATGTATTCAAGATTCTTAATCATTCTGATTACCCTCTGATTAAATGCCCTTAAACTAAGGTCCCCAGAACTGAACACATATATTTCAAAGGAGATCTGATGAGGACAGGATACAGAGGGATGATTATTTTCCTCAGTAAGCTTTTGTACCACCTATCCCATTTGGCCAATCTTAATTTTTAAGGAATTCTTCTCATTAATTTTTTTGTATTTCCTTTTGCACCACTCTCATTTCTCTTCTCAAATTTTCCTTCATCTTTCTAACTTAATTTTCAAAGTTCTTTTTGAGCTCTTCCCTGGCCTAAGCCCAGTTATTTTTCTTGGAGGCTTTGGATATAGAAGCTTTGACTTTGTTATCTTCTGAGGATGTAGTTTGAGCTTCCTTGTCACCATAACTTTCTATGATCAAAATCTTTTTCTCTGTGTGTGTGTGTGTGTGTGTGTGTGTGTGTGTTGTGTGTGTGTGTGCTTATTTTCCCAGCCTATTACTTGGTTTTTAACTCTTTGTTAAAATAGGATTTTATTTCCAGGGTAGAAGATACAATGTCTCAAGCTTTAGGGATTTTGTGCAGCTGTTTTCAGAGATTCTTCTAGGGACATGTACTGTTAGTCAACACTACTGTCCAGATCTGGGTATCAGTAAACCAACAGAGTCCTGCTATAGTGCCAGCAAGGAGGCCCTAAAATCTCCCTCTGATGAGCTGTTCTGGTTCCCCCATTACTGTGTGCTGAGATCTCTGGAAACTGCCTCTATCACTGCTCTTGATTCAGTGGCTCCCATAGCCTGATCCTGGACTGGGACTCCCCTCACACCCTAGTATGCCAAACATTTCCTGCCGAGTTGTCCTTGGCCTCTATGGACTGAGAGGTCTGGAGATTGCTGCCACTGTTGCAAATTTATTTTATTTTATTTTATTTTTAAATTATAGCTTTTTATTTTCAAAATACACACGAAGATAGTTTTCCACATTCATCCTTGCAAAACCTTGTGTTCCAAATTTTCCCCTCCTTTCCCCCCATCTCCTCCATTAGACAGCAAATAATCCAATATATGTTAAGCATGTGCAATTGTTCTATACATATTTATAGTTATCTTGCTACACAAGAAAAAACAGATCAAAAAGGAAAAAAATGAGAAAGAAAACAAAAAGCAAGCAAACAACAAAAAAGGTGAAAATATTATGTTGTGAACTACATTCAGTCCCCACAGTTCTCTCTCTGGATTCACAAAGCTCTTTCCCTCACAAATCTATCAGAATTGCCTTGAATCACATCATTGTTGAAAAGATCCATGTCCATCACAATAGATTATCACATAATCATCTTGTTGCTGTGTATAATGATCTCCTGGTTCTGCTCATTTCAAACAGCATCAGTTCATGTAAGTCTCTCCAGGCCTCTCTAAAATCATACTGCTGGTTATTTCTTACAGAGCAATAATATTCCATAACATTTATGTATCATAACTTATTCAGCCATTCTGTAATTATATAACAGAACTATACCAAAGAGTTATAAAACTGTGCATATCCACTTCTAGATATGTATCTCAAAGAGATTTTTTTAAAAGAAGAAAAAACCTGTTTGTATGAAAAATTTATAGCAGCGCTTTTTGTGGTGGCAGAGAATTATAAATTGAAAAAAATGCCCATTAATTGAGGAATGGCTGAAAAAGTCATGGTATATTATTGTAATAGGATACTATTGTGCTAAAGAATTGATGAGCAGAAGGGTTTTGGAATAACCTGGGAAAACTTATATGAACCGACGCAAAGTGAAGTGAGCAGAACTAGGAGAACACTGTACATAGTAACAGCAATATTGTACAATGACCAACTGTGAATGATTTAGCTATTCTTCGCAATGCAATGACCCAAAACAATTCTGAAAAACTTGGGATCAAAAATGCTATCCACCTCACGAGAAAGAACGTATGACACATGAATGCAAATCAAAACATACTTTAAAAAACTTTATTTTCTTGGTATTTTATTATTGGTGTTAGGGTTTTTTTGGGGAGGGAGGTCTGTGTTTTCTTTCACAATAGGACAAAGTTAGGAATATGTTTTCATGATGATATATGTATAGCCTATGGCAAATTGCTTGCCTTCTCAGGGAAGGAATGGAGAAAATTTGAAACACAAAATTTTAAAAACAAATTTTAAAAATTATTTTTACATGTAATTGGAAAAATACATTAAAGTTTTTAAAAGAAAAAAAGCCTCAAATGCATTACCAAGTTTTAATTGTATTGCTAATCCCTTTTATTTTCTGTGAAATATCTCTTCCACTATCTTTCTCCTCTCCATCGAAACTTCATTCTTGCTTCCATTAACTAGGGGTAGAAGGAAACCATACACTTTCTTTAGGAAGATCACCCTACTCTTGAAACAAATAACAATCACTCACTTGTGGCAAAATAAAAACACTATACATTTGGTGTAAGTCATTGCAGTTTCTTATAACTCTGTACTCAGCTTTGGTTTTTTGAATTAGATATTTATGGATAGATGTTCACATTTAAACTAACACTTTGAAGCCCAATAATAGTTCTGGAGATAAATCCCAATTTTGGCCAATAGGGAGAGTCTTATTAACCTGTAATTTCATCCTACACACTACCATCTGAATGATCTTATTTCATTGTTTCTCTCTTTCACTAAAACACCTTCAATAACTTTCTTTAAATAAAATTCAAATTCCTTAATCCCAGTTTACTTTTTTAACTCTACCACACAGATGGTTTATTTCAGTTAGACTTGAGAATTTCCCACATGGATTTCTGTCTCTGAATCTTTGCATGTATCATTGAAATGCTCTTGAATTTCTTCCTTGACCATCTCATCCTTCAACATAATTCAGGTCTCAAATCCATGAAACCCCTCAATCTTTTCAGTTCAGTGTTCTTTCCTTCTAGGGTCCACAATTTCTTCATCTGTAAAATGGGAGATTGGACCAGATGCTCTCCAAACTTACCTGATTCCAATGTTCTAATTCTATGGTATTATTATAGCATGAATTATTTGTATCCACCATTCAATACTTAATTACATCTACTTTAAGAATCTGTACTTTTTCTACCGACAGACCCACCTCTTCACATTTTAAAAGCTTTGAGTTGTCATGACTAACAAAATTTATTATTTGTGCCTAACTTTCTGGTGACAAGTCTTTCTTTTCACTTTAACCTGGCTCTAAGTTGTGTGCACATGTGTAAGAGATCCTATGCACACACAAAGGGAAACAGTCTATATGTGAAGCCTTTTTAGTGTGATGCTCTATTGGCATACCACTTAAGAGCCCAGGTTTAGCTCAATCCTGTGATAAAGTGCTAGGGGAGAACTTTAGTTTTATATTTTTATATGTTTATGTCTTGTCTCTCCAATTGAATTTTAAACTCCAAGAGGGCTGGGAACATTGCTTGGTATGCTGTACAAACACATAATAAACACTTGATCAACATTTGTTAGTTGATAATAAAGCCACAAGGTTATCTTGGAATTAAGGATTCCCTAAGCAGGAGTTTTGTTTTTTTAACATGATTGTTCATTTAACATTGGTAAACGATATGGCAAGTCATGTTTTTTCTGGGCCTGAAATTTCCTCCTCTGTCAAGTGGGGAGAATGGATTCACCACCCCAAAATCATTTCCATTCTAGAATTCTCTGATCCTGAGTTGATAGAGATGGCACAATGATCGATCTGCTCTTCCTTTATGGGGTTCAACTGGTGTCTATTTTCACTTTCATACAGAGCAAATTAGAATTGCCCACATTCAAGTAAAGATTTCAAGTTAGCTTCACAATGCGCATCCCACTTTCATGGTAAATAATGCTTTAACTTTACTGAGGGTTTTTCATTAAACTCTCATTTGGCTGTGCTCCGAGGTACCAGGGTATGAGTTTTTAGGATTTTTTTTTTTTTTTTAGTACATGAGAGAACTGACAATAAACATCAGCGAATGCTACTCACAGTAACTTGGAAATCTGGGAACTCATTTCACATATGATTTAACAAACATTTTATAAGTGCTATGTTAGATATTACATGCTAGTGTGGAACTCAAAGATAAAAATTAAACAGCCTCTGCCCTCAGAGAGCTTGCATTTTACTGGGAAGTAACCTGTATAAAGATAATTATGTGTGTGTGTGTCTATTTTTTTTTTTTTTTTGTGAAGCTTAAATAAGATACTGAATTTAAAGCCCTTTTGAAATCTTAAGGATCTATGTGTGTGTAAATGGCAATCATTATCATTATTAGCATCCAGTCAGCAGGTCTTCATTCTGGTAAATATTTAATTCCCTGAACCTTTTATTCCACTCCTGCTAAACTCAGTCAATAGAGAAAATGTTAAAGAACCAGGTTCTCCAGAGGAGAGGAAAGCACTTGCAATATATTATTAACCTTTTATTAGTCTAAACACATCAGGATTTAAATTGATTTGCAAATTGCCTATCTGGGACAGCAAGGGCCTGAGTACAAGGGGAAACCTGATTTTGGCTTTGAAGAAAGTCAGGGCTTTTATAAGGCTAAGGAAGGAGTCTACTGCAGATAATGCACAGGCAGGATATGAAAGATAGAACGTCACATAGGAAAAACAACTAACAGGTCATTTGGACTAAAAAGGAATGAAAGGAAGTAAAATAACATGATTGGGAAAGTGGTTAGGAAGGAGAGAATGTAATAAAATGATACTGAAATTTATCCGGTCAGAATCATTTGTAGGATTTAAATAGAGATGCACTTTAGAGATGATCAAATATTCAGGGAGGAAAAGGAACAATCACCAGAATTAAATTCACAACTTTACAACCCAATCCAGAGTACTTTTATGCCATTTATTAATTTGGATCCCAAATAAGTCTGTATACTATGCAAATGTGAGATTAAGACAACTAGGGTTAAGTGTCCTGTTTGTTTTTAGACAACAGAAAAAAAAAAAAGCCATGTGTAATTTTGTAGAGATCTTTGGGGACAGAGGAAGGCGGCTGGTGGGTAGGAAGCTTGGGCTGGAAGTATTTATTCTAACTTGCAGCTGAGTCCCTCTTTTGTTGACTTCTGGTATTGCCTCACAGAAAGTAATCTTAGAAGGGCTTGGGGTTTGCATGCATTTACTGTGACAGACACACCTGACTTTCTGTCTCTATATTTGGTGCTGCTCCCTCTTCACTTTCCCTTTGCCCTTTGCAAAGGGAACTGTATATCAGAACAACATTAATAATCAAGCCAGTTCTGACATTCAGTGACTGCTTGTTGAAAGTTTTCCCAAGCTATACACTTTTTTTTCTCATCTTAGCATGATCTGCTGTTTGGAGGAGCTTTGTTCATAGGAAAGCACAGATATTTTGGGAAGAGATGGGGGTGATGCTGACCCCAAGAAATCTTAATGTATCGAATCTTTTCTGATATCAGAAAGAAGTTCGAGATTATATTTATAATCTTAAGGCAGTGAGAAGTCCTGCTAAGAAATCACAAATAGCTTTCAGAAGTTCCAATTTGTTGAGAGTATTTTTTTGTGAAATTCAATGGGATATGAATTTTCAGTCCTTCTTGTAAGAATGGCATATGGTTTAGTTACAGGGGTCCTCAAACTTTTTAAATAGGGGGCCAGTTCACTGTCCCTCAGATTGTTGGAGAGCCGAACTATAGTAAAAACAAAAACTTTGTTTTGTGGGCCTTTAAATAAACTTCATAGCCCTGGGTGAGGGGGATAATTGTCCTCAGCTGCTGCATCTGGCCCACAGGCCGTAGTTTGAGGACCCCTGGGAGTATACTTCCCAAAGTAGTTTCGTGGCTAGAGGAAAAATTATGTTCTCTTAGTTTTATTTTCCTCATCTATAAAATGGAAATACTAGCAGCTATGGTACCTACCTCACAGGATTATTGTGAGAATCAAAGGTATTTGCAGTTCATGGAATTGTAGAAAGTGAGCTTACAGCCACAAGATCTGAGGTCAAATCCTCTGAGTACCTGTGTGACATTGGACAAACCACTCAACCTTCCTGAGCTCAGTTTCCTCACCTGTAAAATAAAGGATTTGGACTAGATAGCTTCTAAATTCCCTTCTGTAAATCTATGTGTAAGATTTATAAGTGCCTCTGCCAGATACTTTAATCCTATGTGTAGTATTAAAAAACAACAACATAGAGCACTATGTATATTTGATATATTATCCTTTTCCTTAAGGACAGGCTAAATTTGGGAGATTATGCTTCTCTTATGATTTATTCCAAGCACTTGAACAGACATCTTATACTTGCTACTGTTTGCAGCAATTCCGGTGTGCTCATTTGACTTTCTGGGTAAACAATATTGGTGCCATCATTGGAGAACTGAGTACTGTTCATAAAAGAAGGGGAGAATATAGTCAAAGGCAGATTGGGAACTTAAAACTGATGACAGACTTGGCCATATCATGTCACAAGTTAATCAACAAATTCTTTTTTGTATTTAACTACCTATTACTGCAAAGCCTGAGGAGGCAGTATGGAATAGCAGCTAGACTTTTCTGAGAACTCTAAGGCTGGGAATCAGCCTGTTACAAATACTGATGGAGTGACCCTATACAAGTCACTTAGCCTCCCAATTCCTAGCAGTTCTCTAAGGCCATCAGAAGGGGTGTCACCTTGCATTGATTGGGAGTCCTTTATCTCTATTACATTTTGTAAAACCTGGTATCCAAAAAGGCCCAAGAGTCATTTCTGAAACTCTGTTCTTTCATAATTGTTTAAGCCTTTTCTATGGAATTAAAATTAATTTTGACAGTGTCCCAGTGCATTTCATCCTTATGGAAACAGTAACAGGTTTCTGCCCACTTGTTTTTCCTAGTACACAGGACTGTTCCCAAGCTAGATACCAGTCTTCCCCCTAGATTCTCAACCCCCCTAACTAGTTCTCAGTGGATCTGTCTCTCTTCACTCTTCTCAGTGGCAGTCACTTTCATCACCCATTGTGGGGGTGGGGTGAGGATGGGGATTGACTAGCAGATTTATCTTTGCTATGTTGCTTTGTCTCTTTGAACCTATAATAAAAATGTTTATAGTCTTCCCTGTACCAAAGATTGGTTTGAGCAAAGCACTTGACAAAGTGTTTTCTTACCATGACTTATTGTTGAGGTTTGTTTTGTTTTTATCTCCTTCAACCTGTGATAGGAAAAAGACTAGATTTTCATTTAGGAGATCTGGATTGACATCCTGGTTGTGTTTTTCTCCATGTGATTTTGAGTAAGTCACTGAAACTCTCTGAATTAATTTTCTTTCCTGAAAAACTGGGATAATAATACTAGCACTACTCTACCTCACAAGATTGTGTAAAGAACAGGAGACATTATATGCTAAAAGATTCATGAAGAAGTAGGCTACCTACCCATCTCTTCACAAAGACTCAGGATACAGATTGAGACATATATTTTGGCACATAGCTGATTCAGAAATCTGTTTTTGTTTGAAAATGCCTCTCTGTTACAGGGATTTTTTTTTTCTTTAAGTGATCTTGAGGAGAGAAAATGGGCTTTTGTTCATTAAAAAAGATAACATTAAGTAAAGGGATAATGTCTGTAAAACATATATTTCATTATTTGAAGGATGCAGTGTTGGTATTGATGCAGAAGACAATGATTGAGTAACCTGCTTTTTTAAGTTGCTGTGACCTAGAACTGAGTCCTTGCCAGCTAGCCCTCTGGCAATGATCCTTTTAGCCTGGAGTTCTCATGACAGGAGCCTTCTTGCTAGAATTGCTAAAGAGCCAATCTATCATTAGCTTATACTCAAGGTTTCTGCCTGATTCTTAAAAGGCGATTGTTCCTCCAGAAGCTGTGTTATCTTTTTGGTTATAATATTGATTTGTGCGATGGTCTTATGCAAGTCTTTTCAACTTTGGGCCTCCTTTCTCCATCCGTAAAATTAGGTTTTTCACCATCCTCCTGGTGTGTACTTGAAAGAGGTAAAAAAAATTTTTTTTACTGCCAAACACTTTGACCTGCTTGGAAGCTTCTTGGTTACTTGAGAACAAAATAGTCCTTGGTAAAATGCTTTGTAAAAAAACACTTTGTAAGTGTTCCCTTATTGTTATTCCGCACAGGATGCTGGGACATGATGGCAGAGTAGGTAAAGGATTGGTCTTGGAGTCTAGAAGGGCTAGGTTCAAAAATGCCTCTCTCCATACTGACTAAATGACCCTGAGCAAGTCACTTAGGGGAAGGGAACAAACATACTGTTATAATTACTGTACTAAGACATTATATGCTGAAAGATTCATGATGAAGCAGGCTACCTGACCATCTCTTCACAAAGACTCAGAATACAGTTTGAGATATATATTTTGGCACAGAGCTGATTCAGAAATCTATTTTGTTTGAAAATGCCTCTTTGTTACAGGGATTATTTTTTTCCTTTGATTTAAGTGGTCTTGAGGAGAGACCTCTTTTACCTCATTTTGATTCTCACAACAACCTTGCAAGTACTGTTACAGTCCCCATTTTACAGTGGGGGGAAACTGAGGTAGATAGCAAGTAAGTGATTTGTCCAGATTCACATAACTGTCTGAGGCTATATTTGAATTCAAATCTTCCTGACTCTGACTCAAGTGCCCTATTCACTGAGCCACCTACCTGCTTCTAAATATTCTAGACAACGAATATTATTAAACTTCAGAGGCATCTCTGATGTGCATTGGTAGAAGGTGCTCCTCTACAGATGAGATTATGGATCCAAACCAGAAAAGAAAAATAAAAGGATAATAATATTTGTAAATATAGTAAAAACTAACTGCTATCATAGACATTCAAATTTTTTTAGAGTAGTCACATAAAGGTCAAAAAGTTATTTTATCTTTATTTTGAAGTGATTTCTGAGGATGAAGACTATAATATATGGGACAGTACTAAGGTGTTGTGGGCAATGGGATAACAAAAAGATCACCTTTTTTCTTTTTTAGATATTGTTGAAATGGAAAAAAAAAAGATTTAGAAGATAAAGTGGCAATGGGCAACATTTAATGTGTACAATATAGATGTAAAATAAAAGTTTTTGACCAGAAATACAACTCATTTTCTCCCATTTAAAAGAGATGAGGGTTTATGAAGGTATGAAATTACTGTTCTTAGATCCTATAGTCTCTTAACCTTTAAGATACAGGTAGTGACTTTGTGCCTAAAATGTTGGCATGATTGTACTGATCTCAAGAGAATTTGGCATTTTACCAAATGGCCCATGAGGAAACCTATTGTTTTTTCTTTTTCTTTTTGTTCAGGAGGAAGAGCAGCAGTGGCTCACTGTCACTAAGAACTCTGACAAATGGCCCAAATTCACAGTACTCTACCTAGCTTGCTTTGGTGGAAATTTTAGTCCATGTAAATGAATTCTGGCAGAATGGTGAGTCGTCAGGCCCTCTCCCCTTTAAATTAGTTGAAGATAAATAAGGTAACACTAAATATCTCCCTTCACATGAGCCACTTTGAAACAGTCAGGATGTAGAGGGGAAGGAGCAAAAAGGAGGCCATCAGTAAATTGACTGAAGAGAAGGTGGACTGAGCATGTGGAGACGGCAGGGCTAACTCTGGACAGCTCAGATACTCGACTAGTATCCCCTCAGTGATGAGACTTTAGGGGAAGCTCCTAGCATGTGCAGTGGGCTTGCTTGTGGCAGATTTTCAGTGGAATGTGGAGGAGTGTTGCATAGGATGAGCAGGACTGTGATCTGCGTCACTGGAAAGATTGGAGAAGCCGGCAGATCCACAAGAGTTTTAGAGGAGGTGGATAAAGAAAGTGAGATAGTCCAACCTAAATTCTTTGTCTCTTGTCTCTAAGGATTACCTGTGTGGGGTGTTTTCCTTAGGGTGGTGGCTGGATGCTCCCAAGGGTATTTATCTAATAGCAGATCAGAGAAGAGGATTCTGGTCATCCCATGAATTGTTCTTTTTCTCTACATGTAGCAACGTTAGCTGAAGAGAACAGCAGAGTAGTTTCAGAACATCCCAACAGTGGACCTCAGGAGAAGAGTCATAAGGTAAGAACCCAATCCTGAAGCCACCCACTCTTATTTTGACAGTACATCATAATGTACATTGCATGAAATATTACTCAACTTAGTGCTTACATTCTTTCTCCACATAAGTTACTGTTTAAATTGACTAACCTCCTAAGACATAAGTTCTTGAATATTTTCCAGGATGGAACTGGTTTCTTGCTAAGGTTCATGTTGCAACCACCAATATGAATGGGCCAGCTTGGTAAGGGGCCATTTGTCTCCCTGAGGGCTGTAAATGAGTTAAGAAACAATAGGACTTAATGAACCTACAAGTTATGTTACACAAACCATAAACTAATATGGTGAAACCATAAAGTACTATCTGACAGTGACCACCACTCTGCTTGCTGGCTGCCAAGGCGAAGTGTGTAGCTGAGACACCTCCATCTGTAAACAAGGTACGATGACTATTCTTCATAAACCACAGACTGTGAGTTATAGAGGAATTCCCTAGGGATGATCATCCCAGACGGGTGATCATGTTGGTACCACTGCAGTAAGTTCATGGAATAGCAGAACAGAGGAGAAAAGAATATTCATTCCTCTGGTCATCCCAACCACTGTCTATCTCTACTTGTAGCAAGGTCACCTGGAGAGAATTGCCCTCACACCTGGATCCCTTAAGGTGGTACAGTTGCAGGAGAGGTCTGATTACATCAGTGCATCTCCTCCTTGTGAGTCTGAAAAAACAAAGGAAAGAGTGCTGTATCAAAAGCTTTAAAGAAACTATAAGAAATCAATCATTTTCCTGCCAGTATGTGCAATACATGCTGTTGGGAAAGGGTAATATAAGACTTAGAGGCTTGGTGTGTATGATTCATTTATGAGAGTTTTTAAAAATAAAATATTTCACACAAAACATTGCCCATATAAATCTCCTCCTATGGCAGAAAAATCTCAGGACTTCCTGAAAAGACTATCTGGTTGGGATGTAATGTTCTGAAGCACATATTGAGAACAATGAAAGGCAAAGTTTTCCAACTTCATTTGAGCTATTAGCATCAACTACTTTCACTCCGCCAAAAGGATTAATTATCAGAACTTTTAGCTGTAAAATGGTTTTTGCTCAGTATAAGATTTATTTCCTGGTTTTTTGTTGTTTTGTTTTTAACAATACTTCCCCATGCATGGGATGTTCTTCTTCCCAACTTCCAAGAGTCATATCCTCCAAGATGCCTTTGCTGGCCCTTCCCAAATACTCATGCCATTATGTCTTAGAGTAACTAGATGGCACAATGAACAGAACTCTGGGCCCAACGGCAAGAATACCTAAGCTCAAATCTAGCCTCATCCACTTACTATGTGACTATGGCCAAAAAAAAAAAAAAAAAAAAAAATCACTGCTTGCCTCAGTTTCCTCAATTGTAAAAATGGGGACACTAAATAGGTATATCTATCTTGTGAGGGGCCGTAGTACAGTGCCTGGCATAGAGTAGGTACCATATAAATGTTTATTATTTTCCCTTCTAAGATTACTTTTCTTCTACTCCCTATTTATCTTGTATGTTCTGATTTATTTATTTACCCACTGGAATATAAGTTCCTTTTAAAAATTTTAAAGAAATTCCCAGGGTTTACCATAGTGCCTGGCACATAACAGGCATTTAAGAAATATTTCTCATTCGACTGGAAGGATGAATAACAAATAGAATAGCAATTTGAAGACTAAGAGATACAAAAGGCTACTAAATATTACAGAGTGACTTGGTGTTTTAATGTCATGCTTTAAACCATTAAGTATGAGAGGGAAGCAGCAAACATTTAAGCATCTATGTATGGAGGCCCTGTTCTAAGTGCTTTCCATATATTATCTCATTTCATTTTCATAACAATGCTGGGATATAGGATGTTATTATCATCCTTATTTTATCCACTGAAGTGGACGAGCTTAAGGGATTTGGCCTAGGATTACACAGCTAGTAAGTGTCCCAAGCCAGATTTAAATGTGCATCTTCCTATCTTTAGGCCCAGAATAGAGCTTCACTGTGCTACTCAGATGCCTGGACCTATGGTAGAGATAAGCAAAGAAAATGTTGAATTTTAGGTGATCTATTTCTTTTTATTTCCCAAAATTTATAAACAATATGTTTAAAAGTCATATCAATCGACCAGAAAATATTTATTAAATGCTGTGTCAGGCACTGTACTAAGGATGTAAAAAGTCCTTGCCCTCGAAGAGCCTACACTGTGACAGAGGAAATACACACAATATAAGCTATAATACATGATACCTAGGAATGTATTAGAATTTAAAGGGCTTGGGAAAGGCTTCCTGTAAAAGATGGAATCTCAGTTGAGACTTTAAGGAGCTAAAAAAGGCAGGAGACAGAGAATAGGAAGGAGAGTGTTTCGGGCAAAGAGAATAGTCAGTGAAAATGCCCAGAGACAAGAGACAGAGGGTCTTGTTTGTGGAACAGCCAGGAGGGTGCCGTTATTGGTGAACTTAGTGGGACTTAGGTGTAGGAGGACCTGAAAGGTTGGAGGGAGCTAAGTTATGAAGGGCTTTGAATGCCAGACAGAGCATTTTGCATTTGATCCTGGAGTTAACAGGAAGCCACTGAAGTTTATTGAGCAGGGGGTTGGGAGTGGAGTGGTGACATGATTAGGTCATCTCACACTTAGTATCCTAGAAGATACAGTCTTTAATACTGCTAAGCAGAAATATGTTTACTTCTCCAGAACTAGATATTCTTTTTTTTCTCCATGCATCTGATGATTCTTCCTTATGTTTAGAAAATACATTCCTTTCCATCTCTGCCTCTTGAAAATCCTACTCATTCTTTAAATCCCAGTTTTAATGCCAGTCTTTTCTTTGTGGCTTTCTCTGCTTGACTGTTCCATCAAATGTTTTCTATTTTTGGGTCTTTTTTCTTTCTTTTCTTTTCTTTTTTCTTTAGCATAGTGAGTCTTTTCTATGCACATTCTATTTCATAGTATATTTATGTATTTTTCTAATCTCTTCTGTCTGACTGTAAATTCCTTGAAGACAGGAACTGTTCTCTATTCACCTTTGTATTTCTGTGCATAGCACAGGGCCTTGAATATAATAATGAACTGAAACCAGGTAAGATTTTTATTTTTACTTGGTATTTTTGGGATTTGGGTCCTAAACCATTCATTTTACTCCTTAAATTTGTCTGATTTTGAAAAATGCCGAGTTTAAATAAAACATTTTAAAATTAATCTGTGCAAATAATAAATTAGCAAAAAAAAAAAAAAAGGGAAATCTGTAAAATGTAGAGAAGTTCATTACTTAGGTAGACAAATTCAGATGCTAGCACCTTTTGACACTAATCCTGAGACATTTCTAAACCAATTAATCAACAAAGAACGTTTAATAAATACCCACCACATTCTAGAAATATGTTAAATTTTAGGACTCCTCAACAGTCTCATACAGATTAATATGATGTCATTTTCTTGCAGATTTCCTAAAACTCTTACTTACTAAGTTTAGCCCATTTCCCTCACCCTGCTTCTTTCCCCTCTTATTCCTTATGGCAGCTTCTAAGTCATCTCTTTGTAAAGTCATCACTCAGCAAGCTCTTCTTGTCTGAGGATCATTCCATCACTCTGTATTGCCTGTACAGTTTGATGTGGACATCTGTAGCTTTTCAGTTACCTGTCCCTCTCCCCTACCTTTCTCAGAGTTCAGTCCCTGACTCATAGTCTTTTTCTCCTCCTCCAATCCCAATTCCTATCATTATCCAGAGACTCTAGCACAGTAACTTCCTAACCCCATGACCTGTCTCTTTACTCTACCTTAGCCACACCTAGGAATGATCACATCTTAGATCTCATTTAGGAAGAAGGATGACTCTGTGATCTGGATCTCTTAAGTTTCTTTCTTTGTGAAGTTCTAAGTCTGTTCCTCTCTCTGCTTTACTTGTAGATCTATTCTTTTTCCTTCACTACCTTCAGATCTTTTTATTCCATCCATTCTGCTCTTCCACTCAATCACTATTGGTCTGGCTTCAGTTTTCTTTCTTTTTTCTATCTTGATCCTATCTTATTCCTTGGAATCTCTTGAACAACTGTCCTATTGCTGTTTCTATAAACCCCAACCCTGGTGTTCCTGCATTATTCCCTATGTAGGTGCACTACAAATGTATCTGATCTCAACTGTACCCTCATTGCATCAATTCTATTATTCTTCCCTGCTATCTCTCCACAACATTCCAAACAGTTTTTTTCTTAAAGGAAATTAAATAATTTTTCTCCTGGTCCCTTTTTCAAGTGGCAGGCTTTGATTCCTACTTTCCAGAGAAAAGGAGTATTCCCCTTGAGTATCTTCTGTTCCCTATTCCATCTGTCAAATCTCTTCAGCATCTCTTATACTTTTATGTAGTGAAAAGAGGGCTAGGCTGTGGCAGTAAGAGGAACTAGGCCTAGAATCTGCATCTGTCTCTTGAGACCTGGAGGATGCTGGATAAGTCACTTAATTTCTGGGCAACTCCATTTCCTTGATTATTAAATATTGGGATTAGCCTAATTCAGTGGTGTCAAATTCAAATGGAAAACCTCTAGTATACTTAGAAAGCTACAAATTAACATTATCTATATTATACTATACTTTTTTTTTTGTTAAATATTTCCCAATTACATTTTAATCTCATTAGGGTTGCTTCCAAATTAATGATTTGAGGAAGAGGGGATTCTTTAAAGTTCATCCTCTTTGCTAATCTGCTGCTTTTGACAGTTAAGCCATCCACTCCTGTTACAAAATCTTTTCTGACTCTCTCTTCCTTACTATTTGATTGCTCAGTCTCTGCTACCGTTATCCATTTCCTGTTCATTCAGCATGAATGTCTCTCAAGGCTGGACTAGACCCTCCTCACTTCCTTAGTGACTTCATTAGCTCTCAGAGGTTCAGTTATCTCTTTACAGGTGATTCTGAAATCTATATATCTGAACCTAACTTTTTTCCTGAATATTAGTCATCTATGACCATTTGCCACCAAAGGAAGCAGGACAACATAGCAGACCCAGGACCTGGTCTTGAAGTCATGAAGGCTCCCTTTCAATTCCAATAGCTGACAATGAGAGGCACTTAACCTCTTTCAGATTCAAAATTTTCACCTGTAATAACTAGTGTTTACTTTCACGTAAGACCAAATGATAATAGTCATGTAAAAACACTGCAAACTTCAAAACATCACATAAATGTCAGTTGCTATTCTCAGCACGGTGGATAGTGCTGGAGCTGGTGTCAGGAAGATTTAAGTTCAAATCCAGCCTTGAATAATTAGCAGCTGTGTGACCCTGGACAATTCACTTAACCTATCTGTCTCAATTCCTCATCTGTAAAATGAGGAAGAAGGAAACTGTGAACCATTCCACTGTCTTTGCCAAGAAAACCTCAAATAGGATCACGAAGAATAAGACACTACTGAATGGAAAACAACAATTCTCTTCACATTAATATCCTATCAGCAATTCAAATTCATTAAGACAGAGTGAAACTCATCCTCTCTCATAAAGCCATTTCTTTTCTAAACTTTTCTCCTTTGGTTGAGGGTACCATCATCTTTCCATTTCTCCAGGTTTTCAGCCTTGGAGGCAGCTATGATTTTTCTTTTTCCCTCTCATAGTCATCTAATCAGTGGTCTAGTCTCATCAAACTGTAACTCCAAATTTCTTGTATCCTTCCCATTCTCTCAGCTGGCACCTCTTACCTGTTTCTTGTCTCTTCATCCTGCACCTTTCACATAACTGCCAACCTGATATTCCTAAAAGGCAGGTCAGACTATGACACTCTCCTGCAGAAAAATCTTCACTGCCTCCCTATTTTCTCTAGGATAAACTTCTAACAGTTCAGTTTAGCATTTAGAACTCTGTAATCTGGCTCTCACCTTTCCAGACTTCCTTTCATTTGACCTGTATTTTAAACAAACTGACTTAATATCAGTTGTTGGGCCTGGAATGCATCCCCTCCTCATATCTACCACTTAGGATCTCTGAGCTCCTTTGAGATTCAACTTAGGTGCCCTCTCTTTTCCTGAGTTTCCAGTCCTTAGTGATTTTTCCCTTCACAAATTATCTGCTTATGTCCCTAGTAGAACGTACACTTCTTAAGGGCAAGGACTATTTTTCATTTTTATCTTTTATTCTCAGTGCTTAACCCAGTGTCTTGAATATGATGAGGGCTAAATAAAACATTTTCTGAACTGAATTAAATATTTATTTTGTTTTTCTTACTTGGCCCTAAATCACACATATACAGTGCTTAGTCTATAGTGGGAACTCAAGTATCACACATTGGTTCACAGAGATGCCAAGCATTTTTCTCAAATTCGGCTTGTATAAAACCTGAATGCAGTGTAGAACTATATTCTTTGTAGCACAAGTAGAAACAGTGTTATTTCAATGAAATTTCAAAAGCAGAAGGAACTTGGAAGGTTTGATAGTTTTCATTAAAAAAAAACCCTTTAGTTCTCACTGTGAGTTATTGTCAAGTTAGAGATAACTATATTTGGAGGGGGGGGGGCGGTATCTGTCTGGAAGGAGAATTAGGGTTAAAATACAATTATGAACATAAATTGTAAAAAGCAGTTATTAATTATACTTTACCAACATCAGGGAAGAAAGTATTAATGAAAAGAATGAATGTTATTGGATACATGAAAAGAAAATTCAGAATGACATTTCTAAAGTTAGTTCAGTATGAATTTTCCTTTGTAAAATAACCAAGACAAAATGGAAAGCTGATCAGCCTGAAGCCATTCAAATGATGGCCTTAGGAATTGTGACATCCAGCCAAAAGTGACTGGATGCATTTAAAACAGTCACTGGATGGTGCCAGAGATTAGCAAAGTCCTACATTTAGATGTAGTCAATTACCACCCAATGAGATGATAGACAACCAACTCTTTTGCTATTAGAAAATATACAAATATCACTTTAGCATTAGAGAGGCAGTCTGGTATAGTGAATAAAGGGACAGACTGTGAAGTCAGGAAGAGCTAAGTGATTTCAAGCTCTGCACATTAACATATAGCTATGTGGCCATAGATAAATTGTTCTTAGTGTCTCAGGCAACTAAGACTAGACGTTGCAGATAAATTGCTGATCTGCATTAGGGGAAGGAGTTTTTATACTTGTTCTTTACATTGAATCACACATCTATACCACCCCTTCTCCTGCTTCCCACTCCCAAATCAGATATCATGAAATATTCATGCTTTCAATATGTTGGTCAAGTCACTCTCGTGACAACAGCAGCCACTGAAAATGGGGAAAAAAATTGCCTTTAAAAAGTGTTAGGTGTATTGGCTGATAGTTGAAAACTGTTACTGAGATGGAAAAAAAAATTCTAAGAGAATCCCCAAAAGAGTGATTCTGAGATACCCAATAAGAAGTTGGACAATGACTAACTGAATGGCCAATTGGTTTATCAGTCATAGGAAATCAGAGTCCCTAAAGCTCTTCAAAAAAGGACAGTGCCAGACCTGAGGTATATTTAAAATGCATTCAAATCCTTCAGCTAAAAAGATTTTTATAATAAGATAAAATTGTTGTCTATGTGGAATATTATTACAGCTATATACCCTTCAAATAATTGGAGAAATGTCACATCTCGACAAGTGAAAAAATTAAAAAGCCAGAGGCAGACATTCTGTACAACTAGATTTGAACTACACTGGAAATGCTAACTTCTAAAATCTATAATCCATTGCTTAAAAATTGCAATAGTATGAAAATGACATATTATGAATAGTCTGGGAAGAAAAGAATAACGACAAGTGACAGACAGCAGCAATGATAAAGATGAATAAAACATCTTTATTTGCATTTTTAAAATGTAATAAAATCCACAGTAAATACATTTATATGGTAAATTAATGTATTTTCAGTGTATGCTTATACATATTTTTGTAAAAGTATTAAAATATTTGTACATATTTTTCTTTTGAAAAAGAGCTCATATTGCACTGGCCATGGAGTCAGGTGGAGCTGAGTTCAAATCCAGCCTTACAAACTTAACACTCATTAACTGTATAACTGTGGACAAGCCATTTAATTCCAATTGCCTCACAAAAAAAAAAAAAAAAAAAGAGAGAGAGAGAGAGCTCATATATTAAAGGAAGATTAAAAAAATGAAACCCAACAAACCAATATGGTACTTGTTGAGAATGAGAGAGAGAAAAAAGATAATTAGAAGATTCATACTTCACTTCCATCATTCTTGAAAGTACTGAATGCATGGAAAGATACCATCTCATCAAATTTATCTTTATTTGAGAAAAACTTTGGTATTAATTTTGGTACACAGATATAAATGACAATTAGGTCTTTCTACTAACCCTTACCATTCTACCCCTGCTACCACATTTGGAAAAAAAGATGATGGTGGTTGGAGTATATCCTTGTCTTCAAATATATCTGAAAAGCTGTTATGTGGAAGAGTGCACTTATTCTATGTGTTTCCAATAAACAGAATTAGGACCCACAGGAGCAATTTACAGGGAGGCCAATCTCAGTTAAATATAAGGAAGAAATGTTTAATAATTTGAGTTGTTCAAAATGGAATGGCTCACAAAATGATGAACTATTTAAAGAGAGGCTGTAAGAAATGTTATCAAATGTGTTCCTTCACTGAATGGGAGGCTGAATTAGATGATTTCTAAGGTTCCTTCCAATTTTATAAGCTTTAGGGAAAAAAAAAGAGGAAGTTTTATGATACTTAAGTCATACATATTTTGTGTATTCATATCTATATATTACTATTTGGTTTATGTTCTGGAAGTTTGAATTTATTGGTAAAAGTGAGATGGGTAAGAGGTTAATAACAAGTAGCCTAATGATTGTTTCAAAAACTGCATTTCTTATAGCATTAACATTTCTACTTTAGTTTCTAGCACGAATACTTTATTTTTGCATTGGATCTATTAAATTCATTGAGATAGAGCTCTTGTTGAAGAAATTCCCCTTTCTACCAAGGCAGATCAGCAACTACTCGGCAATGAGAGGTTAAGCCTTGCCCAGAGTCGCAGTCAGTCTGCATTTGAAATGCCCTTTTTAGGTGTCCGTCCTTCCCATGAATTCTGGTCACATTTGATATGTGTTCCAATTTTGCTGAGGCAAACAAGAATTAACTGGAGTATGGGGCCTATGGTTTGGTAAAGAGAATCTAGAAGAGGGAACTGCTTTCTTAGTTACCTTTGCTATAGAACAGGATGGTTCCGAGAGTCATTCTTCTCTTCTGAAGTCATCAGTTTTGTTTTACTTTTCCTGTTTTTGGCAACTCGGAGAGGCGGCCCTGGGGACGTTTTGTTCATTCTGTGAAATAAGAAAGCATAAAGGTGGCATAGTGGATAGAACACCAGATATGGCAATAGGAAGAATTGAGTTCGAATCCCACCTCAGATACTTACTAGTTGTGCGACTCTAGGCAAGTCACAACCTCTTTGAGCCTGTTTCCTTATCTGTTAAATCAGGATGACGGGACACCTACCTCATCGGGATGTAGTAAGGAATGAGGTATGTAAAGCACTTCATAAATTTCAAAACCAGCTGAGAAGGCCAGCTTTTATTAACCAGTGTTCCACAATACACCAGGGACCACAATGTGCCCATGACAATTTTGGATCCCCAGAGTTTGGAGCAACACTAGTTCTGCTTTAAGATTCTTAAACCTGAATTTGGACTATTTGGAGAATTTGTGCGGAGATAGATCAAAAATGATGGTTGAAACAGAAAAGATGAATGTAGGTAATGATTCTCAAGCTATATATGGAAATCAGAAGTGATGATGTCACTTTGAGTGTCAGCTGAGAGTAAGCACATTTTTCTTAGTTCCTAGGCCCTGCTTAGAGAGAAAATGCTATATCTGAATGCTTTCATTAATGGCCCTTTCATCCTGCCTTATTCATGCTCAGGGCAGGGAGTACCCACTGCTGCTTAAAGGACATCACTGTGTGCCATCTGATGGCTCATTTAATTGCTCCAATTTGGTGAATGGTTTTGCAGATCAAGCCATCACGTGCCAAAGGAAAGATACGGCAAATGTTAAAATACAATTTGTTCATTTTTCCATTGATGCTGCATAGAAGCCTATGTTTAGTAATGTCTTCCGGGCCACAAAACCAGACTACTATTGAGCATCTACTTACTAGACAATTATTATTAAGTCTCTGAGCCTCTTTGGTGATAGCAGTTCTTTGAGATGTTTCCTAACTGGATAAGGCCTAGTTGCCATTTAAATTCAAAGGACATTCTGTGTCTTTCATGTTTCTATTATATCTCCAAAATGTCGGAAAATGCTAGAGCCTTAGAAAACTTCAGCTGTTTGTTACAGAATGAAGCCAACTACTTTATTTTTAAAAATTACTTGCTACTATATAGTTTTAAAAAAGCCCATTTATTCAAAAAATTATTTTGCATACTGTTAAAGTTAATTTTATTTTTCTGAAAAGTCACCACTACAGCAAGAAACACTTGGTTTACTTCAGCTCAGCATAGATAGAACTACTTATCTAGATCCCCAAATGAGATAGCAGATATATTATTTGTTATGGTTATGACTTTGTCAGTGGACTAACTATAGTCTTTTCTTATTGTAAAATGCATTAATTTAGTAGTCAAGATGGCTACTTCTAAGACTAGAAATCTATTTAAAAATCATCTTGTATTTAGTTATTTTTAGTACTGAGATGAAAAGCTCTCCCCAACTCCAAAGTTGGGGAGATGTTAGTTTCCTCTAAGCATATCAAGAATGTTCTAAATGTAGTGTATCAGCTGCTCAAGATACTCTTAGTACCAAAGAAAAATTACCTATAACTATAGTAATAACTATTATACAGACCAGAAAATCATGAATTCTGACTACTAAAACCAAATGACTATTTACTTTTAAGTATTACCTGTTTTGTGATTAAATTTAGTAGTCAAGTAAAAAAATATTCCATTTTTAGAGATTAAAATCTTCAAGTTTCCAAGACTGATCTTAAAAACTTTTTAAATGAAAAATTTGTAGCACAAATTTGAAAGTTTCCTACTCATTTGAAACTTTATAAGTGGGTAGTTTCCAAATTATTTTGATCATTAACTCTATCAGTAAAAAATCTTTTAGCATATACCCCAATATTATGTTTACTTGTAAATTATGTACAGCTACTACTGTATTTGTATATATTATATAATACCAAAAACATGTAAATTTAAAGAATGAAATAGTACTTGATCCTAGAGTCAATAAAATGTGATTGTCCAACTCTTCATGACCCCTTAGGAGTTTTTTTTGGCAAAGATACTGGAATGATTTACTATTTCCTTTTCCATCTCATTTTACAAATGAGGAAACAAGAGGCAAACAGGGTTAAAAGCCTTGCCCAGAGTCACGCACCTAGGTGTCTAAGGTTGGATTTGAACTCATGATGAGTTTTCCTGACTCCAAGCCTGGCCCTCTATCCACTGTGCTATCTAGCTGTCCTAATAAGGAATCACTGGAGCGTCAAAGGGAGTGACATGAATAGAACTATTTGAGAATATCATTTTGGCAGCTAGGAGAAGAAAAAAATAGAGATCCAAAGCAAGGCGACCAATTAAGAGACTATTGTAATAGCCTAGGTAAGAGATGCTGAAGGAGGCTGTATGGACAAGCAGTGATCTTTTATGAGAGACATTGTGGAGGTAGAAATTACAAAGTCCAGCATCTGACTGAATGTGCCTAAGAGTATAATCACTGATCACACTGAGGTTGTGAACCTGGGCAAATGGAAGAGTGCTATATTTATCCTTTATAGTAATGAGGAAACTTGGAAGAGGAGTAAATTTGAGAGGATAGACTATGAAATAGATTTGCAGTGCTGATTGCACTGTTCATCTTACTCAATTTCACCAACAACAAAAGAGGTGCTGTGGGGGGTAGCTTCAGAAAGTCAGACTTCAGATCGCTGAGGTAGCAGAAGCAAGAGATGGAGCTTTTGCCTCTAGTTGCTGTGGATAGCCTGGGGTGGTGGGACAGGGCAGAGGTAATATTGAGAGATACTGGGTGAAGGGAATGGTGTACAGGAGACAGGCCTATGACTAGCTATCATGGGGGGAGGTTTAAAATTAAACACCTTTCTACTCCACATTGACTGATTGATCCCACAGCCTAGGCATCATGCCACAGGCCTAATTTTGGAGAACACTACTCTAGAATTTAATTTTGTTATAAATGGCTGTTACTACCAGTATATTAGGGTTATAAGGAATTAAACATTTATTTTTGATTTTTTGGGAAAAAAGTGTGTTGTCAGACTTAGTTATTAATAATAAAGCAGTAGATGTATATAATAGTGAAATAAATAGGAGACATGAGAAACAAGAGATTACACAGTATTCACAGAAAGGGATTTTGTGATCCTTATTTGAAAAGTATCAAAACTAAAAGTCAAAAAAATAACATTTGAATTGTTTTAAAAAGTACTTTTATTTTTCCTTTTCCTTGCAACACTACCTTATAATTTAAAATATGCAGATTTTACATTTGCTTCCAGAAAATTTAAGAATTTCCTCATAACTTGAAGGGGAAAATTAAATACTGAATTTGTTGCATGAATGCATTTGAATCATGATTTGTCTCTCCTCCTCAGCTCCAAGACCCATTATTAGTTTGGCTTTATCATTTAAGGGCCAGTTTCATATTATATGTGAATATTCTCAGGCATGGTTAAAAGTTGTACCTGTATTTGTTTTTTAAAATACAAGTGTGTGAGAAGACAGCAGCTGACTGAAATGATAGGAATACATAATTTGAATTAAAAACAATAGAGGAAAATGATGCTTTACAAAAGAAAAAAAAAACCAACAAAGCTATTTCTACTACTCCGTAGATCTTGGCCTCTGGTGCTGTTTTTCTGAGTATTTTATTAACACTCATTAACCTAATTTTTTCCCAATGAAATCAACAACAGGCTTCCACATTCACAAAATGTTATAGATAAAATTTAGTAAGACAATTTAAAAATACATTCTAAAAGAGGGGGCCAAATTATTTTGTTATCATGAAATCTTAGCATACAATTCTTAAAATTAACAGTCCCAGATCATAGGATCTAAGTTAAAAACAAAAACATAAAAGCAGATAATCTATAGCCTGAGTGAATTGTAAAGTGAAATGAAATCCACAGAATCAAGAGTTGGAAGGAAATTCAGAAGCCATCCTAGTAAAACTCATATTCACCATCAATCTATAACTAGTGGTCAATCAGTCTGTTTTTTAAAGACCAGAATTGAGGTGATACCCATTTCAAACATATATTATATTCAGTCCTTACCTTGGCCTAGTTCCTAGGTAATTTTATATATTGTTTGGATGAGTACTTTTTTAAGAGTTCAGAAGGCTTGCTTAGCTAGATACTTGGGGGTAAGAAGAGGGTATGAAAAGAGCTGAAGGACTTTTGATATCCTGTTTTAAATACATATTTATTGAATAATAATTCAGGGGTTAGGGTAGTGGTGTTGGTAGTAGAGTTAGACATAATTTCTTATGTCCAGGATTAGAAAAACTTTTAGCTGGAAGGGACCTTATAGATTATTTACTTAGTTCAAATCCCCTTTACAACATCCATGAGAAAATAGTTATTCAGCCTCTGCTTAAAAGATCTCCAGGCTAATGAAGTAACTCTTTCCATTACTGAGGAAGTTCTTCATAATGAGATAAAACCTACTTCTCCTACTCATTGGTGCTGGAATACAATTACAGACAAGACATAAAGGGATTGTGGTATAAGAAGGACATGGGGCCTAGGAGTCAGAAGAGATTTGGTATTAAATGAAGGTTTTCATAATTATCAGGTGTCGGGCTTTTAGAAAGTCACTTGACCTCCCCAAGCCTCAGTTTTCTCATCTATCAAATAATGATAGCAATATACTTGCAATATCTACTTAAGGTAATTTAAGAAAGTGATCTGGGATGACAGTATATTATCAAGTGCTAAATTCTGAGGTACAGAATAAAAGTAGTATAGGAGTTAAAAAATGTAGGTCACTTTGGGCTAGAATAATCAAGAAACATTTCAGAGGTAGTATCTATTAAAGAGGTAGAATCTATTAAAGGATGGATATAAATATATAATCTGGATAGATGGAAGAAAGGGCATATTTTGTCTCTGTAAAATGGGACTGCCACCTATACTACTTTTCTTGCTCTGAGTAAGGCACTTTATATTTTGTACAGAACTTTTAAAATGTACAAACATAAATGGGACAAAGCGTGCCTTGGGTTAGTGAGTTTTAGAGGATAAATCTTAAGCTTAGATAAGTTAAGAAAATATACTAAGGGTCTTGAAAAGTCAAGAGGTTTAGATTATGATCGACAATAAGAAGTTATAAGAGACTCTTGAATAGAGGAATATATATTCAAAGTGGTATTTAAAAAAAACAGCTAGCAATGGTTTACACTGTCTAGTTGCAGCAGTGCTAGACCTGGAAGTCAGGAAGACCTGAGTTCAAATCTGATCTCAGTCATGTATTATCTGTGCGACCCTGAGCAAGTCACTTAACCCTGTCTGCCTCAGTTTCCTGATCTGTAAAATGAGCTGGAGAAGGAAATGGCCAACCACTCCAATATATCTTTGCCAAGAAAACCCTATGTTCATTTGTATGGCCCCAAAGGGTTCATGAAGAGTTGGACACAACTGAACTAGATAAAACAATCATCAACCGTGATTCATATGCAAACAGCAAAAATATTTGTACAGGATTGTTCACTGAATTTAAGAAGTGCTATTTCTTTAAGATGTGGAAATAACTGCTATCTCTTTTTAAATTAGATTTAGTTTATTTTAATTGCAAGTAGACCACAACACCTTAGTGATCAGTTCTAAACAAAGCATTGTGAACAAGGAGTATGGATATAAACAGGGTATCTGCTGGGAAGTTGAATCATGTAAGTAGTCTTCAATAAAGCAAAACTTCAAGAAATACTCCAAATCATATTGCATACTGACATTTAATATCCATAAGCTGTGCCTCCTCTATCTTCCCCCCACCCCCTTCATTTGTAGTTGGCTTCATTTGGTAGAATGCAAACGGTATGATAACCTGTTCTTCTCTACTTAATGGAGGCAATAAGAGCACCACAGGGTTGCAGAACAAGATAAAAAGCAGGCCCAGGTTCTTTTAGTCATAACAAGGTCACTTAATTATAAATAGAATGAGACATGAAATGCAAAGCCTTGTATTACATACAATTCTAATAATAAAGTGCACATGAGAGCAATTCAAGTGGAATAATGCCTGTTCTCTTATGTATGGAGACCACCTGCTTGAAGTTTTCCATTCTGGATAATAGCAAATGAGCAAGTCACAATGAGTGCTTTGTGGAGTCTGTGTATATAAGTGTACCTCCACTTCTGACTAAAATAGCATGAGTAATTTATAAGAAAGCCTTCGTAAAGTGCTACACAAATGTAAAACATTACCAGCAAAGTACTTTACACATTTAGCTGCTCAATGAATGTTGCACTGAATTATGACTGCTTAAAAAAAAAAAAGTCCAGAACTAAATATATCCAAATGTTTTTCTTTCTAATAGTTGTTAAGACATATACTTTCAAAGTTTGTTTTGTTATCAAATTAAGGATTTATAGTTATTGTAATTTCAGATTTAATCATCTCATCCAGCCTTTTCATTTTACAGATAAGGAAACTGAAGATTCAGATTAAATGACTTGCCCAACATTACACAGCTAATTAGTATGAGCTAGGACTAGAACCTAGGCTTACTAGATCTCAAGTAAGCACCCCTTTTAAGATCTTTTATTATCCCATTATTGCTTTAATGTTGAGATGTTTAATGCTTTTATGAGACTTTTGTCCATGCAAAAATGTCCAAATTATCACTTATTCAAAAAGTGAAAAATTACTCTGTATATTAATAGTTCAAAGGGTTCAGTCCTAAATGGTGCTATTTTTCCAAGTAACCATTACAATATTGTTCTTCAGCTAAAAAAGCTATCTGGAAAGGGGTGCTGAAAAAGGACATGTTAGAGAAATAATAGTGAGCATGTGATAAGTGGATCAGCTCTTAATAACTCTAGATCAAATAAATCTGAATCTGCCACAGACCTTCCTTTACCTTTATGCAAATTTCAGAATCAATTTTCTATTTAATATAAACAATCTGTCCATACCTCTGCTTGCTTAGCTATCCTTAACTAGAATTAAATGGAACAAAATGGGCCAAATGGTATACATGGACTGGAAAAGACCACAGTGAATAGATGCCCCTTTAAAATGTATTGACCCCATTAAATATTTTTCTTTGTGTACTTTGTTTCTATTTTATGAAGTATGCACTTAATAAATGTGTTGAGTGGCTGGGAATATGTGCAAGTTACACAATATTTAAGAAAAAAAAAGCAAAAATTTATGAATTTGAAGGGGGCTGATACTCTTGTTAGTCTATCATATAACATGGGTCAGGAAATCTAGCTTCTGACACTGGACAGGATATCTGTTTGTTTTGTAATATAGTCCAGATCTCTTCTAAGGCAGAGGCATCAAGCATGTGGTCAACACAATAGTGCAGCCTGAATCTGATTAAAATGTAGCTCTTATCTGGTTGTAATATGGTGGTGGATTAAAAAAAAAAAAAAAGAGAAGAAAAATATACACATGTATAAAATGTCTATTAATATGCAGTCTCCAGGGATTTTTATGTATGGCTTGGGTTGCCCCCATTTTTAATTTAAGTTTGACTTCAGTGCTATAAGGTTAGCTAGAGCCAACTTCTAAGAATTTTATATTTTGCAGACAAATGGTATTTGAAGACCATTTTAGGGGAGGCGGTAATGTAAAGGAGTATGTTTGGGAACATGTTTTAACTGCCTGGTCAAGTACTGCTTATCTATGTTGGTAGAATAATCAAATATTTTGAGTTACTGTTAACTGTTGTACATCAATCATCAATTTTCAAAAAATTAGAACAGAAACTTAGCATCAAAATTATACTGAATATCATCTTTTTGTGATGGTTTTTATTCTGAACAGTCTTCAGCGTCTTGTAATAGTGTCTCAGGGACAGCACTAAGTTATCAGTATGTGATGCAAACAAAATATTTAGTTGCAGTTTTGTTCTGACTATTCAGATTCCTGGGAAATAAGTTTTGTATCCCTAAGCTATGTTTGATTCTGAGTTCATATCAAAATATTCCTAAGCAGCTTTCATTTAAGCTTAGCAATTCTAGAATGCTTATCTATTATTACAATAGTATCTTAAAAGGGAGTGGCTCCAAATACTGTACCATAAAGAATGGATAATAAACTGAAGCCCAGAAAAGTAATAGTAATAATAACTCACATTTATATACTGCCTTAAGATTACAAAGTGCTTTCCTTCCAACACCCCTATGAGGTAGGTGGTGCAAGTATTATTGCAGTATTATTACTACACTGTTAAACAATCCTAAAAAATATAACTTCAAATACAATTAGGCTGACAATTCATAGATTATTCTAAGCAATAAAAAATAATTTAAAAACTATACAAATATTATCTGACAAAGTTAATAGGGATCATGATGTAGCATAATTTTTAGACATCAAGTAACATGTTGAATTGAATTCAACTTCAAAATTTAAAACTTTTGAAAAAATGTGATCCCACAAATCAATCTAGTAAATAAAACCTAAAGCTTTTAATTCATGCAGATGGCAAGGTTTTTGTTACTATTATTTTAATATTCCTAGGCCAAAGTTGTACCAAGCAGTTTAGTTGGCTATGGGAGCTCATCTGGCATCTGTCCAAACATGGGGAGCACCTCAAGTAAAATTGGGAAGTTGTTAAATTTTAGCAAACATCTTGTTTTAGAATTAAAACAATAAGTGGCATTAAAAAATTTGATATATGAAATGCATTAATCCACAAAATTATATGTACTTATATGTGTAATTGATATTACCTATAGAGTTTATCTACCAGAGAAATTTCAGGGAAGGATAGCTTTATTTCATACTATTTTAAACACAGAAACCAATTTATCTCTCAAACAATATGTATGAATAAGATGAGGCAGTATCAAATGTGGGATTGACGATGGCTGCTATAATTAAATATTAAGCATCTACTATGTGCAAGGCACTGTGTTAAATGTTTGTATTTATGAACACTTGAGGTCTATTATTTAAACTTAGCAATAAGGCTAAGTGTAAATCCTCTGTGCCACTAACGTCACTATGTAAGATCATTACAAAAATTAAGCCATTTAACACCTGAAATAGGCGTGATCCCAAACATATCCCTCCTAATATTGAAATATACTTCCCCTTTATGTTCCAAAGTCAACTATTTTGAAATCTTAAAGTTCTAAATTCTGAATTTATTTAAATAAAGTCTTTTATTCTCTTTCTGCTACAGTGAGTTTTATTACGACTTCTAATCCTTCTTCAGGCTTCAATTTTCTTGGAAACTTTCTTTCTCTTGGACAATAGACTGTAGTCAAACACCTTGGAAAATCATTTACTGTATAAGAATATAATACGACAAATTTAAATATGCTGAGGAGAATTTGTGCTTTACAAACACATTAATCCTTCCTCACATCCCTAGAGGACAGGAAAGGAACAATTTCCTAATCCCATTTTATAGTTGTGTGAAACCAAGATTTTCAAAAGCTATCATTAATCATAAAACCCACATTCAACACTTGGGTCTCAAACCATGGTCTGCAAATTAAGTAGATACACCAAAAACAAAACCCATCCAGATATTTACATTTTTAAAAGTTCTTTTAAAAATAGGCTACTTGTTATTAAGTGTGCTTGAATATACCATGTGTGGAATTTAATTCCATTTATTATACAGTTACTGCTAAGTACTCACTGATATTGCTTGTCAAAAACCAAGCTATGTCTATTTTTTAATAGTAAGTACTATAGTTTTAAAATAAGCTATTGGTCTTCTACACCAAGATAACAGCCCAAACACTCTGAATTTTGAGAATGGGATGTTTATAGTACAATACCACCAATACAGGTTTTTAGGAACCTTAGTCCCTCTGCTATAGGTATTGTTCAAATGTCACTGGCTCAGATGTTCATTCTTGGCAGGTTAAATGCAGATTTCAAAAGAGGTAGGGGGTTAAAAGAAAGAAAGGTAAAGGCAAAAAGCTAAAGTAAACTTTAACTGCTAAAACCTCACTTTCCATTTTTCAAAGACATGTAGGAGAAAATGGCTTCATGGCATGGAAAAAAGCCTTTTAAAAGTTTTTTTTTTTACTTAAATCTAATAAAAATGTCAATTTGATTACAGGTCTTAATGACAACAACCCTCTATAAATATCAATTGTCTTTAAACCAAGACTCTTAAACATACAACACCTATGATGCCTGACACATACAGAAAACTACAGCAAAACAGATTTTTAAAAAAGGCTAAATATAGAAAAAGTTCAAAGAAAATTTTAGAAAGTTCAATTCTTAAATATTTTGATTTATACTATCTAAAAGAGATTCACTTAAAAAAAAAGTCACATGCAAATTTCAAAAATACTCACAAAAACTATTTATAAGGTTAGGGGAAAACTAACCAACAACTTGGGGAAAAAAAATAAATCAACCATTGAACTGTGTCTACCTATAGAATATATAACCTAACTATATATATATATATATGTATATATATATATATATATATATATATATATGTATATATATGCATATACATATATATTAAAAAATTCAACTTAATTCATTGGTATCCATACAGATTACTTTGTCTGGGCCTCAAATTTCTCATCTGTAAAATGAGAAGGATGGCCTAGATGTTGTAGAAGGTTTTTTTCAGCTGTTTTATGAGTCTACAGAAATTAAAATTTGGAACACATTTTTGATCTGTGCCCTATATTTTGAGTCCCCACTTTACACAGAATCTGGAGTTTCATTTCTTCAATTCAATTCAGAACAATGAAATTTCTAGCCATGGTAGTTTCCATTACGGGGAAAGGAGGAAAATCACTGATTCATAAATATCGAATAGATCTAAAATGATTCCAAAGCCATTTTTGGATCAGACACAACAGAACAATGACACACAACACAATAATTCAGCTCACACAAGTGTGCTATTTTCTTTTTGTTAAAAAATGAGGAAAAATATGGAGAGTTGAAATTTATATATCAAGTTCAGCAGTTTCCATGCTTCACAATTTTGCTGCTAGATCTCAGATTGATATAAATTCAAATGGGTTCTTTGATCAGTATAAGGAAGTACTCCCAATGTGCGTATTGTAGTAAACAGCAGCAAAATACCAAAACAAAATACTATATTGCTAAAAGCAGCTACTCCTGCTTGTGCCTTTAGAATACTAGTTGCAGATATTAAAAAAACCACCCAGAGAATTTGTGCCATCACTGCTGAATTAGTAGCTATTCTGAGGAACAGAGTAGCTAAAATATTTTCTGCTGTACAGTTCAAGGCATGATAAGTAAAAATGAGAAACTCCTTATACAATAACATTAGGCAATTATCATTATGTTTTCTGGAAAACAAAAACAAAACCACAAATTTTCAGTGGGATACAGACATGCCAGCATTACATTTAGCACTCTAAAGGCACATTTCAGGTAGTACAACAATGATTCTGGTAAGACCAACTGCTTACACACACACACGCACACACACAGTTTTTAATGGTTTAAAAAACCCAAATTTGTTACTTTAGAAAAAACATATGCAGTGCATTTTCAGCAATATTATCGCCACAGCTCTGATTACTCAGTCCAAACAGAAGTAGTAGTTTCCTCATATGTTGATATGGCTTCTCTGCACTAATTCCCATCAGGTCAAAAAATGTTAGGGCAGGTTTAGTAAAGATTGAATTGTTGCACAAATGAACATTTACTCATCAGATCCCACTGATCTCTTCTGTGCCCGTTTCCGGGGCAACCTCCTTGGAGAAGCTTTATCTGGAAGAGAACAAGTATAAAGGTCATCTTAACCCACTGTCAAAACTTTATCAAATTCAAAAGGTATATATTTTTAAAATCTAATTTTTTCTTCAACAGAAGATGATTGCTATTAATTTTTCTACAACAATGTAGGTGATGTAAAATGATGGAAAGTTGCTATTTAAATTTATTTGATGCTGCTACTTTTCAAGGTGGGGGGAGGGAATCCCTAAAAACATTTTAATAATGTAGACAAAAAAAATCACTCTTGGTCACTATCATGGCTGAAAAACTGAACCTTCTTAAAACACTATCAGCCATATTTTAAATGCAAGTAAGTAAAATCAACATTTATTGTTAAAAACAGACTGACCTTGCTGCTTAAAAGTTTCCAACTACATGTCACTTGTAACAAATTAAATTTTCCTATTTATCAATTAATAGGAGGCATCTAGGTGGCTCAATGGATAGAATTCTAGGTCTAGAGAATAGATCTAATTTAACTTCAGAAACTTACTAGCTATGTGACCTTGCAAGTCACTTGATCTGTTTGCATTCATCTTTTAAAGAAGGAAATGGCAAACCACTCCAATATCTTTGCCAACAAAATCCTATGGACAGTATTGGCATGCTATCTTTTACAAGATTATGAACAGTTAGACATGACTAAACAATAGTAATTTATCCAAAACATGCTTTTTCTTAAACAATTTTATCTTGTAGTTGGAAATGGTAGGCAAGGTAAAGGAAACGGAATATTAACACAGTAAGAACTAAAAGAGGTAGTAGCATATTATGTATGAGCCAGCCTGGAAGCCAAGAAGATGTGGGTTATGTTCTATCTCTGACATACTAGTTGTGTAAACTTAGGAAAGCAGGTTAAGTCTCTCTAGGCAATTCTATAAGACTTTAAGTTGCTAAGAAGATGCTAATCCATTTTTAGAGAAAGTTTTTTTAGTCAGGAGGCTCTCCCTACCAATGAAATCACAAGTCCAGTTCCTATCCCAATCAGAACTAAAAGAATTAAAAATAACAAAACCCAACAACCTGAATTACTGCGTAAGAGAAGCTATAGGGTTAAGTGGAAAAAGGACTGACCTTGTAATGAACAAAACCTGGATTTAAGTACTATCTCTAACATTTGTTAGCCATGAGTTCAAGCATATCACATCAGGTCTGTTACCCAAGTAGTTTTCCAAGATCATAATAAGATATAGACAAATTGCTGATCAGTATTTCTAGAGAGAGTTCTTTATACCAATGAAACCAAAGGCTCAAATCTCTCCTCCACTTCATCACATACAATCTTTCCCCCTGCTTTCTTTCCTCTTTTTCAACTTTTGGTAAATTTATTTGTCATGAAGTCTAACTATTATCCCAGTTACATTGGGGGTGCATTAAAAAATTCTGCTTTCACTGGAAAATGAATGGATGCCCATCAATTGGAGAATGGCTGGGTAAATTGTGGTATATGAATGTTATGGAATATTATTGCTCTGTAAGGAATGACCAGCAGGATGAATACAGAGAGGCTTGGAGAGACCTACATGGACTGATGCTAAGTGAGATGAGCAGAACCAGGAGATCATTATACACTTCGACAACGATATTGTATGAGGATGTATTCTGATGGAAGTGGATTTCTCTGACAAAGAGACTTAACTGAGTTTCATTGGATAAATGATGGACAGAAACAGCTACACCCAAAGAAGGAATACTGGGAAATGAATGTGAACTATTTGATTTTTGATTTTCTTCCCGAGTTATTTTTACCTTCTGAATTCAACTCTCCCTGTGCAGTGGGAGAACTGTTCGGTTCTGCAAATATGTATTGTATCTAGGATATACTGCTACATATTTAACATATATAGGACTGCTTGCCATCTTGGGGGGGGGAGGAGGGAGGGGAAAAAACGAAACATAAGTGATTGCAAGGGATAATGCTGTGTAAAAATTATCCTGGCATGGATTCTGTCAATACAAAGTTATTATTAAATTAAAAAAAAAATTCTGCTTTCAGCCAACAAGAATCAACATGTATAGAAATATATTTTTACTAAAAAAACCCAACAAGTTATATGGGTCCTTGATAAAATATTAGATACAAGTATCAGTATTTTTTATCATATAAAATAAATTCTCTAATATTGCACAGGCACAGAATGAGCTGCCAATCAAATATCTTGATGAACATTTATATGAAAATACTATGAAGTAAGGCACTCACATCTATAGATTATATACATGAAAACATCATTTGTAACCATATGTAATAATTATGATATTTGCTAAACATTGATGATGAATTTTCAAAAGAATAAAAATACCACAAAATGACTGTAACAACAACACAAATACAATATACAAATATAGACTCAAACTATTAAAAACTTGATTGCATTTTTAAGAAGGCTTTTCAGAATTCAGTACTGTCTCAGAATCATTATAAGGAATATAAATTATCAATATATGACTGAACTGGTTAAGATAAATTGTTAGAATGTTAACAAATTAACTTTTCTGCAATTCTAGATTATGTGTCACCTACACACAATAATGATTCATTCATCTCGTACATTTATTCTCAATATACTGCAACACCCCTACTTACCTGGACCTAGGTCTTGAGGGCTGGCTTCCCTAGCTAACTATAATTTTCAATAGTTATTTATCCTCAACTGAACCTCAGTTGCCGAATCCATTCTATAAACATAATCTGCCCTATCACAGGGATTGTTGTGAGGATTAAAAAAAAATGGCAATAATGTAAATTGCTTTTCTTTAAAATTTCCTTATCTTACACATAAATGAAAAATTAACTTTTTTTAGGCCACAAAAAACTAGGAGATAAAAATCAGAACAGGAAATTTATACATATAAAGAAATGGCTAGAGATAGGCCCACAGCAGCAAGATGTGACTTGCTGACCAAGTATAAAAAGAAATCAGAAGTAAAAGTAGAAAATCTAAAAAGAAACATTAGATGAGTATAGCTGTATGAGTTTTGAACCCCTCAAAAAAACCCCAAGAGCATCTCTGCATCACAAAAATTCAGTATTCTTTCTTTAAAAGGTCAAGAAAATATAGAATACATGTTAGAAAGATTTTTATTCAGAGTTTAAAAACGGAACCTTTTAAAAACCCAGATTCCTCTGTCCTCATTCTACTAATACAATGGAAAATCCAACAGTATTTAGGGAAAAAAATTAATATATTGTCTGAGGTCTAGAAATTTAGGGAATTCTTGGTGAAAAAATTACCTCTGCAAATACAATATAGACAGGAAATTATTCTGCAACTTATATTTGCCTAGATTTATGTAGCTGCTGAGAGCACTGAGAGTTTAAGCGATTTACCCAGTGTCAAACAGCTAGCAGAGGCAGCACTTGAACCCAGCTCTAGTCACTATGCCATGCTACTTACCTTACCCATTGACACTTATGGTGACATGAAAATTACTGGCAGGAAAATGGTAGATTTTTAGAAAAGGTTTTCAAAGTTTGGAATGTAAGTTTTTCCAGAAAATCCAGTTTACTAGAACATCCTAGACCCGAGCAGTTTAGTAAATGACAATCTATTATATATAACAGTGGGCCTTAAATATAGATTTTAAGTTAACACTGTTACAACAAATAAAGTTGAGGCAATTTACATGGAGATGTCTATGTTTAAAAGCTCTACAAAAGCTGAAACATTCTATTTGGATACAAAACAATTGCTTGGTAGATAAATAAGGCAATTTCCCACAAGTTGATCAACTTGTCACTTTCACTTTCATTAGATGATCACATCTCCCATCTGGCACAGATTACCCTAACCATTTTCTATAATCCTTCCCTCTAGTCCAAGAGGGTCCTCTTGGAAAGTATGTTCCCTTTCTTCTAAGATTAACCATTCTACCTATGCCTTAGATTCCATCCCTTTGCAATTCTTAAGAAAATCTGCTTGCATGTACACTGATCTTACTCCTTCTCTAGCAACTTCAATCATTCCCATGATTTTTTGCCTTCTGCCTTCTATAGGCATTTGGTACAAAAGTTTCTAATAAAAAAGAATTTGACAAATGGGCAACACCCTAAGTCAAGAACATATAAATCCATATTAAAACCTAAACCCAAACAATATGAAGACCAAGATATGATGGAAAGCAATTAGGAGAGAATAAAGTGAGAAATACAAGGATATTTGTGGTATATACCAAAGATCATACAGTCAAATTAAAAACAGGCATTAACATAGGACATAAAACTGGCAGAACACTAAGACGGAGACTTCAACTACCTAGTCATAGGCTAGAATAACCAATTGTTAAAAGAGAAAAATGTATAAATTCTTGATTTGTTTTGCTTGCATTTCTGACTAATAAGAACTACCAAATGGTCAAAAGGGAAACAACTGTAACAAAGAGTCCATGCTATCTAGGAATTCTTAATAGCTTGGGTAAGGGACACTGGGTAGAATCAGATATGTACCTTAGATTTTAGAAAGGTAGACTTTATTTGTAATTTTAAAAATTCAGATTTAACATTCTCCTTCCTAAAAGAAATTTCTCTATGCAAAGAATAGAAAAAGATGTGATTATATGTAAAGAAAACTAAGTAAATCAATAGGAGGCTCTCTTTGGAGCTTAGATTTAAAAAGAATGCATATAAGTAATAGATGAAAAGGCCTTTAAACAGATGTATTCTAAAAGGCAACACAAAACCAGAAAGATAGGATTAGGAAAGTAAAAGTCCTGAATGGACAAAGGCTTGTTCAAAGAAAAGAACTTTAATTCACAAAATCCGAGTTGGAATGTATCTCAGAAAGCATTATAGCAGCATCCTACTTGAACAAACATCTACTTTATTATGACTTTCCCAAATCTCTACTCCTAATTTGTGCTCTTAGAGCCAAGCAGAGTAAATTTAATCTTTCTTCCTCATGACAGCCTTTAAAAAAATCAAGAAAATGATGTCTGTCCACCCTCCTCCTCCACCTTTCAGTCTCCCCAATCCTAGTTATTGTCAAATTATAATGTGATCAAGCTTTTCTCCCAAGATGATAGATGAAAAAAAATGTATTTCTCTGTCCCTTCTTTGAAAAGATTAAGTGGGGTCAGAGTAGGTAGGAAATATTTTAATACTGTCTAGCTAGATTCTATTTTTTTCTTTTGTTATGAGGTATAGTTCAATGGGTAGGAGTGGGGAGAGAGACATAGGCAGAAATGAAAAGTAAAAAAAATGAAAATATACACAAAATTATTTCCTTCAAATGAGCTTGTAATTTTGTAATTTTGTAATTTTGGCTATCTTCCCCAGATAACTTTCCAATTTACCCTTCCTAAAAAGTGGAGCTTAAACAACAAGATTATACGATGATCAATTCTGATGGATGTGGCTCTCTTCAATAATGAAGTGATTCAAATCAGTTCCAATTGTTCAGTGATGAAGAGAGCCATCTACACCCAGAGAGAGAACTGTGGAGCCTGAATGTGGTTCACAACATAGCATTTTCACTCTTTTCGTTGTTGCTTGCTTGCTTTTTCTTCTTTTTTTTTTAACTGGTTTGATCTGATTTTTCTTATGCAGCACAATAATTGCTCACTAAATTTGAATACAAACATAAGATTTTATACTCATCTTCATTAAATTTGGCCCAACCTTTTCAAGTCCAGTGACAACTTTTTGTACCCTGACACTATTTCTTAGAAGATTAGTATATCATATAATATTGAACAGGTCTTTTTAAAAGCTAAATTGCTCACTTATAGACATATCACCTTTACATTTAAGAACTCTGATGTATGCACAATATGATTCTCTAGGAATCCCGAGGAACCCATTTCCTAACAAAGAAGGATATCTTGGTGTAGAATGGACATATATTTTTGGTAAAAGGAATCTGTTTGCTACTGGTTCTATTTCTATAAGATTGTTCTATTTTTACAAGGTTTGTTCAGACAAGATATTGACTTGATGCTTTCCATTACAACTCTAATTCCGTGAATTGAGAAAACTTTCTTGTACATTATAGGTACTTAATAAAACAATGTCTATTTGTATTCACACAGCCTGTTACCTGGATTACTGCAATGTTGTTCTTCTAATAACTCTATTTCCCTCAAGTATCTTCTACTTCAATCCAATTTCCACTCTGTGAAAGTAATTTTCCTTAAACATGGCTCTTACCATTTAACTCCACCTCCACAACCTACCTTTCTAGCCTGATTATACAGCGACTTCCCTTCACGCTCTGTAAAGTCCAGCCAAAAAGGTTTTTTTTCACATGACATTGTATCTCCTACCTCTGTACCTTTATATATTCCAGACTGTAATTCCTGTGCCTCTTGGGTTTCTTAAGTTTTCTCCAAAATTAGCTCAAGCATTACCTGTGATGTAAGGTTTGTTTTAATCCCCAAGCTATCTGTCTTCACAGAATCTGAGAGCTGGAAAAGGTTTCAGGGGTCTTGTACAACTCCACACACAAAAGAAATTCCCACTACCATATATTCAATTCAAAAACTATTCATTTAATCTATGCTTGAAAACCTTTGAGAGAGACTCGACTACCTTTTAGAAATCCTTATTGTTTGGAGTACAGTTAGGTGGATAAGAGTACTAGGCCTGGAGTCAGGAAAACTTATCTAAGTTCAAATCTGGTCTCAGGCACAATCTATGAGACTTTGGGCAAGTAACTTTATCCTATCTCAGTTTCCTCATGTAAAATGTAAAATGAGCAGGAAATAGCCAAAACACTTTAGAATTTCTTCTCCACATCTTTATACTTGAGCTTCATCCATTCCCATAATTTCTGTTTCAGCAACCAGCTCCTCTTTGCTTTTTTAGACCTAAGTCCCAAATAGTACCTCTCCTCAATTTCCCCTATGCTACCAAAGAGGTCATAATTATAAGAGACTATGAATAACACTAGACTGAGAGACAAAAAGATATAAGCTTTACCACTATGAGCAAGGCAAGTGAGTAAAACTCCTGAACTACAATTTTCTTAACTCTAACTAGGGGAGTAGATATGGAGTTATTACAAAGAAAGCTCTTTGAAAATCATAGAAGTAGCACCAGCCCTGAGGTCAGGAAGATCTGAGTTCAAATCTGGTCTCAGACATTTGACATGTCTTAGCTATGTGAGCCTGGGAAAGTCACTTGACCCCAATTGCCTCAACAATGACAACAACAACAAAAAAATCATAGAAGTATTTTATAAATGTGAATCATCACCATGGTAAATGAACAATTTATTTCTCCTTTAGATATGTTGCTCAATCAGCTAACTATATATTATTACATCTATTTTTTTCCATTAAAGGAAAAAAATCTTTAGACTAGAAAGTACAGGACAAATATCATTAACTGAAATTCAAAATAAGCAGCATGTTTAGTTGCTTTAAACTGAGTTTAAGTCTCTATGCCCAGATAACATATCCTAGAGTACTGGGGAAAAACCAAAACAAAATAAAACCAAAAAAAAAAAACAACTCCCAGTTCTGATCAACTAACCAAGAGAGGTACTCAATGAAGATATTGGGAAATAGGTTCATAAGCTCCTAAAGCCTAGAGATTTGAGGAAATTTTTTATTTTTCAAAAGTGAGAAAAAAAGATTTCCAGAAACTATAGCCTCATGAACTTGACAATTAACCAGATAAAATCCTAGAACATATTAAATAGATGGGTGAAAAGAAGATAATTTTTAAAAGTATATTCTAAGCTTGGGTAAAGGAAATACCTAAATGCATGAAGGTAGAAAAAGATCAAATGAAAGCAATAATCACTGGAAGCCAGAGTGGATTTACTGAAAATAGCTCTTGTGAAACTAGTTTAATTTGCCTTTTTTGAGAGTTATTAGGCTAATAGATGAAATTAAGGCCATAAGCATAGTATATCTGAATTTTAGAAAGGAAAATGAAAATAAATTAATGGACAAAATTGGGAAATATAAACTGTAAATTAATTTGCTGGATATGATGCTGTCTGAACAATACTAAAAGAATTTTGAATAATGAAATGATGCTAACCTGAAAGAACCCTCTAATCCAGTTATTGAATATAACCCAAAATATTACTAAGAGCAACTGAACCATATTAAAATATAATTTGGAAACATTTAGCAAAATAAATAAAAATACAATAAAACATAGATAACATTTAAAAACTAAGCTAATACGTAGCCCTGAAAAATGTTAATGAATAGATTAAAAAATTGAGAAGTCATGTGAAAAAAAGCAAATTTAAAAAACTATATTCTAAGTATGGGATGGAGAAAATATATAAATGCATGAAAGTAGAAAAGGAAAGGATGAGAATGAGTAACAGCTAATTGATCTAATTTGAGTCCCTAGAAAGAAATACTATAAGATAAGGCCAGAAAGATAAGACTAGAGCCAGAATGTCAATGGCTTTCATTGCTAGGCTAATGAATTTGCATTTTAGCCTCCTGGTAATAGGGAAACAGATAAAAGATTTCAAAGGAGCATAATTAGATCTTTATTATCACAAAGCTTACCTTGTTAGCTGTGTGAAAGATAAATTTCATCATAGTGCCTAACACTTATGTGGACTGATTGATAGGACTAGGGAATGGAAAAGCCTTGAGTTAAGAGGACCAATTTAAAAGCTATAAAAGTCTAATAGAAACAAAGATATGAACCAAAGGGGCAACAATGAATGGAAAGATGATGGAAGCAGGGCTTTAGATAATCTTAAAAGTCTCTTATGGCTCTAATGATAATTTATGGGTCTATAAGATATTTTAGAGGTTGAATCAATAGAGGTGGCACCTGATTTGATAAGAGAATGAAGTAAAGGGAAAACCACAGATAACTTGAAGGTTAAAAATCTGGAAAATTAGAAATATGATGATATCATGAAGTAGATATACCAAAGTTGAAAGAGAAGGGAAATTGGTGAGAGTGGGAGCAAAGAGAAGAGTTATGCTGAATTGGAAGTAGAAATAGGACATCCAGGTAAAATTATAATCCCAGACAACTGGAAATGGAAGTTTGAAGTTCAGGTGAGAGACTGGCTACCTTGATGTATAAAACCATGGAAACAGATAAAATCATCAAGGACATGTGTATTTGGGGAATCTAAAGGTAAGATCAAAAACCTATCCCTCTTAAAAAAAAATCTTAGAGGGTCTGGTTAAATTAATTATTGTGGCTACATTTTAAAACACTAAGATTTTCAGTAGAAAACACATTAAAAAAACTCATCTTTGTTCTCTTCTCCACATAATCTTAAAACTTCTGAGAATTAAAAGACCAAATTTATTTTCTTTTTATCTTCCTTCTCAATTAACAGAACTGAAGTGACAGCTCATATTATAATTACTGAGCTGCTTAAAGATAAGATAATTAAAAACAAAACAAAACACCTAGGTTATTTTTTAATATAAAGGTTACTTGGTATTTATTTCATTGTTAAAGAAAAGAACTTTTCAACTTCATAAAAGTTAAAGATATAAACATATAGCTAAGTGAATATCTTAAGCACCTACTATGTGCTAGGCACTGTGCAAAACTCAGAGAGGCAAAAGACAAGTCCTTGCCCTCAAGGAGCTCACAGTCTAAAAGGAGAGACAACATGTAAACAACTATGTAAAAACAAGCTATGTATATGATACAATAGGAAAAACCAACACAGGGCAAATACTAGAATTAAGAAGGATTGGGAAAGGCTTCTTGTACAATGTGGCATTTCAGTTGGAATGCAAAGGATGGGAAGGAGGCACAGATAGAGAGAAAGGTTATTTCATGCCTATAGGACCGTTCAGAGAAAACACTCTTGGTTGTTACTTGAGGAACAATAAGGAGGCCACGGTCACTGGATCAAAGAGTATATGTGTGAGTGTGGGAAAAAGAAGATTAGAGGGGTGTGGGAGGGATAGTCTATATTATGACAAGCTTCAAATGTTAACTAGAGGATTTTGTGTGATTTTGGAAGTGACAGGGAACCACTGGAATTTGCTGAGTAGGAGGATGCTAAAAGATCAGATTATAATTATTTTCTTTCTTCCTTCTGAAAAAATCAAACTATGGTTATTTATCAATTTTCTCTAAGAAACATAATGCTGGAAACTATACATGATCATTAATTGGGATTCCATAACTAGCTCAAAAGATGTGCTGCTATTCAAGCATCATTACTACCAAGCATCAACAAAATTTAATTGCCTCACCTCTTCTACTCTGCACTGAAGCAACAGGAAAGAAAAGAGATAGGAAAAGATTAGGAATATAAAAAGAGTTCAGACAAATCCTTAAATATAAAATTAAAGACAGATTTTTAAAAATTAACCTAAAAGTAAAAAATAGATGTTTAGTTTTCAGACAAAACTTATACTATGTAAAAAGTTACTATTTTTCCTTTCCTCATCTAATAAAACCATAGACCTCGCTCAGTGTTATTATGAGGTTTATTTTGGTTAAAAGGGAGCTATATAAAAAGGGAGATGGGAGATGACTGTTTACCATTTATGTGGAGAAATCAGAACATTTAATTAACCTTTAAAATATATTAGATTGAACACAAGAGATCTGAGAACTGTAGATAGGAAAAATGATTTTTAAATGACATTTATTTATTGACTTTTTTTCAGAAAAGAATGTCAGCCTCATATTTCTCAAATATTTCCCCCAGTAAAATTTTTATGCATACTTACTAATCTGATTCAAAGTCTCTTGGGGAATCCAACTCATATCAACATCGTTTTGGTTTGATGTACCCATTTCTACTTTCTGGGCTGGTCTTTTTCTCTAAAAGAAAACAGAAATAATTTCTAGTTTATCAGTACTGAAGTAAATATTTAATTAGAATTATCATCATTAACAACAACTAAAACATTAAGTTTCTGTTTTATTATAAGAACCTAAGAATTACTTCAATTTCATTTAAAGTAGACCATACAAAATTTTTTTTTCAATATAAAGATGTCATAGGGCATCGAGTTATTATTAACTCAATATTAAATTATTTTCATAATTATAACTATTTGAAAGAACATATGCAAATCCTTACCTTCCTCGATTCTAGAAGCTGATGAAGTCCAACAACGACTAGGAGCCCAAGTCCAGCAAGAAACATATACATAAAGATCCTTATTTCAAGGCAGAAAAAAAAAATAACACAAGGAATTACATAAATTCAGATAACTGCTATTATAGTTTTAATATATGCCACAAATTCTCTAAATAACCTTGTGAATAAGAAATGGAATTTTAAAAGACTCAATTATATTAGGAGACAATTATGTTGATACACACTGACTATGCAACTCTCTGGACAAATCTCTCAAGTTTCTCCAACAACTGTCAATCTCCAAAATGCCAGTGTTTATAATCTGCATAGGCAAAATTTTCCCATACAGGAAGTTATCTATACCAGTGAAATCATAAGTCTGGTTTTAAAACAATTATGAAGGCTTAGTAAATTATTTTATGTCATCTTTAGGAAGTTATGAATGAATAATATAAATTATAATCTAAAGTAAAGTATCTCACAAAACATGGCAAATAAAAAAAGGTCATAGTGAAACAACTGAGTGATAGATTTTGCCAATCACTATATACATTCTCTGCTGAAACACTAAATAACATTCTTAGAGATCAAGTCTTAAAATAGTTTTCTATAGTAACATTACAAGAGGATAACTCAAGAGAAAATTAATGTTTTGCCATCAGTCTGAGAGATGATATAGGTTTAACTCTAGTAGGCAAGAGTTTGAAGAATAGGGGTAAAATGGAGCAAGTTGGACTACTTCCTTGTCCTTCCAAAAACAGTGGCTTTTTAAGAAGCTATGTGAACCCTCAATTAACAGTAATATTGTATATTAAGCATGTTTTAAAGTAAATCACAAGTTCTCTGATAAACTAAGTCTTTTGCAGAAAATATAAGAAATATGTGGAAATAAAAGTGAATTAAAGTTTTATTTCACTATAAAGATTATATTATCTCTCTTTTCACTGATTATCTAAGGCCCAGCTTCTTAAGCTGAGGGTTACAATCCTATATGAGATACACACATACACACACACTTCATAATTGAATGTAGGCACAAAATTTATTTATTATGAACAAATATTTGGTGTGTATGTTTTATATACCTAAAGATCTGGAATCACGTAAAAATTTCTCAGGCGAAAAGAGGACACAAGTTTAAGAAGCCTTGCCCTAAGGGACTCACATAAAGAATCTGAATTTCCCTAAATACACATGATAACCTCTACCATTTCTGGAATAACATGTCCACCTGACAAACATATTTAGGAAGCAACACATCTTAAGAGTTTTATTCTAATTCCCATCAGGAGAAGATGCACAACACAACAGAATGATTACTGGTTTCATTATGGCTCTTCATTTATTATCAGGGTAACAAGTCACTTTACTTTTCTGCAACTCAGTTTGTTTCTGTAAAAGAATGAGGTAAGCTAATGATCTTCAAGGACCCTTCCAGCTTTAAATCTATGATCTTATGATCTATTTTATCACAATTCTTACGTTTCTCCATCCAACCCATCTTCTCTTTCAATAATTGTAACTGTTTGATTGAAGACAGCATCTTGGAACACATTGCCCTATAAAAAACACAAAAAGTTCAAATGTGTTGAAATGGTCAAAGGTTGTTTCTTAGTCAAATTTCTTCACTGTATATGTATTTGCATTTAATAGTATATTCCCTCAATTACATGTAACGATAGTTTTCAACATTCATTTTTTAAAAGATTTTGAATTCCAAATTTTTCTCCCTCTTTTCCTCTCTCCTAACACAGCAATCTAATATAGGTTAGATATATACAATCAAATTCTACATTAGCCATATTGTGAAAAATTAGAACAATGAGAAAGAAAAAGAAAAAAGTGAAAATAGTATACTTTGATCTATATTGAGACTCCATAGTTCTTACTTTGGAAGTGGATAGCATTTTCCATCACAGACAGTTCTTTGGAATTACCTTAGATCATTGTATTACTGAGCAGAGATAGGTCCATCATAGTTGATCATCACACAATATTGCCATTACTATGTACATTATTTTCTTGGTTCTGCTCACTTCACTCAGCATCAGTTTGTGTTAAGTCTTTAGGTTTTTCTAAAATGTTTTCTCATCATTTCTTATAGCAATTACATTCATATACTACAATTTGTTCAGCCATCCTTTCTAATTGATAGCTTTTCTCTCCATTTTCAATTCTTTGCCACCACAAAAAGAGCGGATATAAAAATACAAATGGGTCTTTTCCCCTTTTCTATGATCTCTTTGGGAGTGCCTTTCCAATCAAATTGCCAAGAAATTAATTTATAAAGCTAAAAAACAGTAACAACACTCATCTGGAAAAACAAAAGGACAAGAATTTCAAGAAAATTAATGAAAAAAAATGCAAAGAAAGGTGGCTTACCTATATTAGACCTAAAACTATATTATAAAATAATGATCATCAAAACCATTTGGTACTGCCTAAGAAATAGAATAGTGGATCAGTAGGATAGGTTAGATTCACAGGACACACTAGTCAATGACTACAGTAATTTGGTGTTTGAAAAATCCAAAAATTCCAACTCCTGGGCTAAGAACTCAATCTCTGATAAAAATTACTAGAAAAACTGGAAAGCCGTATGTCAGAAACTAAGCATTGACTAATAAGGTCAAAATGGAGTCATGATTTAAACATGAAAACATACTATAAGCAAATCAGGAGAATAAGGGACAGTGTACTTCTCAGATCTGTGAAGAAAGAAGGAATTTAGGGCCAAAGAAGAACTAGAAAATGTTATGAAATACAAACTAGTCAATTTCGATTATATTAAATTAAAAAGGTTTTGTACAAATAAAACCAATGTGGCCAAGATTACAAGGAAAGCAAAAAACTGGGAAAAAAATTTTTAACATCCAATATTTCTGATAAAGGCCTCATTCCTAAAATATAAAGAAAAACTGACTCAAATTTATAAGAAAACAAGCCATTCTCCGATTAATAAATGGTCAAAGGATATGAACAATTTTCAGACAAATGAAAGCCATTTCTAGTCATATGAAAAAATGCTCTAAATCATTCTTCATTAGAGAACTGCAAATTAAAACTCTGAGGTACACAACTTTACACCTCAGATTGGTTAAGATGACAGGAAAAGATGATAAAAGTTGGAGGGGATAAAGGAAAACTGGGATATTAATACATTGTTGATGGAGTTAGGGACAGATCCAACCATTCTGGAGAGCAATTTGCAATTATACTCAAAAAGTTATCAAACCGTGCACATCCTTTGATCCAGGAGTGGCTCTACTGGGTCTGTATTCAGAGATCACAAAAAAGGAAAAGGACTCACACATGCAAAAATTTTTGTGGCAGCCCTTTTTGTAGTGGCAAGGAACTGGAAACTGAGTGGATACACATCCAGTTGGAGAGTGGCTGAATAAATTATGTGATATGAATGTAATGGAATATTATTCTATAAGAAATGATGAGCAGGATGATTTCAGAAAAGACTGGAAAGACATGAACTGATGCTAAGTGAAGTCATCAAGAGAATACTGTACATCACAACAAGATGATTATGTGATGATCAACTTGGCTCTTTTCAACAATGACATGATTCAAGGCAATTCCAATAGATGTGATAGAAAAAGCCATATGCACCCAGGGAGAGGACCATGGAGACTAAACGTGGATCACAATATTTTTACCTTTGTGACAAATTTGGAACACAAGATTTTTTGCAAGGTAGATGTTGAAAATTATATTTTCATGTATTTAAAATTTTTTTAAAAGCTATAATTATTTTAACAACACTAGATTATTAGTCATTTACTACTGTTTCTTGTGTACCTAACTCATTCCAGTAACCCACCATTCATATTTCTTAGCCAATACTAAATAGTTTTGATAATTCTTTTTAGGTTTTAGATCTGGGATAGCTAGGCTACCTTCCTTCACATTTTCTTCCCCATCAATTCCTTTGATATCCTTGACCTTTTGTTTTTGACTGGAATATGGCACTGAATAAGGAAATTAATTTAGATACAATTATGATTTTTATCATAATTTTATCATTTATGGGTTCAACCTCCCACGAGAACTGATTTTTCCAATTGTTTAGATCTGACTTTATTTGTGTGAAAAGTGTTTTGTCATCGTGTTCATATAGTTCCTAAGTTTTGTCTTGGCAGGTAGGCTTCTCAAATTATTAAAAGTTTCAAAAAGGTTTAAAAAGCCACATCAGATAACCTTAACACTATTCTTATAATTGATAAGAACAATATGTGTAGCCAGCGGGACCAAGCAAGCAAATTTTAAGTTCAAGTCTTTGGTTTAAATTTATCACTTATCGGCAAAGAATTGGAAATTGAAAAATGGCTGAACAAATGGTGGTTTGGTTGTGACAGAATATGTCATGTTTAAAAAAGAGACAAGCAGGACACTCTCAGAAATACATGGAAAGACTTACATGAACTGATGCAAAGTGAAAAAAATAGAACCAGGAGAGCATTGCACACAGCAACAATAATAATGTAAGAAGATCGACTATGAATGACTTAACTATTCTCAGCAATACAATGAGTCAAGACAAGTCTGAATGACTTGAAATGTAAAAATGCTACGATCCTTAGAGAAAGAAGTGATGAAGTCTGAATACAGATCAAAGAACACTTTTTTTTAACTTTAAAAATTTTTTTCTTGAATTTTTTCAGGGGGAAAGGGGATAGCTATATTTTCTTTTACAACATGAATGATATGGAAATGTTTTGCATGATTAACCATGTATAACCTATAGCAAACAGCTTGCCTTCTCAATAAGAGGGGTGGAGAAGAAAGGAGAGAATTTTGAAGTCAAAATAAACAAATGTAAATTGTTTTTACATGTAATTGGGTGAAAATAAAATACTAAATAATAAAAATGAAATAAAATAAAATTATCACCACTGAAGAATCAATCAGCACTACAATATAATGTCTTTCCTCTATATTACTTAGGATACAGATGGTTGTACTGCTGTTAACATTGCCTCTTTGGGAACCAAAGGAAAGGGAGAAGGAAGGAATGGGAGGGGAAGCACTAGTTATAAGAGATACACGATAAAAAAGTATAAACTAACAACACTTCCATCAGATTAATTTCTTCCCCTCTTAAGTAAAGAAAAAAATAAAGATGGTTTACTAGCAGTATACCATTCTAAGATGTGGGAAAGGAAAATCCAAATATATCTTCCAAATGGCAACAGATTAAAAACCAATCACTTAAGACATTCTACAATGGAAATGTTAGTCATAAGATAGCTGGTTCTGTCATTTTAGCATCAAATTACATGAATCAAAGATCATGTTTATTCATTTTTAATAAGAATACTATCAAATTTTACTTAATAAGAATTAATTGATTCAGGCAAAACAATATTAAAGAGGACTCAAGGGTCTAGGGCTAGCCATCCAGGACTGGACTAGTTCAGGGCAGCAACACCAACTATCTGATTCCTTATTTTCTCTGGAACAAATGACACTTGGATTTTTTTAACTTTAGTGGATTTTGGTTATTATTTTATTATTGTTAGTAAAGAATGACAGTGGTTGGAGCAACTTTATGGAAAGTATAATTTTACTTATATTTAATTCATACCAAACTCAGAAACATAAGTGCAATACACACTTTAAAATCTATTAATAATTTTTTCATTATTTTTCATGCGACCATTTTTCATTAAAATACTGTAACTATGGGGGCAACTAAGTGGTATAGTGCATGGAGCACCAGCCTTTAGTTAGGAGGATCTGAGTTCAAATATGACCTCAGACACTTAACACTTCCTAGCTGTGTGACTTGGGCAAGTAACTTAACCCCAATTGCCTCCGCAAAAAATAAAATAAATAAATAAAGATGTATGTTAGATCACTCTGTTCCTAATAATTAAAATAAAACTTTGTGACTAAGGCTATTTATTCTAGAACACTAAAAATCATAATGCATAACTCTTGAAATAAGTAAAAGGCACAATGAATTGTACAACAACCAAAAGCCAGGCAACTAGAGAAGGGGGAATCTTGGCTAATTCACAAATTTGAATATTAAGTCATTCAACAATGAGTGGCCTATGATCCAGGATGATTATTTATCAAGCAAAATTTCACTACTCACATTGAGTTGCAACTTTAAATAAAAGAAGAAAGTTTAAGCAGGCCTTACATTTAAATCTTTGTAGTTCAGATTGATGACTAGACCAAATGGACGCCCACCCATGGGCTCTGCAGGGATGAAAGAATACTCAAATGTTGCCTGCCTCTGGGGTGGCACTACAGTGTTCAGAGGCAGAGCTGTGAAGTTCTGGATATAAAACTGGTAATCCTGAGGATAGCGGAATGAGGCATCTAGGGATTCAACAATAAAATCTTCTGTGCCCTTGTTTGTAAAGCCTACCAGGAACTTCACAATGTTATTTGCTGGGAAATCTGAGGGGGAAAAATAAGATAGCAAAGTTAGAAAGCTTTAATACATAAAAATGATGCCTAAATAATTCCAATCTTAAAAATTACACTTATCTCCATTTATAGAAGTCAAATCTCTATCATTAGTATATGATCTGGAAGCTATTGTAAATATATAGTAGTAGCACTATTATTTAGTAGTTGTATAGTTCACCGTAAGAAACTTTAAACACAAAGCTGATAGCTAGAAGAAAGCAGTGATAAACTGGCTGAAAATTTCAACATAGCCACATGAAATTAAATTGTGTTACCACTATTTAGAATAGATCCCAATAGTAAGAGAACTGATAAAGGGGACGAAAGGAACTATGGACTTTTCATGTCTTATAAGCCAAATGATTTATATTACCTTATCTTTATCAGGAGATAACTCCTTACATTAAGACTGCTTATTAGTCTGAATGATGAAGTCTCACAAGAATCTAAGTAATATCTCCAATTCTGCACCAGTACGAGTTTCTTCCCTTCCAGTATAGTTCCTTGTACTAATGAAATCATGAGCCTAGTCCTCAAACCTACCTATAGTACTTTTAAGATTTATAAGGCACTTTCCCCAGTCCTATTGTGAAGGTGCTTTAAAGAGTCTCATTTTGTAAACGAAGAAATTGAGGCTCAAAGTAATTCAATGAGTTGGCCAAATTCAGAGAATTAGTGTTAGAGCCAGCATTCAAACTCAGCTATTCTAATTCTAAATTTTATGTTCTTTCTATGATAATTCTGTTAAAGAGATGACATAAAAGGGTAAAGAAAGAACAGAGCTATAATATTGTCAATAACATGAGATGAGTGATAAAAATGCAAATGAAGTAAAAAAAAAAAAAAAAGCCATAGAAGAGAAAACCATTCTTTCTTCAAATTACAAGAAATAAAAGTATATCAGTATGAAAAAGAAAATTTCAGCAATCCCTGTGAAACAAGTACTTAAGAAAAACCAAACGCTTTTTATTTTTATAACTTTTACTCATGGAACAAATATCCAATTGACAACTGACTAAAAACAAAAAACAAAAACAAAAAACCAAGTAATCTTCTGAAACCAGAGACTTTGAAAATGCTTAGTGATTCATGGATATTTATTTCCTAAGTTACAAAATTTTCTGTGTATCCCCCACCCCCAGTTTATTTTTCCTTTTCAAGTTTTATGTGTCATGTTCAAAAATAAAAGGGAACACCCACTATGCCAATTCTGGGATACAACTATTTTGAATGGGAATATATGCAAAGTATTCCCTTAAGAACCATTCCAGAACCTTTTGCCCTTCCTTAAGGTCTTTCTACATCTAGCTGTTCCCTGCTTATATGATTACTGAGGAATATTTTAAAATAAAATGCTGAAAAATGTTTATTTTACCTTCTCCTTTTACAAATAAGATAGTTGTGTCTGCACTTGGTGAGGCTTCAGGTTCGCCCGAGAGGTCTTCTTCTTTTTCTTCTGCCTAAGAATATTAAAAAGAGTTATATATGTGTGAAAAAAAATCATAGTAATGGCAGTAGAACTACCAGACTTATATTATATCACCTACAGAACAATAAGGCAAATGAATAGGCATATCTAATGCCTGACAATTCTTTCTGCTGGAATATTTCTAGAAAATGCTACAAATACTTGAGTATGAGGATTACTTACTATATATGAAATCATTACAGGGAAATGTAATCAGATGTAGTAAAGAATAATGGACAAAGATTACAGATCTAAGGTAAAATCCCTGCTTTGAAGTTTACTTTGTGGTTTTGAATAATTACAGCTGGCATTTATATAGTGTTTCAAGATCTGCAGAGTCCTTCTGAATGTCAATTCATTTGTGAAGTGCTACCACATCCTCCTTTATACAGATTCAATTCAACAAGTATTTATTAAGTAACTATATTACACTAAGACTATAAATACAAAAGGGCAGCTTGTGGCACAACAGATAAAGTAATAAGTCGTGGGTTCAAATTTGAACTCAAGATATTTACTAGCTGTATGAGTCTAGGTACCTTGTCTGGCTCAGTCTCCTCATCTATAAAACAAACTACGGAAGGAAATAAGCTACTCCAGTATCTTTACCAAGAAAACTCCAAAGGGGATCGTGAAGAATCAGACATGACTGAACAACAACAAAATAAATACAAAAAGCAAAAGTCCCTGCCTTAAAGAAGCATTTATTCTACTGGGAGAATACAAAGTACATAAAAAGTTATTTCAGGAAAAGAGAGTACACTAATAATTAGGGGTATCAAATATCATCTTTGAACATTATTTGTCCCCTCCTTCTAATTCTAGAACCTTCATTTAAGGAGAGCACCCAGGCCAGTTATTTCTTCATCTTTTCATTTTCTATTAGTCTGCAGTGCTCTGGACTTCTCCAACATGCTCCCAAATTCTTTTCATACTGCATAACCATCATTTAATCCTGAATTCACATTAATTACAGTACCCTCTGCCTTCTTCCCAGAACTTCCATTTAAGGAGGGAACCCAAACTAGCTATCTATGCCTTCTTTCCCACCACTTTCAGCTTCCTTTTGTTTATTATTTTCCTCATTAAAATATAAACTCCTTGAGGCACAAATTGTCTTTCTTTTTACTAGGATTGTAATGTGCAGGGCTTAGCCTTTAATAAATGTTGGGTAACAGAAGACAGCAGAAACTTAAAGGGAACTACAGATTTTAAAAGATGCAGAAATTATGCTGGATAGTGCTTTAAGTAAGAAAAAGATTATGAAGAGGCACAGGTTTGTGTAACAAGCAGGTTAATTTGACTAGAAAAAAGAATATATATGAGACAGAACACTGTAAAGTAAGTCTAGAAAGATGAATTAAAGTTATACTGTAAAAGGCTTCAAATTTTTATTTTATTTTAAAGGCAATATAGAGTTACTGAAACTTCTTGAACAGTAGAATGACCTTGTATAGTTCATGTTTTAGAATCTGGTGAGTGTGTCAAAAACAAAAATAAAAATCGAAAGCAGGGAAAGCAATAAAATTCTTTTTTTTTTTCATTTGATAACTATGATATATATATATATATATATATATATATATATATATATATATATATATATATATATATATATATATATATTTCTATTATACCTTTTTATTTATAAGTTATATGCATGGCTAATTTTACAGCATTGACAATTGCTAAACCTTTTGTTCCAATTTTCTCCCTCCCTCCCCCAGATGGCAGATTGATCAATACATGTTAAATATGTTAAAGTATAAATTAAATACAATATAAGTATACATGTCCAAATATTTATTTTGCTGTACAAAAAGAATCGGACTCTGCAATAGTGTACAATTAGCCTGTGAAGGAAATCAAAAATGCAGGTGGACAAAAATAGAGGGATTGGAAATTCTATGTGGTGGTTCATAGCCATCTCCCAGACTTCTTTCCCTGGGTATAGCTAGTTTAATTCAAGCAATAAAATTCTTGATAAGGAACTTGAGGAACAGAGAAGTGATTTATCCTAAGTCATACAGCTGGTAAATATCTGAGATGGGAATTAAACCCAAATTTTCTTCATTCCAAATCCAACATTCTATTCACTATGGTATTCTGCCTCATTCAACCTCATGAGGTCTCAGTTTCCTCATCTCTAAAAGTGAGTTGGCCCAGGTAATTTCTCAGGTCCATCCAATTTTAAATCAACAATTATATATTAAATAGGGAAGTAATTGAATATAAAATAAGATATAAGTGATGTAGTACAGTTAGAGGGAAGACATACATTTGGTAGAATGAGGAGGGAAAGATTAGGGAAAATACAGATGGTTATTGAGTTAAATTTTTAAATGAGAAGGAATTCAAAAAGTACAAGTCTACTTAACTTCCAAATTCAACACTATAACCTCTGCTTTTCATTGGTTCTTGGCAGAACAATAATTTTGCTATTTTTATAAGTATTATAAAGTGAATCCAGTGCTGGCTTCAAATCTAAAAGAACTGAGTTTGAAGGCCAATTTAGCACTTAGTAGCTAGACAGGTCATTTAACAAAAGTTACATGCCTTAAGTAAATCCATAAAATTTATCTATTAATTCATCAATTAGCCAGCTTGATTAAATTGAAGCCTCTCCATCAATATGATAATTATAAATTTACTTTGTAGAATGTTTTAAAGTACATATACACACCTTGTTACTTAAAAACAAACTGAAAAAAACCTACTCTTTTCTTTATGCCTTGCTGCCTGACTTTAGAACTATAGTTATTCCTTCTGTATCTTGACTTTCCCCAGCGTAGTTTTGATATATTATGAGTCAGCAAAAGAAATTAAATGGAATTTTTTGAGTTGTTTTGCAAAAGCCACAGATGATAGAGAAAAAAACTTTAGAAACGCAGGTTTGCTATTTTTAAAAAAGGGCATTCCAATAGATTCTGGCATCACAAGGCTAAATTTAATGCTTTATACCTTTTAACTCTATGAATTTCTAAAGGAAAAGAAGGATAAAAAACTCTACCCTTACAGATTTTACGTAGTTATTCCAGGGGGAGGAGGAAGAGGTGGTAAGGATGTCCCTGAGTGCAATGGATTATCCACCAATCCCCATAATGTGGAATTGTGCATATTTCTTAGGTTGAGGGAAAGAAAAGATAGCAAAGTTAGAATGGCTACTAAAATGAGCTGCCCATCTTCTTAATAGGACAAATCACCACTGGGGATTCTTCCTCCTGTTTTACTCAAGAAAAAAGGAAACCAAATTTTCACAAAAGTCTCATATACTATGATTGAGTCTCTTTCTATTCTCACCTCAAGTTACCCACCTGACAGTGTTATTATTTTAATTTAAAATAGCATACTTTTTATTACTAGCACCAATGAAGAAATGAATGGCCTGAGTTAAAACAATGTATCCAATTAGATGAGAAAAGCAAAATAACCTAATTATTAGAATCTTAAAAAAAATAAAGATGCAGCATAAACAAGTGTATTAAAGGCTAAATAAAATAATAATTAAGTAGGATAACTCATAGAGGGATCCTTAAAAGATTTAAGTTTTAAGAAGACATGTATAGGGATTAAGAAGGGGTATTCTAGGCAAAAAGGCTCTAATTTGTAAGCTACTTACTTCCAAGTGAAGCAAGAATAGCTTGCTTTCAATATTCAAAAAACAACAAAATCATAAATAGGAAGATAAATAGGAATGTAAATAGGAAGAGAGAATAAAGAATCCATTGGTCCTTCAACCACAAGCAAAATCATAAAGACTAGAAACACCATGGGTTCAAGATTCATGTGTAATGAAATGAGAATGATGTTTGATTAAGATTAATTTGTCAGTTTTAAGTTAAATTATTTCATGCTATTTTTTTTTAAGCTGACTGCTTTTGTTTTTGTATCACAGTTAATTCTCGATATCCCAAACCCACTTCTCACTTACCCAATAAAACAAAAGTGATCAAGAAAAATAAATGGTACAAATGCATCTGAAAATGTATGTAACATTCTGTTCCTCTGTAGTTCCCCCAGCCTTCTCTTGAGAGGACATCTCCTATGTAGTGTAAAACACTACATTATGAAAAATAATAGTGAAGATACAGCAAAGTAAGTTTACAGAGAAAAAAAATTTATTTGTATTTCTGTTTGTAAAAGATCTGTTCTTCAGGCCCAAGACTGGTTGTTACAGTTACTCAGGAATTAGTTTCCTTTAAGTGTTCTTTTCATTTATGTTATTCACGTTTCTGTGCTGCTTCTGTGCACAAGATATTGGGAGGAAGGGGTGGGCGAGTAGGAAGGGAACTAAATCAGGATACTTCATTAGAACAGGGACATTGATAAACTAAAGATCATTTAGAGGAAGATAATCAGAATAGTAAAAAGTACTGAATTTATATTTCCCATCAATTAAAGGAAATGGGGATGTTGGGACAGAAGACTGGGGGAGAAGGCAATACATGAGAGAGCTCACAAAGTACTTGAAAGGGAGAAGGTGCATTAGACTTGTTTTATTGTTTGACTTCTTTCCAGAGGACAGAACTAGTAGAACTTAGCAGAAGCTGCAAAGAGGCAAATTATGGCTGGCTGTTAAAGAATACTTGGAACCATCTAGTTATTTAGGGAGTCAAAAGGATCATAGGTCTAAAGCTGGAACTAGAAGGAACAGTTGAGGTTCTCTAATCTAATCTCATTTCACAGATGAAGCACAAAGTCAAGTGACTTAACCTTCATCACACAAGATTCTCTAATTCCAGAGACAATTGGTAGGGTTCCCTTTACTAGAAGTTTCAAGAAAAGAAATACAGGGCCAATCATTTGATGATCGGGGATCTCTATTGAAGGCTAGGTTTGATCAGACGATTCTTCAGTTACCTTTCTGTGAAAAACTAGTGATTATAGTAAAAAGGGAATAGAAATAAATTATCACCTACAAGGGGAAAAGGTGGCACAGTGACTAATTACACTCTAGGGTTCTTACTAAAAATCCAAATTTACTATCTAGAATTTTTACTACAAATGACAAGATTTCTAAGGTCTCTGACAAATGCAAATCTGATGTCAAAGCAAGACATTGTTATACAACATAATAAGATTCTCTAGACCTCATAAAATTATGAACTGCTATTATAATCAATTTATGACAAGTTTTATCAAATGCGTCACAAAAAATCATTACCCAAGACGTCAAATATCATTCACTAACCAAATCTGTGGGTTCATCTTCTTCTATTTCTGCTTCATCATCTTCATCTTCAACTATTGTATCTTCTAGTGCTTCTTCATCCTCTGTGGCATCTTGGGCCACTGCTATTGACCCTAATGATGTAAATAAAGGTGTTTTTTAAGGTATATATGTAATAACAAAACCTCAGGTCAAGACATTAATAAGGTAATCCTTATGATCAAAATCATTATCACATAAATATCATTTAGGAGATCTATTCATATATGCAAAAAAGTAAAAACACTTAGAATTTGCTATCATATTATTTAGTAGAATCATATCAATAAATAATGAGCACCAATGCATGTAAAACATTACATTATGAAAATTAATAGTTAAGATACAGCAAAGCAATTTTACAGAGAAAAAAAATTTGTATTTGTGAGTTTCCAATTCTAAAATACTCATGAGGAAAAACTCAGGCTCAAGTCTAGAAGTTAAGAAAACAAAAATAAAACAATATTGCTTTTCTATGCAAATAATTTAATACTTAAAAATTAAATAAAATCCTCTAAACTAGTATATTTAGTATTTTCTAAAAAAATATCACGAACACTATTTCTAGGTCATCAGCATGTTAATGTACCAATGATTTGTGGAAAGAATGATGATGTGGCAATTCAGTTTTAAAAAATATAGGAAAGAGAACAAATACACATGCTGTAATAACCAGGAAGAAAAGCATTTTATAACCCCAGGCTGGCTTCTACTTAAATGTTGGGGACAGTCATAAACTTTATAAAATAGAAAGAGCACTACACTATTTAAAAAAAAAAAAAAACTACAACTTTCCAAACTAAGGTGTTAATAACTATGTAAGATGTTAAAATTAAAATTAAATGTCTTTAAATTGACTTACAAAATGGCCTTCATTTCAGCTTAACTTAGTAGATATTAAACTATATATATTAATACAACAGCATTACTTTTGATAAAAATTTTAGAACATCCACTTGCCCTAAACCATTCTTGATTGCAAAAAGTTAAGAAAATCTATATATTGTAAAATATAAAATGTTTTAAGAAATATAACGTTATGGGGATAGGGAAATCCAAGTATGAATCAAACGTCAATTTTTATAGAAATATTAAAACCACAAAATAAAAATGGCCAGAATCATAATTTATTTAAGTTATCTTGAAGAGGCAGAAGGAAAAGAGATCTTCAAGTAGTTCCTAAGGCAACTTCATTTTTTTTTTTCTCATAACCTACAGGTGAAATATTTAAGTTTTCCTTAAAGATGTTTTTCCATATACGTCAAAAATCTTATCAATCTATTTTCTTTTCTTTGCAAAGCATAAGAATTCTTGGCTTGTACATATGAAAATTTAATCAAAACATTCCCCTGAAATTAATTTTTAGATATCTAGTTTTACACATGAAAGTGAAAGACTTGTCCACGATCATAAAGTTAAGAGATCTAGTTGGAATTTTAGAATCCGGATTTCAGGATGCTCTTTCTACCTACTATACCCGCTCTCATTTCCCTTTTTGCCCACTTTACTGCTTTGGCTATTGTAGCCATGCAATACCACTAAGGAATTTTTTTCACAACCTACAACTTTTAACATAAAGGCTCTCTTTCTAAATTAAGCCTAAGGTCAATAGCCCCCAAATAATTTTTAGATGAAATTTAAAGTGATTTTAAGAGTGGGGTTATAAAATCTATTCAACCTAACGACATGGTTGAAAGGGACATGAGAAGACAAAAAGGAATTCCTTTTTTTTTAAAAATAAGGGGATAATAAAGTAAGATCTGTCACTAGGGTGGGAGAGAGGAAGGTTAAGATTGTCAGGAAAAAGGTGGCTCCCCAAAAGAGGCACTAAGGCAGGATTAGTGCAGAGAAACGTGGAATCCGTGAAATGAATGAAGCAGGGTACCCAAGAGAAGATAATGACACGTCAGCCCAGAGCCCGGCGCCGAGTATGCGTGGGGGCGGGGGAGAGCGGTTGGTGGCGGCGCGGGCAGCAGCCACTGCAGCTCCGCTCCGCGCCCTCTTTTAGCCGGCCTCAGGGACGACCTGGCTCCCGGAACGCGCGGTCAAAGGGGAGAAAAGCAGGTCGGAGCGTTGGGACAAGGGCACCGGGCAACGTCACCCGACCCGGCTGGGGAAGAGCGCGCGGCCCGCTAGGGATCCGCATGGGAGGGGGTCTAGAGCCCCGCTCCTTAAGGGCCTCCTCATGCACCCAGGACGCCACGTCCTGCCCCCCGCATTCCCAATCGTGTGAATTAGCGGAGGGGAGAGACACAGGTCCGGGGGGAAGCAAAGGCCAGGGGACGCAAGACCCCCACGAGCGGTCACCACCGCCTCCCACCGCCCCCCACCACCAAACTTGGCAAGCGCGGCAGTCATCTCCCGTTTTAATCCTCTCACTCCTCTCCCGCTGTACCTCCGGGGCCGCCCCCGAGCAGCAACGCAGTGGGGAAGACGAGTAGCACTAACAGGATCAAACGGGAGAGGAATCTCATGGTGCGGCCAGTGGGCTTTTCAGCCTCCACAGGCTCTTACGGCGGCTTCGGCGGTAATGGCGATACTCCTCATCCGGGCTCTAAAGTGGGCGGGGCACGCACACGTAAAGGACGTAGCTCCGCCTCTATCCCAGCTAGCTCCGTTGTGAACGTGGCTCAGTCCCAGGCCAGGGAAGCCCTGGGGTTGGGGCTGGGTGGGGGAGGAGCTGGATGGCGTGGTAAGAGCGGTCACGTGACAACCCTTCTGGACTCATAGCTGGGAAAGTGACGTCTTCCTTACTTCAGGTGAGTTTCCCCACTCTTGGATGTTCTTGTATGGCTTTGTCTTTCATTTTTGACTGGATCTTTGGGAATCTATAGGGAAGGTGATCCGGGTTTCTTTACCTCGCAGTCTATTGTGATTTACCAATAATTAAAGTGATAGCATATTTTTAAACTTCCATAATTTGAGTTATAGCTATTAATTTAGTGAATATTTACCAAATATCCAATGTGTACAAAGCCCGATGCCGTATTCTAGAGGCATACAAAGTTTATCTAAAACATTGCTCTACCTTCTTGAAGCTTTTTAAAGTCTAATGGAGGGATGATGGTGATGATGATGGTCTTAATTTAAAAAAAGATTAAAAAGTTGAAAGAAGTTGATGATGACAATAATGTTCGCAAGCAGTGTTGAAACTCTGAACTCAAACCACCTGAGTTTGACTTTTGACCTACCCCATTGGTGTGACCTAAGGCAATTGAGCTTCAAAGATGCTGTTGACTTTCATTGCTAGTGGAAGGAGTGCACCCCAGAAAACTCTCCTGAGCATGAGGAAGTTCATGTTTGAATGAAATCACAGATCCAATCCCTAGCCCCAATGCTAATCTTTAAGGTTTAGAAAACACTTTAAATATATTACCAGATAGTACCAATAGATAATAAGCTTCTTTGTCCTAGAAATTTGTGGGTTTTTTTTTTTTTTTGACCTAGCACTGGGCTTTGCCTTTAATATTTGTTGAATAATACAAAATCTATCAATGGCCCAGCCATTTCTATGTCTTCTTGAACTCCTAGAGGAACTTTCAAATGGTATATATCTGATTATGTCCCTAGCCAGGTAAAAAATCAGGCAATTATAAAGTTAGCATTTATCTAAATTCTTGTCATGCTAACATGCAGGCAAATCACATCATTAAAATGAGGTAGAAATTAAGAATAAAACAACAAAACAATCTCAACATGTTTTCAGTAAATAGTTTAGGAAACAAAATTTATTAGAATTCTGAAACTGAAAGAAAAAGTTGAAGGCTTTGAAAAGTCTGGAAAATATTTTCAGTGCTCTCTGGTGCCCATAGCTTATCGCCTGTCTAGCCACTCTCTATTATTGTATGGAAGAAATAATTCCTTTCTGACTTCTGGAGTATGTAACTGCCATCAAACATATTACAACAATATAGAAATTATAGAGGCAAAAAAGAAACCTAGATTTTATTATGCTTAAGCATAGTTCAGACCTCAAAACAAAACAACAAGCCTCAACAAAGATTAGGATTTTAACAAAGTCTCTTGTAGAAAAATTTATATTAGAATGACAGAGAAATAATTCTTTTACATATTAGAATCTTGTGCATTCCACTTAGGCAATAAAAGTTAAAGAAAAGAGAAATTCATAATGCCACGCTTCTTTCAGTGACAAAAAAGTTTAACAAATTTGGTTAAACAGTCATAATCTCATTTATAAACAAACATAATTAAACAGACTTTGTAGTTAAAATAAATCAAGTTGTAGATTAAATTACATTTAGAGTGTTCACAAATAGGTTGATTGATGTAGAAGAGTTATATGTTGTCAAGAAATCAGGAAGAAGTAAGATTCTTCTTAATTTGGCTTCTTATCTAAGAAATTTTTAAAGTTTTAAGTAAATTTTCATGTCCCATGAGACAAATTTTGGTCAGGTGAGATTAATATTACTTGAATACAGGCTTCTAGTTAACCAGAAAGTTGAAGGATGATGGTCCTGAGCCCAAAATAATAAAAATTAATAAAAGAAAATTTAAAGTTGCCATCACACTATGCAGCTCCCTCTTTTTTCTCTGATCTATTTGATCCCAACTTCACAGAGAATGTTTATCTTATGCCTATTTTCCTTCAATCTCTGGACACAGGTTTTTGCCTCAAAGATACACATGGCCTCACTGGAACTGGAATACATCTTTAGCATCCTAGGAAATTAATTCCTTTTATTACTGGCATATGAAAAAAAGAGCCTTTGCCTCCAGCGTTGTCACCTTTGGGACTGTATTGAAGGAGGGGCCAGATTAATGGTTTTTGGGGGGTATACCTCTTCCACTTCCTCACCTTTCTTTTTTTAAGCTTTTTATTTTTAAAAAATATGCAGAGATAATTTTCAACATTCAACCTTTTGCAAAACCTTGTGTGCCAAATTTTTCCTCTTTCCCTTCAGCCTCTCTCCTAGACAGCAAGTAATCCAATATGTGCTAAACATGTGCAGTTCTTTCATACATATTTCCACAATTATCATGCTGCACAAAAATAATCGAATCAAAAAGGAAAAAAATGAGAAATTAACAAAATGTAAGCAAACAACAACAAAAAAGTGAAAATACTGTGTTGTGATCTACACTCAGTTCTCGCTCTGGGTGCAGATAGCTCTCTCCATCACAAGTCTCTTGGAGCTGGTCTGAATCACCTCGCTGTTGAAAAGAGCCACCTCCATCATAATTGATCATCTTATAATTTTGATGTTGCTGTGTACAATGTTCTCTTGGTTCTACTTTACTTAGCATCAGATCATGTAAGTCTCTCCAGGCCTTTCTGAAACCATCCTTCCATATGCAGATTTGATTCATATGTGACAAATGAAGAGACATCATTGGAGAGACATCATTTCTTATTATTTATTAATGATGGGTAGCAAATTATTAATAAAATGAGATCAACCTTGGGGGCAACTGAATATTTAAATACCTTTGCAGAGTAGGTATTCCTAACAAGAGGAAATAAGTTCTAATTAGTTAATAGTTAATTTAAGAATATTATAATGAGAGGCAGGCATATTCTAATGAAGGAATGAATTAATTAATCTGGCCCCTCCTTCAATACAGTCCCAAAGGTGACAGCCCTAACGAAGGGCTGAGATGAAACTTTCTTTCATCTTGTCACTCTTGGAAAAAAGAGACTCCACATTTAAATCTTTTCCTCTCCAGCAGTCTATACAAAAGGATCTCTTCTCTATCTAGATCACTTAATTGAACAATAACTCTGAATTCACCTAGATAAGATGGTGAGAACTTTTAAAGAGAACTAAGCTTTGTTTCCTCCAAGATTGTGGAGAATGTTTACTAACCCAATTTTTAAGTCAATCTTGTCCTTCAGAAGAACTGAACTTTGAGTGAGGAATTAGAGAGGAGAAAAGCTCGGGTTCCTCCCCTCCACCCAAATTAATTGGCTATTAATAATCATTTCACATGGTTTATACCAATTTGATTTTTCCATTCCTGCTGATTATAGGCAGAGTGATTAAGGTTTTTGTGATTAAATCACAAAATCAAGCTGATTTTACTACAAATACATGGGAGGATGTTAAAACAGATAAGAATAGAATTGAATGATAAGTCATGATTGTGCTATGATCTACATTGGTGAAAGGAGTTCCTGACTTGAAACTATGGATCCATTTATATTTAGTCTCAACTCTTAAAGCTATATGATAAACCCATTAAACTACTTTTGACTAATTTTTTTAAAATTCTTCACAGCAAGTGTTGTAAATCCTTTCCTTTTCCTAAGATACCAACACTGAACCCATATTTTCGGACTTAGCCTTCTTCCTCAATCAATGATATCACCAAGAATTTATTAAGCACTCACTATTTACTGAGCACTGAAGATAATGTAAAACAATAGTGTTTCCTGAGTTTAATGTTCTTACAGTTTGATGGGGGAGACAACAGATAGGAAAATAGATTTATATGAGATAGACACTTAATAACTATGGAAGGATGGTTCTTCATTCAGCCACCATGAGTTCTTTCTCTCAAAATGGATAACATTTTTTTATCATAAGTCTTATGGAATTGTCTTGGATCATTGTGTGTGGGGTGGCAACCCTTAACTCAAAATGACTACTTAGAGACTCAAAGTGAAGAACAGAAGTTTTATTATAATCTTGCAGTAAGCGGGCAGTCTGCTCACTGATTTCTCCAGAAAGAGGAGGCCGATTTCACAGAAAGGAAGGGCAGTTATATAGTCATAAACCACAGGAATTCATGACCTCTTCTCCTTTATCCAGTTAATTTTCACAACCTGCTCAATACTTGTTCAAATGGAAGTAGCACAGGTTTGCTATATTACAGGTGTATTTGCCTAAGTTTATGTTTATTGCAAATGCTTGCTTGAGCTGGTATGAGCACTCTATTGTAAGGTTTGTACAAAGAATTTCCTTTTCCCAAACCCATTAGACGTTCATAAACTAAAATTTAGGTTATAGCTTCAACCTACCTTAGTTGATATTTTTATGAGAAACCACATAATCTCTCACAATTGTGTATTGCTGAGAACAGCTAAGTTATTCGCAGTTGATCATCTTATAGTATTGCTGTTACTATATACAATGTTCCCTTGGTTTTGCTTATTTCACTTTACATCAATTCATGTTTTTTTCTGAGAGTATCCTGCTCATCATTTTAAGTAGTAATAGTATCCTATCACAATCATAATAACATAATTTTTTTCAGCTATTACCCAATTGATGGGCATCCTCCCATTTTCCAATTCTTTGCCACTGAAAAAAGATCAGCTATAAATATTTTTGTGTGTATGGGTTCTTTTTGTTTTTAATCTCTTTGGGATATAAATTAGTAATAGTAATGCTGGGTCAAAAAATGCTCATGATTTTACAATCCATTGGACATAGTTCAAAATTTTTCTCCAGAATTACTGAATCATTTCAAAATTCCACCAACAGTATTTTAGTATCTCAGTTTTCTAACATTTCCTACATTTCTACATTTATCATTTTCCTTTTCTGTTGTATCAGCCAATATGATAGATGTGAAGTGATACCTGAGTTGTTTTAATTTTAATTTAGAGCATTTTTTCATATGACTATAAATAGCTTTGATTACTTCATTTGAACAGTGCCTTTTCATATCTTTTGGTGATGTATCAATTGGAGAATGGCCTTTTATTTTTACAAATCTAATTCAGTTTTTTACATATTTGAGAAATAAAGCCTTTATCAGAGAAACTTGCTGTAAAAGTATTCACAGTTGTGATAACTATGTATTTCCATCCTATTTCCCATTAATCCTGTTCTCTTTCTCTCACCCTATCTCAAAAATGTTTTGCTTCTGACTTTTATTTCCTCTAGTCTATTATCAGCCCTCCTACCTCCCTTCTCTTATCTCCATTCCCCTCCTACTTTCCTATATGGTAGGATACATTTCTATGACCAACTGAGTGTGTATGTTATTCTCTCTTTGAGGCAATTCTGATGAAAATAAGGTTCACAATTTTTCCCTTTGCTATAAAAGCTCTTTCACACCTCTTTTATGCCAAATAACTTATCCCATTCTACCTCTCTCTTTGTCCTTCTCCAGTGCATTCTTCTTTCTTATCCCTTAGTTTTGTTTTTTCAGGTATCATCTTATCATATTCAACTCACACTCATGACCTCTATGTATATTCCTTCAAACTGCCCTAATAATAATAAAGTTCTTAGAAAATACAAGTCTCATCTTTCCATATAAGAATATAAACAGTTTAATCTTATTGAATCCCTTATAGTTTCTTTCCTGTTTACCTCTTTATGCTTTTCTTGTGACTTATATTTGAAAGTCAGATTTTATTTTCAGCTGGTCTTTTCATCAGGAATGTCTGAAAGCCTCTATTTCATTGAGTGTCATTTTTTCCTTCTGAAAGATTATACTCATTTTTGCTGTGGATGTCATTCTTGTTTGTAACCCTAACTCACCCACTGATCCTTTAATGTAGAAGCTAAATCTTTTAGTATCCTGACTGTGGTTCCAAGATATTTAATTTTTCTTTCTGGAAGCTTATAATATTTTTTCCTTGTCCTGGGAGATCTAGAATTTGGAATAATATTCCTAGGAGTTTTCATTTGGAGATCTCTTACAGAATATCACTAGTGAATTCTTTGAATTAATAGTTTACACTCTATATCTAGAATATCAGGGTGGTTTCCCATAATACTTTCTTGAAATATGATGTCTCAGCTCTTTTTTGATCATGGCTTTTAGATAGTCCAGTAATTTCTAAATTATCTGTCCTTGATCTTTTTTCCAATTTAGTTGTTTTTCCAGAAATATTTCACATTTTTCTTCTATTTCTTCTTATTTAAAAATTTTGCTTTATTATTTATTGGTGTCTTAGGGCAGCATAAGCTTCCATTGCTCAATTCTGATTTTTAAGGAATTATTTTCTTTTGTGAGTTTTTTTTAACCTCCTTTTCCATTTGGCTAATTCTACTTTATAAAGAGTTATTTTCTTCAGCAAATTTTGTCTTTTCCCACTTAGCCTATTCCGTTTTTAAGGTGTTAATTTTCTTTAGTTTTTTTTGTATCTACTGAATTGTTTACTTTTTTTTCATTATTTTCTTATATCACTCTCATTTCTTTTCCCAATCTTTCCTCTACCTTTCTTATTTCATTTTGAAAATACTTTTTGAGCTCTTCTAGGAATTCTTTTTGATATTGAAATCAATTCATATTTTTCTTTGAGGCTTCTATCTAATTATAGTTGTGTTTTTTTTTTTTTAAAGTTCTTTCAAAATGTAAAATTGTGTTCATTACTAAAAACGTAGGGACATGAAAACTACATCTGTTGTTGAATAGTAAGAAATGATGATGGACTCCTCAGGAAAATTATATGATGATCTTCGATGATCTGTTATTTCCTTTATAAGGGTACTCTCTTTGTAAGACTAATCATAACTGCTTTCTTTACAACTTAATGAATAATTGTTTATAATTATTATGGCCAAAAAGTTCATTGCTGTGTAGATAACCTGTAAAATTGTCTTTTTTTAATTTTAGAGAGTACGCTTATTCTTGGTCAGCAGATATACTTATAGTCCACCATAATTGAGCTATAATAAAACTTATTTTGATGTCCTCAGAGTTCTTGGGTCTTCTGGATTTGTCAATAGGATATATATTCTGATCCTCCCAAATGGAGAATCCTTCAAGCACAGGCCTACCGTGTTTCCCCAATAATAAGACACTGTCTTATTAAATTTTTTTTTGGACAGAAAAACACCAGAGGGCTTATTTTCAGGGGAGGGCTTATTTTAATGAACATTGACAGCAATTTTAATAAACAGGTAAATGTGCACAAAAAAAAGTATCTTTATTCAATAATGATCATGTCATCTTCTTCAACAACATTGTCATAAGTGTCCATACTCTGAATTCCATCCTGGATGTCTTGCGCCTCTATTTCCTTCAGAAGAAGTGGACCCAATCTGTCATGTCCAGCAATATAGCTCTCTTTAAATGAACATGTCTTGTCCAGGTAACCTGCTCGTAGTGCCTTGGCGACACATCTGTCAGTAATTTTATCCCATGACTTCTTCACCCACGTCACGACTTCTTGCAGACAGGGCTTCACAAAGTTTCCACGCTGATTTCTTTCCATTCTATTTTCAGTGTAGTCATTGACTTCCATGTGCAAATGGTCCATGAATGGCTTGTTTATTGCAATATCAAGGGTGTGGAAATAGGCAGTCATTCCTGCAGGAATCATTACTTGATCTGTTCTTCTCTCTCCAAGGAAGTTCTTCATTTCTTTAGCGCGGTGAGTGCTGGCTGAATCCCAGATTATCAGACCTCTTTGGTTACCTCGCATAACAAGTGACAGCATTAAATCAACCCACTTTCTTATAACGGCTTGTGTACACCAGGCTTTTTCAGTTTCAAGAACGTAAATGCCTGATACACATTCAATCTTATCTTTCTTGCCCTTACTGATGATTAGAGGTGTGGCTTTCGTTCCATCCAAACGAATTGCCAAAACACAGGTGACCCATGCAGACAGAATAATAAAATTATGACCATCAGTCCTTCTTTTCACTCCATCATGCCCCTCAATAATGTTTTAACCCCATCATGCTCCTTCTATCCTCCATCATGCCCCCTGAGTTCTTCTTTTATCCTCCATCATGCCCCCTGAGTTCTTCTTTTATCCTCCATCATGCCCCCTCATTCCCGCTTACATCCCGGGTTTTTATGTTGTCCTGCCTCAGCTCTCCTCCCCGGCACTGCTCTCAATGGCTCCAGCAAGCAAATCACTGGGGAAGAACAGGATGACGCGCTCACTGCTGCAGCTCTGATTGGATGCAGCTCGGAGCACAGTGTGTGTTTCATCTGGGGGTGGGGGGGGGGGGGAGGAGAGGAAACGGTGCATACAGACGGTACCGTAATGTAGCGTGTAGTGCAGGGGATCACCTTCACTACGTAGCAATCTCAACAGGGCTTATTTTCGGGGGAGGGCTTATTTTAGAGGAATCGTACCCAGTAAGAGGAGGGCTTATTTTCGGGATAGGTCTTATTATTGGGGAAACAAGGTATCTATGTCTTGGTATTTAAATGTTGGGTCACTTACCTAAAAAAGGTGAGCTATTGTTCTCACATTTGCATGTGTTTTGCATGGGCAAAATGTTGCCTAGACATTGCTCTTAAATGTTGTCCTAATAATCTCAGCTGCATTGTAAACTGTTCCCACACATAGTGCCTTAAATATTTGAGGTTGTTAATATTACTGCATATATATATATAAATGTTGATGACTGCAGCACTTAAAATTCAGATCTGCTGATTTTTTTGATAGAGTGATGTTCATTTTTGGTTTTGTGTGGTATAGTTTTTGGTAGTGGGTGTTTTTTCCTTATCGAGAGGGCAGCATGTTTTGCTATGGCCAAATTCTGCTGTATAATTTTTTTTTAATGATCTAGCTTCAAGAAAAGCAAGCAGTCAGTAATGCTTATGAAAAGTTGATTCAGTATCTTATGAATGGGTGATAAGTAAACTCTCACAACCCAGCATTTTATACCGCTTAGTGGAACTGCAGTACAATCCAAGGAGTTTATTTTGGAAGGATTCAGTCTAAGTGGATTTCCTAAAATGTTTAGAAGTGCAGTAGGTGTGATGTGGACTAGGTAAGGAAAGGAAGTACAAAATGCTCGTTTGATTCATGATGTGGTTTCATCTTAGCTTGAGCAAACCATGCAGTATTTAATAAATAGTAGCAGAATATTTACTATTAAAAAAAATTCATCATTATCTTTTCCTGTCACCTTAGCCAATCTGACAGATGTGTAATGGTATCTCAGAGTTGTCTTAATTTGCATTTCTCGGATCAATAGTGATTTAGAGCACCTTTTCAGATGACTACAAGCAGTTTCAATTTCTTCATCTGAAAGTTGTGTTCATTTCCTTTGACCAAATTTCAATTGGAGAATGGCTTGAACTATTATAAATTTGAGTCAATTCTCGATATATTTTAGAAATGAGGCCTTTATCAAAACCTTTGAATGTAAAAATGTTTTCCCAGTTTATTGTTTTCCTCCTAATCTTTAATGCCTTAGTTTTGTTTGTACAAAAACTTTTTAACTTAATATAATTAAAATTATCTATTTTGTGATCAATAATGATCTCTAATTCTTTGTTCGCAAATTCCTTCTCCACAGATCTGAGAGGTAAACCATCCTATGTTCTTCTAATTTTGTTTATAATATCATTCTTTATATCTAGATCATGAACCCTGATTAAATCAAAGTCTATCTTGACTCAGTACAGGATTAGAATTAGTAGATATTTAAAAACTAGAGGACTTCAAGGCACATCAGTTGAAAAGATTAGAGCTGAACTGGAACTTTAAAATACCAATAAGAGGCAAGAACAAAGGAATACAAGTTCAAATGCACAATCAAAAATCACTTTACAAATATAGCTTCAACTTTAGCTTCAAGGGCAGCAGATATAATGCAGGATCTAGAGTCAGGAAATCTCATCTTCCTGATTTCAAATCCAGCCTCACTTGTATGACCCTAGGAAAGTCACTTAAACTGGTTTGCTTCTTCATTTAAAATGGAGACTATGCCAAACTGCTCCAGTATTTCTGCCAAGAAAACCCCAAATAGGGTCATGAAGAATCAGACATGACTGAAAAAGACTGAATACTACCTATTTGAATTCTAATGGGGTACAGGGGAGGTAAAGTGTCTTTTCAGAACCCTAATTGGGTTCAGAACTCTAACAGGGGTCTTAAAGGGAATAAAACAGATTATAGAAGTTCTTTTGTTATATTTTGATGATATTTAAAGAAAGAAAAGAGGGAAGTGGGAAGGATAAATTAGAGCAAAAAAAGGAGGAAGAATGAGGGAGCTTATCTCAATGAAGATGCACAAACAGAAGTCTATACAAACTTGAAGGGATCAGACATTACTCACTTTTATCTAAACTATTAAAAAAAACGGCTGAAAACACAACCAAGTTTAGTGTACTCAACAAGGAGAAAGGAAGGACAAGAAAAAGATAAAGCATGATATAGAAATTTTAAATTAATATTAGTAAAGACTATAGCAACATACAAAGCTTACAATTCTGTTCAGGTTGGGTTATACTAGGAATTTAGGATTGATTTAATACTTGAAAAACAATAAACATGATTTACTATACAAGGACAAAAATCATATGATTAAATTTAAGTTCATAAGAATAACCATCTTCAAGTGATAAATGGTCTAAAGATATCAAAATGTCGTTCTTGAAGAAATCAAGCAATCTACATCTCAATGGGAAAAAATGCTACAAATTACTATTAGAAAATTCTAAACTAAAACAACTTTGAGGTTCCACCTTACACGGATTAGATTAGCAAAGTTGACCAAAAGAAAATGGCATGTTGGAAGAGCTACAGGAAAATGGGCACATTGGTGTACTTTTTAAAATTTAGTTTTTAGTTCTAGTTTTCTCCTTCCTCCCAACCTCCCAACCTTTTGATAAAGGGGAAAAAAAACTTATTACAAATATGTATAGTTATTCAAAACAAAGTCCTGCATTTGTTATGTGCAGACACATAACAGAGGGGAGGGAATGAAGGAAAGCACGAGATAAAAATGTTTCAATTTTTTTCCTGAGGTAATTGGGGTTAAATGACTTGCCCAGGGTCACACAGATAGGCAGTTTTAAGTATCTGAAGCTAGATTTGAACTCAGGTCCTCCTGACCTCAGGGCTGGTGCTCCATCCAGTGTGCCACCTAGTTGCCCCTATGTTTTAATTTTTACTGACTCCATCTGTCAGCTCTCTGGAAATACATAGCATGTTTCATCATAAGTCCTCTGCAATTGTGTTGGCCATCATATTGATCAGTTACTAAATCCTTCAGAGTTGGTTATTATAATAGTGATGCTATTGTATGAATTATCTTGATTTTGCTCACTTCATTTTGTGTCAATTCATATAGATCTTTGGGTTTTGCTGTAATCATCCTATTTTATCATTTCTCAAAACAGTATTCCATCAAATTCATTTATCATTAACTTTTTTTTTTTTTAAGCAATTTCTCCATTACAGGGAATCCCTTCAAATTCTCAATTCTTTGCTACCACAAAAAGAATTGTTATATTTTTGTATATATGGGTTCTTTTTTCCTCTTTGATCTTTTTGGGGCTTAGACCTAGAAACAGTATTTCTAAGTTAAAGCTTATGTGCAGTTTTAAACCTTTTTCAACAGCTCCACTGGCAGTACACAGTATACTTGTTTTTTCCACAGCCCTTTCAGTTTTTATCTTTTTTTTTGTTTTGTTTTGTTTTTTTCTGATCTGTTAGCTAGTTTTTTTTTTTTTTTTTTCTTTTTGGTGAGGCAATTGGGGTAAAGTGACTTGCCCAAAGCCACACAGCTAGTAAGTGTCAAATGTCTGAGACCAGATTTGGACTCAGGGTTTCCTAACTCCAGGGCTGGTGCTCTGTCCACTGCACAATTTAGCTGTCCCCCTCTTAGTTAATCTGATGAGTAGTTTAACCCATTAAAACCACAAAAAAATTTTGTATTTCTCCAATTAATGATTTAGAACAATTTTTCCCCCACACATGGCTTTTAATAGTTTTGATTATGTCCTTTGAAAACTGCTGACTCTTATCCTTTGACCATATTTATCAGTTGGGGATTGACTCTTATTATAAATTAAACTCAGTTCCCAATATGTCCTAGAAATTAGACCTTTATCAGAGACATTTGCTGCAAAGATGTGTACCATGACCAAAACATCTCCCCTTTTCCTCTTTTCTTCTAATTTTAATTGCCCTGGGGATTTTTAAAAAAGTACTCAGAATCATCCAATTTATTTTCTGTACATTTCTCCATCTTCTATTTGGTTATGAAATCTTCTACTATCCATAAATATGACAACCAATTACTTATTTATTTATTTTTATTATATATTTTATTTTATAATAACTTTATATTGACAGAATCATGCCAGAGTAATTTTTTTTACAACATTATCCCTTGCACTCGCTTCTGTTCCAATTTTTTCCCTCCCTCCCTTCACCCCCTCCCCTAAATGGCAAGCAGTCCTATATATGTTAGATATGTTGCAGTATATCCTAGATGACAACCAATTACTTCATGTTCCACTACTTTGTTGTACAAACCTTTATGTCTTCAAGTGATGAACCCATTTTGAGCTTATCTTTTAAAAGATTTTTTTATTAATGTCTTCTGTTTCTTACATCATCATAGTTAAATCTAGTACCTTTCCCTATCCTTTCCCCATGAAGTTCTCCCATACATAATTTTTTTTAAAGAGGAAAAAAAATTAGCACAACTGATCAATACATTGAAAAAAATCTAAAAATATATAATAGGTAGGTTGGGGCTATCCTCTCCTATTTCTTCATTTGAGTTATGTTTAATCTTTATAATTTTGTTACATTCACTTTGGATTTTTTGGTGTGTGGTTATTCTTTCCATTTACATTGTGGTTATTACATTTATTATTTTCTTGGTTCTGCTTATTTCCCTTCCCCTTTAGTTCATATAAATCTTTCCATACTCATTTATATTTATCATTTAAATAATTTCTTACAACACAGTAATTCATGCAACACAATTTGCTTAGCCATTTCTCAGTCAGTGAGCATCTCTTTTGTTTCCAGTTCTTTGCTATCACAAAAAGTGCTGCTGTATTTTAGTGTATGTGAGGACTTCTTATTGATATATTCCTTATGATATGTCTAGTGATAGCCTCATCAAGGTTCAAGGGGTATGGACATTTACATGATTTCAAATTGCTTTCCAAAACAGTTATACCATTTCATGGTTCCACTGACAAAGTATTAGTGTATCAATCATTCCACAATCCAATCCACAGAGATATGGCAGGTTTTTGGTCATCTTTGCCTATTTTCAGGGTGTGAGGTAAAACTTTAAGGTTGTTTTGATGTGCATGTCTCTTATAGTGATCAGGAATATTATGCAGTTTTGAGAATTGTTTGTTCTTGTCCTTTGACAACTTATTTGCTGGGGAGTGGTTATTAGTTTTATGTATATTTATTGCTTACATAACTTAGATATCAAACCCTTATCAGCGAATTTTTTTCCCATTTGACTACACTATGTGCATTTTTTATCTATACAAAATCTTTTTAGTTTCATGTAATCTAAATAATTTTTTGTAATTAACCAACTCTTTTAAGAATACATATCCTATGCATAGCTATATGAGATATATCTTCTCATTTTTTAAGTTTCATCATTAATTTTAATGTCACATCTTCACTTAAAATGTGTTGTGGAATATGGTATGTATTGATCTAAGCCTAATTTCTGCCAGACTGATTTCCAGTTTTCCTAACAGTTTTTGTTGAATTGGGCTCCTGCCCCAGTAGTGGGGATCTTTGAATTTATCTAATATTAGGTTACTGTGCCCTTTTGCTTGTATATGTTGTGTGCCTGATCAACCTCTTTATTACCCAGTACTAAATTGTTTTGACAATTATAGCTTTGAGGTATAGTTTGAGATCTACTGCCAGGCCCCCATCCTTCCTATTTTTCTCTCATTGATTTCTTTGATAGTCTGATTGGTATGGTACTAAATAAATAAAGTAACTTAGGTAATATTGTCATTTTTATTATATTGATATAGTACATTGAGGTACTGTTGATCAAGCTGTGAATTGGTCCAATCATTCTGGAAAGCAATTTGGAATTATACCCAAGAGTTTACTAAACAGTATATACCCCTTGATCCAGTGATACTACTATGAGACCTTCAGAGAGATCAAAGAAAGAGGAAAAGGCCCTTTATGCACAAAAAATGTTTATAGGAATTTTTTTTGTGGTATCAAAGAATTATTAATTAAGGTGTTGGACATCAATTGGGAAATGACATTTGTGATATCAATATGTACTGGGATATAGAGGCAGCGAGGTGGCATAGTGTATAAAACAGTAGGCTTGGAATGACCCGTCTTTCTGAGTTCAAATCCAGTCTCAGACACTTACTAGCTATGTGACTCTGGATAAGTCACTTAACCTTGCTTGCCTCAGTTTCATAAAGAAATCGTAAAAGATAAACTGTAAAAGGAGATGAAGAAGAAAATAGTAAATCACTGTAGTATTTCTGCCAAGCAGACTCCAAATGGGGTTACAAAGAGTCATACACATTCAAAATGTATATGCAAAAATACTGAAATGCCTGTAGCATATTGCATTATATCAATATATGACTATATTATACTTTGCCAGGCTATATATAATTTAGGCGAATATTGAAGGCTCCTCCTTGGTTTATCTAAATTGGTAAATATTTAAAAGAATTTATCCTCCTTGGTTTTTGTTTTATTTCTACTATTTGAATCAACATAAAAGTTAAAATGAAAAAAGAGAAGTTAAACTTTAAATCAGTGAAAACTACCAGACAATGTGATAATATCTAAACTGAAATAGAATTCTCATGAAAAGTTTTTTTTTTTTTTAAAGAGTCATACACAATTTAAATGACTCAACAACAAGAATATAACACAGTGGAATACATTATTAAGGATAACCAACAGCCTTAAAATTTGTTAGTGTGTCAGGGAAATGTCTACTCCCAAGCATGTGAAGACTTCCCCCAGTGGAATGGGTATCTGAGGACAAAATGTTCCAATGGCCATGAAGGTGGCTTAGGTAAAAGATTTGAATTCCTCATACACATAAGAAATGTGTAAGTATACACAGCCTCAGAAAAGTCAGCAGCATTTGCATTGTCCTTTCTTTCGAACATCTTACTCAGTACTCCAAAGAAATTTTCAGTATCTCTGCAATCTTAATCTAACTTTACTATTGTAAAGTGCCATTCCCAAACATACAGCGCTCAATGTGCATCTATGTTTATTCTGGTGCGCTAGTTTTTAATATTAGTAGGCCATTTCATAGTTTATCATAACATTCGGGTGACTACTAGTCTTCTCTAGTGACATTGCCAATTTAGAAAATGCATGTTTCTACACACCATTATGACCAAGTCCCTTAAATGTAACTCTTTATCTGACACTCATTCAATCTCACAGAATTTCAGATATGGTACTTCTTTTGAGGTGGAAATGTATTGAAAGAATAAGCAATAGGGGAAAAAAGTGAGAGTAATTTTAAAAATTTTGCCGCCCCCCCTTCTCTCCCCCCCATCTTTACTATTAGAGCTCCATCAGTGACTTAGTTGTATTCAGTATGACTAAAGTGATCGGCATACAAATCAGGATGAAAAAGAACCTACTACATAAAAGTTCATGCTAAGATGGAGTAAATCTGTTTTCAGAGACTATTCATAAATCCCCACTGAAATAAGATGTAAAAACTTGAACAATTTTCTCCTTACTCTTTCTTATATTAACTTTAATATATCATATTACATATATTATTTGGGCACTCCATTATGGAGCCAGTCTCTTCACGGGATGGCTGAATGACTGGCAATATTTAGTCTTCAGTTTTGGTGAACTTAATTCTTTTCTATTTGCTTCTAAGATATTGTATACCTATAAAGGAAAAGAGAAAAGTCAGTATTTCTCAATTTCTGTTTTTTAACTATCAAAGGAAGCTCCCTAATTTGTTATGTTTGGAAATGAGTACAATGAGAGCATAGCTGGGTGATATTCCTTGTAATATAAAACCTTTTATGTTGTAGATTTTTTTTTCATCTTCCTTTTCTATCAGTACCTGCTAACAAGAAACAAAATAGTGGTTTCAGTTTATAGCCCTAATTATGTTAGTGAGAACATCAGAGAGTAGGAAAATGACGGTATGATTAGCATGATAATGGAAAAGGAATAAAAGTGGGAACCTTGGGCAATTCAACAGAACCATTAACCTTAGTGAAATTGGGTATAGTATTTGATGTTCCATCAAAATTCAATAATGAGGAAATTTCTACTCTGGCAAGCAGTATGCTGTACTGGAAAAGGAATAAGAGTGAAAATCAGGAGGGGGCAATTCTTGTCTTAGCTCTGTCATTAAATAGCTGGGTCTTATTTTCCTTCTATCTAAAATTACAACATGTTGCATTTGCATTTCTGTATGTAAATCATAGGCTTTTGTAGATATACAATTCCCTAGAGGTTGTCTAGCCCCAAAAACTCATTGTACGGAGGAAAGAGACCCAAAGAAACTATTATGAAATACTACCTAGTCTCTTAATTTAGACATAGAAATTATTTAATCTTATATTAAATCTAGAAATGTTATTTTATTTAATTTCTCATTTTTATCATGCATAAAACACAAAAATAACACATCAGACTTTTAAAGAGATTCCTCTCATTCCTTTGTGTATGTATGTATAGGGTCTTGAATTGTAAACTCCTCAAGGATAACAATGACCATGTTTTATGCTTTAATTTTGATTCCCAGCAAAAAAGTGTTGGTGGTTGCAGGGACTTAATATAAGTACCATAAGCTTCTATGTGAAAACAAAGCTAAATATAAATTGTTTAACTCTTAGTAGCTTACAGTTTTAAAGAATATAAAACATATATTGACTTTATATAATACCAAGATCATTATACTTGCTAACTAAATTTATAATATTCTTTATGTAAGGAATTCAGACCACAAATACTATGGGCTGATGTATTTTACAGCCAGCCTGTTCACATTCAAGAAATTCCAGAATATAAGGCTTAACCATATAAAGCAATGGAAATTATTTAAACATTTTAAAAAGGTATAGATTGTGTAGCTGATCTAATTTCTTATAAATTACACTTATAGGCACAGCATGACGATGTATCAATAACTTCTACTGAAATTCTCCTACAATGGTTTAGGTGGACTTGTGTTCTTAGAAGTTGTATTCTTAGCAGAGTATAGCGAGGGTCTGCTGATATGTTGCTGTCTATTATGTTTGAGGAACAGTCCCCTTCCTATCGGGGTGCTCAACATACTCATTCAATAGTAATAGCTCTCAAAGATCATCTATGAAGTCCAAGAGGGATCAACAGAAGATAATAGATATAGAGATTTAGAGATCATTTTACAAATGAGGACCTTGAGACTAAGAGAGGTTAAGTGACTTGCCAAGTTCTCACAATAAGTGTCTGAGGCAGATCTTTCTTGACTCCAAGCCCAATGCTTTTCTATCCAAGGGCTATGATGAAATCATGGATTCTTAAAGTGCTGAAATATGAGTATCTCAACAAACTAAATATGGTTAGGCTGGAATCAGAAGACTATAAAAAGTTAGGAATCTTTTTTTTTTCTTAGTTAAATATTTCTTTACTTTTAAAAGATCTGCACTTATTCCCTTCTTTCCTCCCTCTATTCCTTCTATCTCAATTAGAAAATAATAAAAATAAAGTGCCTGTAACACACATATGTAGTCAAAGAAAACAAATTGGCTGTGTCCAATAGGATTATATCTCAAATTGTACTCTAAGTCACCACTTCTCTATCAAGAAGTGGACAGCATGTTTCATCATGAGTCCTCTGGAATTGAAAGAGTTAGGAAATCTGATGAACACAAAGCTGTATAACTTTAGAATGTGATTATTATATAAATTATTCTCCTTCACTTCAGTTTGCATCAATTCACACAATTCTTAAATTTCTCTAAAACCATTCTCTTTATGATTTCCAATAGCATAATAGTATTCTACCACATTCATATACCATAACTTATTCTGCCAGTCCTCAAAATTCTTGGGTGTCCCTTAGTTTTCCAATCCTTTACTGCCACAAAAAAACTATTATAAATATTTTTGTTGCATATAAATGCATTTCCTCTTTTAAATTTCTTTGGGATATAAATCTAGTAGTGGCTGGGTCAAAAGTTATATGCAGTTTAATAGCTTTTGAAGCATAGTTCTGAATTGTTTTTTAGAATGGCTGGACCAGTTCACAATTCCACCAACAATAATAATTAAGATTTTAAAAAATTATTAATGACAATGGATAATCAGAACTGTTTACATCTCTGACACACTATTTCAAATGGGCTTAGTTTCAATCTCTTCTTTTAAGAACTGTTAACAGGTAGTGAAGTTAAATGATATGAGATTTCTTTTCTCTATTTTTTGTTGAAAGTAATATGAATAAAAAGGTGAAAAATATGAGATAGGAAAAAAAAAGGGGGGTAAAGTTTATCTGGGATTTGTGTAATTTTTGTGTTGCAAAGTGATTTCCCTAATGGTTTCCTTGTGTTCTGTAGTGAGGTAAAAATTGATTCCCCACAAGTGGTTAAAATATTGGACAGCGATATGATAGGGACTAATTCTTTGATTTCACTGGTACAGGGAACTCCTGGGTAACAAAACATCCTCTTCCAATACAGGTCAGCATGTTCCAGGTAACTTAGTCTTACAAAGCAGTTTTGGTGACCTGTTCAGGGTCCCACAGCCAGAAGAGTCAGAGGTGGGACTTTTAACTCATCTTCCTGGCTTCAAGACCTACTTCTTCTCTTCATTAAGTCACAATGTCATGGAAAACAATGGAAAAGCAATTATCTAAGACAGACTCATCCTAGAGTCTTCAATTTCCAAGACTTCAGGTTAAGTTCTGAAAGACTGCTGCTAACCTAGGAATTCTTTTACAAAACTCTGCTTAGCACAGAACTTCAGTGATAAGATTAATGTCATGCCTTCCTGGAATTTTTAGGTACATATGTGTCTAGTGTGTGGTCTGGAATGGAGTTGGGACAGAACCAGTTATGAGTTCTATAAAGAACTCTAGGAAATGTAATAGTGACTGGTGTCCACAGCTCAACATTCTCTTTGTTGCTTTGGTGTAGAAAAGTTTTAGTGAGACTCTTGAAGTTGTCACTAGAAGAAATTTAGTCTAGAAGATAGGATAGGAGGGGATAATGCAGAGAGATTTAAAAAAAAGTGAGTTGACTTAACTGAAATGCAGACTTTCTGAACTACAGGGGCTCAGGTTTGATCATGAGTATTCTCATATATAGACATTTAATAGAATTCTTTAAAATGATAAAATAATGCATGCAAATTAGTTTATAATTCTCAATGCTATATACATGTCAACTAATTTTATTGAATATATTGAAAAATTGCTAAAGTACTAAGATATAATAATTACTAATATTATAAAGAATAACATGTTAACTTACTGCAGTCATGGACTTTGGCTGTTTTTCCAAACCTTTTGCTCTGTAAGAGAAAAAAAAAGAAAGGGTTTGCAACAATAAATATAATGGAAATTTTGGCCATCATAATATCTTGTACCAGTAGGTCCTTAATAAGTGATTGAACTGATTTCATTTGTTAAACTTCTTCCTCCAAGATTCAATAAACTATGATAAAAATACAACTTAAAAAGACAAAGATTAAAATCTATGATAAAACCACCACTTTAAAAGACTAAGATAAAAACTTTCCCTGAATAATGTGTGGGTTAGTATCACTGAAGTGAAGTAACAATATTGAATTAGGTTATCTTCACAAGTTTATAGCTTTCTGCAGATTTAGAATGCATGAAATCTGGCTTTGACTTATTTGAGAACATGAAAAATTTCTTAGGAAATAAAGCTAAAAATCTAAGGCTGTTTAAGCATTCTTGTATAATCTGTTACCTACCTTTTACCTCTGTGTCCCATTTATTCTGAGACTTTTAGGATTGGATCACAAAGATAAGTGTTACAGAAATATTATAATAACTCATATACCAGGTATAATTAGAGATCTTGATCACATATTACTCTTTTCTTAAGGAAATTATGTCTTCTGGACCTTTTTTGTTGTTGTGTTAGAGAGAGGAGCTCCCTAAACTCATATTTTAAGGTGGAAGTTAGGTGCTAATTCAAGGTTTAAGGGTACTCTATGGGTCTGTACTTAAAAAAAAACTTATAATTCTACTGGTTCGTTTCCTTTTAAAAGTTAGGCAGCAGACACAATTAGTTAAAAAAAAAAAAAAAAAGACATTTGCTAAGATAGTACCATAAGAACAATAGTAACAAAAATTTCTCCCCTATAAACCAAAAGTATACTCTAATTTATTTATGATAGGAGGGACAGGCATGTAATGTTCAGGCTAGCTTTCTGGAGGTTTTCAGGATCAGCCCAAGTCCTTGGTCTTAGTAGAGAAGTGATGAGGGCAGGACAGCTACCACGAGGCTGGTCAAAGATGGAAAGAATCATTTCCAATCCTTCTCAGCCCTTATATACTTAGTACAATTACATCATTACAGCATACTGAAGATGTGTGAACTAGAAAACCATTACATCACCATGCTAAGTACTAAGTATGTATGTGAACTAGAGAACCAGCATCTCATCAATTCTACTGAGTTAACACCTTGTTTCAAGTATACTTGAAACAGTTTCTGGCCTTCTACATAGGCACATACTTAAGAGAAGGGAATATATATGTTGTTAAGGCAATGCCTCTGTCATTGCCGGAGCTGAATGTCTTTCTTTTATGCTAAGTTCATGACTCACCCCCTTGGGCACAACATACTTACTGGGGAGATCACTCACCTAGACTCTGAGAGCCTTTTGTGTTCCCCACATCTTATTTCTGTTCTTATTCTCCCTTGAATCTATATGTGGCTCTCTTTACTGCCAAAGGTCACATTCCCTAGAGGCATCATCACTGATTGTCCCTACTGTCTGCTGGGTGAAATGTGTTCTACTGAGCAAGTAGCTCTAAGCCAGGAGTTACTATTTTTTAAAAACATAATAGTATTTTCAATACAATTGATTTTCTTTTTAATTCTACGTATTTTATACATTTAAAGGCATAATTTTGAGAAGAGGTCCATAGTCTTTGCCAAACTGCCAAAAAAGTTTGCTTTATTTGGCCTCATGGTGTAGAATAAAACAAATATTTGAGTTTGAAAATATCCCCCAAATTGGTATTTAGAAAATGATACAATGATGAGCTTTACTATTGCATGGTTCAGCAAGTAGGCAAATAAAGAATACACAATATTTATATGGAAATATAAATAGATTATTAAAAAACTTACCCAGTGTGAAGAGGTGGGGCATATGTCAGGGAAGAAACATGTTTAAACCTGGGGTTCAGGTGGCAAAGTTATATAGACTAAGAGTGGGCTTGGTTGAGAACAGGTAATTGGTACCAGATGTAGGAGAAGGAATTTTTAATCGAAGCCAGATATTACAAAAAAGTTCTAAGGATCCCTTGTTAATACTAGACTTGGGTGAAGCTTAGGGGGAGGAGCGGCTTTATTGAGACCACAAATTGGTAGGAGGACTATCTAAGGTAGTCAAAGGAGAATGACTAAAGGCCTATAAGTGGATCAAAAGTCCATCTAATCGAAAAGCTGCTTTATTTGCCTAAAACAAGAGTTAACGATGGGAAAGTACAAACTGTCTATTTTGCCCCATGCTTCTAAGGGTATTAGAATCATTTTAGCCTAAGTGACTCCACATTAAGAGTCTCATCATTATACTATGATATCAAACTATAAATATAACACCAAACAAAAATATCAAAAAATGTAACGTATATGATTCTCACAGGGTCCCTAATATAAATATGTCAAGAATCCTTGCTCCAATTGAAAAACATGCACCATGGTTAATGTTAAGAGTCAGAGAGGAAGGAGAAAGAAAAGCAAAGAGAAATCCTCAAGAGCTAAGTTTTTTCTCCATAGCTGGCTTTCCTTTGGAGTCCCAGGGTACCAGTCCAAGAGTCACACTCCAGAGGTCACATTCCTGTTCTGATGTCTCTGGAGCTTGCAGAATATCTTTTTGAAGGTACTGTTCTTTGTGGCCAATGTGCACCAGCCAACAGTAAGCTGCCCTTTCACACTTCATAACAGGTTAACAAGGTAGAGGTGATGTTTTTGTACTTTAACATGTTAACACTTTGTCTCTTATCTGCCCGGTCAGTGATTTTATCAATTAGGTTGGGAAGGAAATCATTTAATCAGAGTATTCCAACCAATTTGATTTTCAGAATTGTAAGGTCTCTTAAAAGGTCTTAGGACCAAGATTCAGAGTTGAAACTTTAGATGTCAGCTAGTCTGAACCCGCTTTTTTTTTTTTTTTTTTTTAACTTTTTTAAATAAATGAGGAAACAGGCCAAAATAAGTAACTTGTTCAGGGTCACATAGATAGTGACAGAATTGTGATCTAAAACCAGGTCTTCTCACCTCAAATCAGTGTTTTTTCCATTGAATTGTGATTACCCCTAGTATTTCATGTTTTAGGAAAATTAGATTTCTACAAAATAAGTCTGTTCCATTTTTAAATTTTTCTAGAGCAAGATTATACAATATCCCTTAACAAGGTCATCTTATATTGAAAAAAAGAAATTTAGAAAAATCCTGGTTGACACATATTTTGGGGAGTTTAACATAACCAATATGAGGTCTCACTTTACTCTAGGAATCTGTGTAATTAATGAACCATGCCAATACAGAGGGGTGGGTTTTCTCCTAATTCTTTCCCTTTATGCTTTATAAGAACAAATGGAAAAATCATTTAGGAAAAAATTGTTATATCTTAGTACAATTAAAAAAGCACTGCATTTGGAAGTAGAGGTTCTAGGTTAAAGTCTCAGCTATATCACTTTTTACTTGATTTTAGGCAAATTATTTACTTTCTCCTGGCTTCAATTTCTTCAACTGTAAAATGAGAAGGTTAGCTTAGTTGATGTCTAATATCTCTAATGTTAATCTAAATCTAATCTAATATCTAAATCTATGGAACTCCAGAGATACCTAAGAAAATGAGATGTAACCTTTTATGTCAAAACTTTAGCACAAAACACATTTATATCTATTTCTCTATTTTCTGTAGACCAAGATTTAGCTCATTATTTCTGCAACTTCCCAGTGTTAAGGTTATCTTATCTGACAAAAATGGAAAGCTTACCTTAAATTTGAAGTTTGTATTTTAGGCTTCTTAATTAAATCTTCCAGCTGTCTGTTCCTCTTTTCTAAACTAAAATAATAATAATAATAATATTTATTAAGTGAAATTCTATTTCTATTTAGTATTTTGTATATAATATCTACATAAGCCTTCCCTTATTTATACATGCATACATACATTCTTTTACATTTTCTAAAAAGAGGGTAGGTGTGGCAGCAAACCATTTAATTGACTAGCAGATGGGGTGGGGTGTGGCCTTCTGAAGTGTAGTTGTTGGACTACGGTGACTCAGGGAAAACAATCCCTGCTGTAACTGTGATTTATCTACCTTTCCTGAACCAGGCCCATATAAGTAGCTTCAAACTCATCCAGGACACCCTCTGTAAAAGCTGTGACCTTATAATGATGAAAGGGAAAATGCTCCTCACTCGTGACATTCCTTAACATGATATAGAGAGAAATGTTGTGGTCATTGTATAATTTTTTCTCTTAGTTCTGCATCCTTCACTCTGTAGATGCAAGTCGGACATGGGAGACAGCAGTGAAAGGCTTTGAAACTCAGTGCATCAGCACCCAGAAGCCTCTTTCTGGCTATCAAAGAAGAAAGCTGATCAAAAGGAAAAATAGAGGATGTCCCCCACCCATAGCACATCCTAAAGTAGGCCATGAAATCCTTTCCATGCAGAGAACAAGTGACTCCAGAAAAGGCTTCTCCTAATTACCTACTCAGAAAGAAAAACATGGTAAGGGAACTTTTCAGGCCCTGGCTGCTCCCAACAGGGGTCTATTGGAGGGTGAGGTCCTCCATAGCCAGTGGGCAGGACTGCCAGGGAAGAGGGGATGTCATGGGGCAAAGCAGTTGACCTGTGGGGCAGGAAGTCAGCAACAATGGACAATGATCCTGACAAAGGCCTCCGACCATGACTTCTGGCCTGGGTTTTGAAACTAGACTTTATTTAACTATTGAGTTAACAGAGAGGAGAGAGCCAGAACCTGGGGGAATAGTCTGTAGCAGAAAAGCAAGGAGTCAGGGACGGATCCAGTAGTCACTGCCCATCAGTTTCCCAAAGGAGAGGCCTGCACTCTGCGCTGCTGGAGGCCTAGGGCATAGCACCTCTGCAGTGGGACGAGCCAGCAGCTCCATGGCTGGTCCCTGACAGTACTTCCTGAGCCCAGCTTTTTTCTTTTAGGCAGGCTGATGCCAAACATTTCAGGGCTTACTATGCCCTGACATATGCCCATGAAATGGAGGGACTGAGGCCGAGTATGTTAGCCTGGCCCCCAATCACAGCATGCGGATTATTCAGGTCATGTCAAAGGCAGTGTTAGTAACTCTGGATTTTTTTTTTTCATTGTCTCCAAGGGCCAGCTCAGTCCTAGAATCAGTGCTTTCTGGATGTGGGCTTAGCTCTTCTATGGGTCTACACAGTGCTCAGCTAGTGCTCTGGAAGATCCACATTCTACGCCCTGGAACCTTTAATGGGATCAGTTAAAAATAAAAACTAACTAACATTGATGCTTTTTGATTTTCTACCACAGTTATTTCTGAGTACACAGCCTTTTCTCTATCTCCTGAAAACTGAACCTTCTCTGGTAACAAGGAAAAACAATTGAGGAAAACCAACCAATGTAGTAGTTGTATCTGACAATTTATTTAATATTCTGCACTCAAAGTCCTCCACCTATCCACCAAAAGGGGAATGGTCTTTACAATTACTCAGTTCAACTTCATTTTAGTATTATTTTCCTTTACATTATTGTAATCCATCACTACATCAATTCCTAAATTTAATATTTTTTCCCCAGTACTACATTAAAAAACAAAACAAAACACTTTTTAATATTTGTTTTTAGTTCCACATTTTCTCCCCTCCTCCCTCCACATCCTACCTGGCATTTAGAATAACAAAAATTTGTTGTATGTCAAATCTTACAAGTCATCTCATGTTTCTTTGAATTCCTCCTATTCACTATTTCTTGCAATGCAATCAGATCACAACCATGACATCGATGCAAATGCCTAGCAGTCATGATATAACAGAAGATGGAGAAATATTATCTAACAGAAACAATAATATAACACCTTCAGAGATGCCTTGCCTGACCCAGTGCCCAGCAGAAGGTAACGTATTATTGCTAAGGGAGAATACTGGCAGGCATGCACTGGTGTGGCCACTGGTACTCTCTATATGTACCTTGGACACATGAGTTCCTGGTATGTATCCTTTTGTTTATATTCCCTAGCCAGATTATTCTCATGTAGTTGTCCTTCAGGAGTGCTCCCTAGTCATAAAAATTCTCTGTTCCCTGCCCCGCTGGAGTTATGATAGGTAACTATCATAGGAAGAGATACTCTATGCATGCTTAAAATCATCATTATATCATCTCTGTTGGACATTTATTTATGCCGGCCTACTGCTATCTGTTACTCTTTATTGGTCATCAGCTATTCAGTCTCTTTAAGATCATCTTTTATTCTCTGCTATCAGATTCTAAGGTCGCAATAACTAATAAGCCTCTCACCACTAGGAGACAACTACAGCACTTTCAATGCATGGCTTAAGGTTATGAGTAACCACAACATCTAGCCCAACCACCACCAAAAGCTAGCAGAATATTCCAGTCTACAATTAAATCTATTCTTTTGATTTCTCCCCTCCCCCCCGCACTGGTACTGAATTAAACCATTATCTGACTTGAGGTTAGACAATTTTTAAATACCTGTTAAGTTCTTTATTGCCAATCTTCATTCTCAAAACCCATTTTGGGACTCCATCCAAAAAACTCTCTCTTCCTTCTCTCTCCCTCAAACCCAGAAGTAGTAAACAGAGCTGTGGTGAAAATCTCCCCCACATGATTGATATACAAATGAATATAGAAATAAGAACAGAAGCTCAAAGGAAAGCCACTAGGTGTTCCACATTTCCTGCCATTACTGTTTCTTCCAGCAACAAAAGCACTGACTTTTGTGAAATGATTATAAATCATATACTTGATTAGGTTATTAATCATATACTTGTATTATTTCTTTTGAACCTTAAGTAGACTGTGGTCCTATTTCAAAACATGGTGCATTTCTTCTTTTAATGAGTCTAAGAAAACTGACTCATCAGCAACAAAATTATTTAAAAGTATTAGTGACTATTTAAAACTGCAAAGTATAAACAAATTTGTTTTGTCAACTTACTGTACAATTTGGAAGTGAGACATCTCAAGCCTTTGGTCAGCACATTCTATGATCTCCTCATATGATGTTACCTTTAATAAAATAAAGTTTAATATGAAAAAAAAAACAACTAAGCCAGAGGTAGTAGAAAGTTAGAGAGACTTAGAGACCTAAAGCATGCACATCTATAATTTGATAATTTTAATTTGGTTATTATAACTTGTTGAATGCTAAGGATATATATTTTTTAATTTAATTATATATATTTTAATTTTAGCTTTTTATTTATAAGACATAATGAGTAATTTTTCAGCATTGATGCTTGCAAAACCTTCTGTTCCATCTTTTCCTCTTCTTCCCCCCATCCCTTCCCCTAGATGGCAGGTAGACCAATATGTGTTAAATATGTATACATATTTATATAGTTATCTTGCTGCACAAGAAAAATCGGATTTAGAAATAAGGTAAAAATAACCTCATAAGGAAAACAAAAATACAAGCAGACAATAACAGAAGGCATGGAAATGCTATGTTGTGGTCCACACTCTTTTCCCATATTTCTTTCACTGGGTGTGGTTGGTTCTCTTTGTTACTGAACAATTGTAACTGATTTGGTTCATCTCATTTTTGAAGAGAACCATGTGCTAAGGATATTTTTTAAGATTTTACTTATTTTAGTTGATTGTGTCTGTTGATGGTTAAAAAAATGAATTAACAGATTTTCTGCTAGATCCTAGTAATCATTTCTCGAAAAAGTATTAACAAAGTGATGTGGGGTATATTTAAATCTCTATGAATATGGTTTGAACATATATCTCCTCCTCACTCTTTCTTCCATTATTTTTTTCCTCTATATCACACTCTTAGTTATAAGATTTGCATTCCGGTGTTTGCTTACAGCTTTTGTCTCTTTCCTCAGGTCTGGCACCTTGGTCACAGAATCACAGACTCTTAGTAGGGAAGAAACTTCACAATCCATCACATAGTCCAACTCCTACTTCGACAGAAATCTTTTGTATCTCTGGCAAATGTTAATCCATCCTCTGAAGGCCTCCAGTGATAAGCATCCTAATTTTTCCCCATGAGCCCAGTCCATTTTTGAGATGTCTAATTGCTAAGAAGTGTTTACTTTAGTAATAAGAGATTCCTTACAGTGAAGAGATTCCTTTCATTGTCCCTAGTTCATTTAGACATTCAACAAATAATTATTAAGTCTGCCACATGACAGATACCGGAAAGGCAAAGACGGAAAAAAAAACCCTAAACTGTCTCTATCCGTAGGGAATTTATATTTTATTGGGATAAACAACACTTATGTAAAAAATTAAAATTAAAATATACAAAGTATTTTTTTCTTGAGAGGGCAGGAGGTATAGAGGGAACCAGCAATGGAAGATCCAGATAGGCAGTCTGTAAGAAGGGATGCTTAAACTGAACTCTAAAGAAAGCTAAAGATTTTATGAGGAGCAGTAAGGAAGAAATGCATTCCAGGTCTGAGAAACAACCTATGTAAAAGCAGTGGAGATGATGATAGAATGGGACAAATTAAAAAACAAATAGCCTGGTTATAATCATAGTTAAAGCTTGATGGAACTAAATTGTATTGGGCTGAGGTTCGAGTTGATGCACTGAGATCCCAAGCACGTGAGGCTAAATAGTAATTGGACCATACTCTATTAATATATATGCAAGACTGCTGGCTGGTGTCTTATCACAGCTGCTCACATTGCTAATCCCCCTTCATCTCTGATCCCCCTTCACCTCCGATTGCCCTTCACCTTCGATCCTTCTTCACCCGTACTAAGAATAAAGATCGATGATTTTCCCCTAACCTGAATTCCTGACTCTGGCTGATTTTAAAATACGCAGTCATCACACTAAATGAATCACTACACCAAAGTGAAAGATCAAGCTATGAGGTAAATTACTTGCTAGTATTTTTTTTTGCATGGTACACCAACACAGTGGCTACTCATACTACTATCTTAAAAGATTCACAGCTATGAGCCTGACTCCTAAAGAATCCTGTTCTTTTTAGTGTTCATGAAACCTCCATTAATAGAGAGAAAAACACTAGAAAAGAGATCAGTAAGAAGAGATTATTGCAAGCATCTGGAAGGAAAGTGATGAGGATCTGAACTATGGTGGTAACTGTGTGAGTAGAGGGAAGGGCACAGATGTAGGATATATTATGAAGACAGAATTATTAAGAATATGCTATTGAGTGATTATGGTGGGTAAGGTAGAGGAAAGAGTCATAATTCAAGGTTGCACACCCAAGGGAATTGGAAGGATGGTGATATCCTCAACAGAAATAGAGAAGTTAGGAAGAGAAGGAGGTTTAGAAGAGAGGATGGGGAAGATAATTATGCCCTTTCAGTCCAAGGAGAATGAGTTTAATTTCTCTTCCATCTCTAGATTTCAAATCATATATCAGATATGCAAACACCCTAAGATATAAAAGTAGCCCAAACATCTTCAATTCTTCTATCAGTACTCATGGAATCATCTTCATTCCACTTACCACCACAGGTTTTTCTCCCTAGGATGTGTTCTAAGTTTACAAAATTGTTTGTAAAAATGCAGTACCCAGAACTAAACATAATACTCTAAATATACACTATAGGACTATCAGCTCCTTTGTTCTGATCATTTGGCCTCCTTTAAGGCAGCCTAAGAATGCATTCACTTTGTTTGCTGAAAGACTGCATTGGATGGGCAGGTGAAGATGAACTGTCATCTATATCCTTGGAGGGAACTCCCAATTAGTCCACTTGAGTATCAGAGTATGTTGCACTGTTGATTCATATTGAGCTTCCAATCTACTATGATTCCCAGGATACTTTGAAGAGGATTGATTTCCAAACATAGCACCTTTATCCTATGCCTATATAGCTAATTTCTTGAACTCAAATGTAAGATTTTATATATATGCCTATATTAAATTTGAGCTTGTCAGATTTGACTCATAATTTGAGCCTACTGAGATCTTTCCAGATCTTGACTCTGGAGTCTTTTAAAAAAATTTTTTTCTGACTCTGGATTCTAATGCTAGTTATCCCTGTGATCTTAATGTCATCTATCCTTCTAAAACTTTGCATCTCTTTGAAGCCAGAATCAAATCAGTATCCTTGGAATCCCCACAGACTGAGGTCTATTTCACCATATGACTTATTAAACACAACTCAGAGAAAGTGAAGTAGGCCTTCATTTTCCTTCCAGCTGACATACTCCCTTTCCATAAAGAATGCATAAAAGTAAATGTGGCTTTACTCCTTCATATTTCTCCAGTTAGAGGTGGAAGGTGGCCAGAGCCAAGATGGCAGAGAATAAAACATTTCCTGAGCTCTCCCTAGCTTCCCTCAGAATCAAAGCTAGATCAAGCTCTGAACAGATTTTGGAGGATAGAACCCACAAACATTCATAGTATAATAATTTTCCAGCTTAAGATATTTTGGAAGGACTTCAGGAAAAGTCTGTCTCATTGGACAGAGAGGAACACGGCCCATTGCAGTTGCAACAAAGAAATACCCTGTGCAGGGAGGCTCTTAGCCAAAATACAGCAGCAGTGGTTACTCTGTCCTGGTTCAGAAGGCCAGTGGATCAGCAACCCTGCTGTGAGATCTCCAGCACAACTACAGAAAGCAAATTGGGAGCCTTCAAATCCCAGCATAACAGGCGAGACTTGGCCAGACCCATCCAGTGCAGTGGGAGAGCTTGCAGGACCACCACCAACCTTGCCTAGGCAGTGAGAGGCCCCTATCCTCATGTAAAAGAACTGGGTTAATTTCCCCTATGCCTTAGGAGCAGAGTTCAGTGTTTAAAAATGAGCAAAAAAGCAAAATGAACCCTGACCATAAAAAGCTACAATGGAGATAGGGAAGACCAGAACACAAACCCAGAAGACAGCAAAGACAAAATGCTTTCAGGTGAAACCTCCAAGGAGGATATGAACTGGGCTCCAGCACAAAAGGCTTTCTTAGAAGAGTTCAAAATGGATCTTAAAAGAGAGAGGAAAAAATGAGTCCTCTACAGGAGAAGAATGAAAAGTTGGGGAAAAGAGTCAACGGCTTAGAAAAGGAGACAAAGAAATTGGCTGTTAGAAATTACCTAAGTGTGAAGGGGCAGGTCAATTCTCCAAAAGCCCCACAGCTGGAACTCATAACACACTTGAAGTAATTGCAAATCAGCCTTTACTGACACAGATATTGCTTGTGAATTGGGAATGAAATAAATTGGAGGCAAGAGAGAAGAGGAGAGAGATCAGACAATGCAACTCCTTTCAGTCTCCTTGTATCATCATTATTCTCTCACATGAAGGGATATATTCTGGTGGTTAGAATTAGATCCCTAGCAGCCACTACCAGGTGGCTCCTGTAACACGCAGCAGTCATTAGCAGTTGCTCCTGTAACAACTGGCTGAAGAAAACAATTCCTTAAATAATAAATTTGGTGAAATGGAAAAAACATATACTTAAGAAAACAACTTATTAAAGATTAAATTTAGTGAAATGAAAAGAGAAAACTCCTTGGAAAACAGAATTGGCAAAATGGGAAAAAATCCATTGAATGAAACAAGTACAACTGGCCAAATGCCAAAGGAGTTAAATTGGTCAAACAATACCAAAAAAAAAAAAAAAAAAAAAAAGAAAAGAAAAGAAAAAGGAAGAAAACAGTTGACCTAGAAAATAGATCCAAAAAGACAAATCTAAGAATTATTGAACTACCTGAAAACCTAAATGAAAAAAAGAGCCTGGACAACAATTTTAAAGAAATAATCAAAGAAAACTGTCCTGATATCCTAGAACCAAAGAATAAAATAGTATTGAAAGAATTCACTGATCACTTCTTAAAAGTGACCCCAAAATAAAAACTCCAAGGAATATTGTAGGTAAATTCCAGATCAAGGAGAGATAAAGGAGACCAATCAAGGAGAGAATACTGCAAACAGCCAGGAAAAAAAACCAAACAATTCAAATATCAAGAAGCCACAATTAAGATTACCCAGGATCTAGAAGCTTGCACTTTCAAGGATCAAAGGGTTTGGAATATGATAATCTGGAAGACAAAAAAGTTTGGACTATAAGCAAGAATCAACTACTCACCATTATCTTTCAGGGGAAAAGATGAACATTCAATGAAATAGGGGATTTTCAATTATTTTTAATGAAAAGATCAGAGCTGAAAAGAAAATTTGATCTTTTGATACAAGACTCAAGAGAAGCATTAAAAAGGTAAAAAGGGAAGAAAAAACTTTTTAAAAGTTAAAATATTTACATCTTTATATGGGAAGATATGTGTAACTTGAAAACTGTATCTTTGTCAGGGCAGTTAGAAGAGGTATACTTGGAGGGTATAGGTATAATTTGACTTTAATGATATAAGAAAATATATAGAAGTGGAAAAGGGATTGTACTGGGAGAAGAGAAAAGAGGAGGTAAAATGTGATAAATTGCAAGTACAAAAGGGGTATAAAAATATTAAAATTGAGGGAAAGAAGGCAGTGGGAAGAGCATTATTTGAACATTAATTTCATCAGATTTGACTCAAAGAAGGAATAACATATACATATTTAATTTGATATATAGAAATTTTTCTCACCCTAAAGGGAAGCTAGGGAAAGGGGAAAGGAAAGAGAGAGGCTAATGAAAGGGCAGAAGTACAAGGGGAAAGGGACAGGTAAGGTAGAGAGGCTGAAAAAAGAGAAGGTAGATTGAGGGAGATGCTGGTCAAAAAGAAAACACTAGTGAGGAGGGAAAAGGTGAAAGAAGAAAAGTATAATTTGGGAAAAATAAGATGGTGGAAAATGTACCATAGATAATAAAGTAATATCAATATTAAATATATGCATCAAGTGGTATAATATTCAGATTCTTAGAAGAGAAGTTAGATGAGTTGTAAGAAAAAATAGACAGCAAAACTATACTAGTGGGGGATTTCAACTTCCCTCTATCAGAACTAGATAAATCTAACCACAAAATAAACAATAAATAACTCCTTTAATATAATTTTAGAAAAATTAGATATGATAGACCTTTGGAGAAAAATGAAGGGGTATAGAAAGGAATATACTTTTTTCTCAGCAGCATATGGCTTCTACTCCATGGCATGTGATGGCATAAAATCTTTACAATCAAATGCAGAAAAACAGAAATAGTAAGTGCATCCTTTTCAGATCATGATGCAATAAAAATTACATTCAATAAAGAGCCAGGGAAAGACAGATTAGTTAATTGCTTTTTATTCTAATTCTAAAGAATGAGTGGGTGAAACAACAAATCGTAGAAATAATTGATAATTTCTTTCAAGAGAATGACAATAATGAGACAACATACCAAAACTTAATACAATTCTTAGGAGAAATTTTATATCTCTTGATGCTTACATGAATAAAATAGAGTGAGAAGGTCAGTGAATCGGGCATACAACTAAAAAAAATCTAGAAAAACAAATCAGAAACCTCCAATTAATTACCAAATTAGAAATTTCAAAAGTCAAAGGAGAGATCAATAGTTTATTGAACTAATAAACAAAACTAAGTGCTGGTTTTGTGAAAAAGCCAACAAAATAGAGAAACTTTTGGTTAATTTGATTAGAAAAAGGAAAGAAGAAAACCAAATTACCAGTATCAAAAGTGAAAAGGATGAATTTACTACCAATGAAGAGGAAATTAAAGTAATAATACAAAGAAGCTATTTTGCCCGATTGTATGCCAATAAATCTGATAAGCTAAGGGTAATTAATAAATACTTTTAAAAATATAGATTGCCCAGATTAACAGATGAAGAAATAAATGACTTAAATTGTCCCATTTTAGAAAAAAGAAATCAAATAAGTCATTATTGAACTCCCTAAGAGAAAATAAATCTTTACAGTCAAATGGATTTACGAATGAATTCTATCAAACATTTAAAGAACAATTAATTCCAATACTATAAAAATTATTTGAAAAATAGGAAAAGAAGACGTGCTACCAAATGCCTTTTATGACACAGATATGGTAGTGATAACTAAACCAGGAAGGACTAAAACAGAGAAAGAAAATTATAGATTTAATTTCCTTAATGAATATTGATGCAAAAATCTTAAATAAAATATTAGGCAAAGAGATTACAGCAATTTATCACCAGGAAAATATACTATGACCAAATAGGATTTATACCAGGACTAAAGAATTGATTCAATATCAGAAAACTTTTATCATAATTGACCATATCAATAACCAAATTAACAGAAATCATATCTCAATAGATGCAGAAAAAGCATTTGCTAAAATACTAATTCCTATTTAAAACACTGGAGAGCATAGGAATAAATGGAATTTTCTTTAAAATTATAAGTAGCATCTATTTAAAACCATCAGCAAGCATATGTAATGGGATAAACTAGAAGCATTCCCAATAAAATTAGGAATGAAACAAGGTTGCCCATTATTACTAATAATATTCAATAGTGTACTTAAAATGTTAGCTTTAACGATAAAAGAAGAAAAAGAAATGGAAGGAATGAGGATAATGAGGAAACTAAATCATTCATTCTTTGCAGATGATGGTTTACTTAAGAGAATCCCAGAGATTCAACTAAAAAACTACCAGAAACTTTGAACAACTTGCATTTCATAATGTTCTTCAATTTTTTGGCTATAAATTCCTTCCTTCTCCAGAGATCTGGGAAGCAGACTATCCCTTGTTCTTCTAATTTGCTTATAGTATCACCTTTTATTTCTAAAATATGAACCCATTTAGACTTTATCTTTGTATAGTGTATCTATATCACTATAGTAATCTAATTTTTCATAAACTCCAAGGCTCCAGCTTTTGGGATAAGAAGTTACTGTCTGAGAAAGATTGCTGGGAAAACTGCAAAGTAGGATGGAACGAATTAGGCAATGAGTAATACTTAATATCCTACACACTAGATAGATGTTTTATGGCAGAGTTCTAACATCTTGTTAAGTAACCCTGATAGAGATATGACGAAACTCATGGACACCACTTTGTCTTTGTAGGCTAAAAGTGGAATGTGGGATAATGAAAAAATTTGGAAATGATACCCCATAATGCCAGACATTTTGGTAAATGTATTTCCCATGTGTTACTGTCTAATAGAAGTTTTGATTACCAAATCAATAGCAATGTGCCAGGGAGAGCAAAATTTTCTGTGCTATAAATATTATGCTTATATAAAAACTAATATTTTCAAAGTGAGCCTCATTGTATATTTGTTGAAACTCCAAAAGTTATTAATACTTTGAGTGCTACTAGTCTTGACTTTTCCTTACACAGTCAAAATGCAATCATACTGAAGCAGCTTATATATATATATACACACACATATACATGTGTGTGTATTTATATATGTAACAGAGAAGAATATAGCTCTGCAGGTTCAGATGGTATACCCCATCAACTTGCAAATAATTAAAGCTAGATGGTAATTCAGAGATCACCTAATTCATTCTTCACCTCTCATTCCCCTTATTTTAGAGATTAAAAAAAAAAAAAACTGGGACTCAGAAACCTGACTGATTTACTTATGGTCACTGTAACATCTGGGCTAGCTTTCTGAGGGTCCTCTGGATGGGTCTTGGTCTCAGCAAAATAATCATAGTCTAAAGTCTTTATTGTCTCTTCCATAGTCTGTCTCCTTCATAGTCTGTTCATTCTGACTTGACTATGTCCCTGGTTCTCTCAGCCCTTAATATCCTATTACAACTACATCATTACAGCACACTGAGTATATGACAACTAGAGTGATTATATCATTATGTCATATTAGATATATGTGAACTAGAGAACCATTATCTCATCAATTCCACTGAGTTAACACCTTGTTGTAAATATCCTTGTTTCAAGTATACTTTCTTCTGGCCCTTTGCAGTCACAGTGATAATAATAATAATAACTAACATTTATAACACCTTGTATATGCCAGTTTACTCTATGTACTTTATAAGTATTATCTCATTTCATCCTCACAACCACCCTGGGAGGTAGGTGCTATTATTTTTCTTGGTAGAGCTAGTAATTGAAGCTAGAGGTCTTTGGACCATTCTTCTGCTACAGCAAACTTTCTCCTGATCACAAAGATCTGATTCCTCTGCATCTAAGCTTAGGAGGCCTCTTTATGCTATGTCTTCCCTTTGCTTGATTACTTGATACTTGATCCACTGATTCTCTAAACAAGTTTGTGAGATGGGATCAGGACCTCTCAGGATTCCTTGAATGAATGGCTTTAGCCTGGAGAATTTCTATAAGCCAGTTACAATCATACTAGTCACAAAAGAGGTTGATGATAAGCCTCTATAGTAGATTACCAGTAATCTTCCCAAGACAGACCCTTTTTGAAGAGTTCCTAGAGGAATTCTAGCAAACTTGTGACAAAATTCCTCCAAAATGAAACTGACATCTGGTGGAACAGTCAGTTCTGGTGGAAATAAATGGGGTCAGCTTGTTTTAGTTACTTAGTCAATACTAGCCTGGAACAAGATTTTTTTTTTTTTTTTTAAGTTTGTGAAAGACTCTTGGTCAACCCGCTCCAGAATGAACTCCTGTAGGATAGGTCAGACAAAGCTGACTCAGCACATCCATGGACCAAAAGCCATCTTTGGCCATTCAAAAGTAAATGAATGGTTGAAAAACCAGTGTCTAAAAAATAAGATTTGAAATTATATATGTTTTCTATAAAGGACAAAGCATACCCACCAAAAGTTGTTAAAATGTATTTTCCTGAAGTCTTGCCAATTTTGTAAAAATAAAAAAATTAAAATTAAAAAGGAGGAAGAGGAAGAAAACTGTCATATCTATATCAACCATGGTAGTTACCACAGATTGTTATTATTTGTCCTTCATTTTCAAAGAAGACCAATTACATGGTGTCTTGACTTACAAGTGAAGTGAATTTAAATGAGACAGAATCTCATTGTGCAAAGTTAGCAAACTCACTGTTCTTCAGAGTCACTGGAGTCCAGTGGCAAGACATGGGTCAAGACAGCTGGCATTGGCTGTAGGTACCACAGAGAAGTTAACAGTGGAAGAACAACATTATACCAGAAGTCCACTAGAGATAAAATTTAAGAACAGTGGCAGTCATAAAACACATAATCTCAGTATCTATTATATGAAATTTCATAAAGTAGCAATCAAGGGCAACCAAATATCTTAAAGACATTCTTGAATTCATAGGTATCACTAAGATTTGGAGAGATATTCTGAAATCCAGGAACCAGAAAGAGGAAGATGACAAACATTTGGCTGAGGATCAGTGGAGAAAGAAATAGAAGCAATATTGCCTTTGGAGTTCACAAAAGACTACCTGGACAAGAAAAAAAAATCTATAAGGAATTTGAACAAACCGAGTGAAAAAAGCCCAAGGATTGGGGCCAGAAGGCCTAGCACCAAATCTTAGGGCTACTATCCATGAGAATCTAGCCAAGTAGCATAACCATCCTGGAAAATTTTTTTCCTCACATACTAAATGAGGGGCTAGATGTCTTTGAGACTCCTCCAGTTTTAAATCTATACAATTATGAAAAGATCTGGTGGATTGTAGAGGAAGAAGAGACTTAGAAGAATAATGACTTTTTGGCTTCTTCCAGCACTCAAACTAGGAGCAGTGGGTAGAGATGGCAAAGATGTACATTGAGATGACATTGAGAAGAACTAACAATCAGAGCTCTTCAAAAATAGAATGGACTGTGCTAAAGAGTAGCTAGGTACTCCTTGGTGGGTTCATTCAAACAAAGGCTGGAGGACCACTTGTCAGGTAGGTGGTAGAAGAAAGTCATCAGGAATGGATTGGAATTAATGATTGCTATGGTCTCTTCCAATTCTGAGGTTCTCTATGAAAAGACAGAATTGTCTTAAGATGTGGATGTCCAAGGAATTCATCAACCATCTTAGATTATTAAATGGAAAATGAAAGCAAGGTCAGGAGATAGAATATGAAAACAAAAGTATGGTACAGTCCTTTAACAATAGAGTTAGGTTATGATCAATCTGTAAATTTGTTTTACTTGATTGCATTATTTCTTACAAGGGTTTTTTGTTTTTTGTTTTCTAGTATGTTGTGTGTGGGGAGGAAAGGAGGAAGGAGGGAATAAGAAAAAAAAATAATTAAAAAAACCAAAAATGTTATTAGTGTTAAAACAGAATGAACTGAGGAAATCCCTTTGAGGAAAGGGGAACAAGGAAAGATTAGTGTCCCTGCTCAGAGTGGGTGGAACAAAGATAGCACAGAAATGAAAAGGGTAGTACTAATCTCCTATTTTACTAGTTTTCTTTGCTAAGGAGAATGATCTCTGAATTAAAAAGGATAAAAAAAATGTTTAAAAGGAAATTGATATCTTAGATAGAATGGGAGATGGGGGTGGAGACAAAATGGCAGAGAGTAGACAGGTCTTTGAGTTCTTCCTGGCTTCTTTAAGATCAACATTTGATCAAGCCTCTGAACTGGAGTGACAAGAGTTTTGGAGTAACAGAACCCACAAATATTTGTAGTGTAATAAATTTCCAGCAGAAGATATTTTGGAAGAACTTTCAGTCAGGCAATGGAGAGGAGGTGGCCGAGCACAGGTGCAGCTCAAGGAGCCAGGGTGGTATGACAACCATGTATTGGGGAATCTACCAGAAGGCTCTTAGCCATATAGCAGCATTGATTACTCTGTCCTGGTTCAGAAGCCAATGGATCAGTAGACTAGCTGTGAGATCTCTAACACAAATATAGAAGGCCAACATGAACCCCTGAACCCAACATAATAAGCAGAACTTGGCTCGCCTACCCAGCATAGGAAGGAAGCCAGCAACACCTTCTCAGGGTAGTGTGAAGTCCCTGCCACATATAAAAAAAGCTTGGAACAATCTCCCCTTTGCTTTAAAAGCAGACCTCAACCTTTAAAAATGAGCAAACAAGCAAAAACAGCTCTGACCACAGGTAGTTTTTATGGAGACAGAGAAGGACAGACCTCAAACTCTGAGGACACTAAAGGCAAATCATCTCCAGATGAAGCTTCAAAGGATAATACTGTTGGTCTCCATCTCACAAAGCTCTCTTGGAAGAATTCAAAAAGGATCTTTAAAAAGAGAAGAAAAATGGGGAAAAGAAATGAGAACTCTGTCGGAGAGTTTAGAAAAAGAAAGAGAAATTATTTGAAGAAAACTCCTTTAAAAATAGATTTAGCGAAATGGAAAAAGGACATAACTCCTTACAAAATAAATATGATGAAATGGAAAAAGAAACCAACTCTCTGAAAAACAGAATTTGTGAAATTAAAAAAAAATTATTGAAAGTACAATTGGTCAAATACAAAAGGAGATTAAAAACGTAATTGAAGAAAATAATTTGTTAAAAAAAAATTAGAATCAAACAAATGGAAGTGAATCACTCAATGAGACATTAAGCATCAGTCAAACAAAACCAAAAAAAAAAAAAAAAAAGAGAGAGAGAGAAAATGTAAAATACCTCAATGAAAAAACAACTCACCTGGAAAATAGATCCAGGAAAGATAATCTAAGAATTATTTGACTACCTGATAGTCATGATGAAAAAAAGAACCTAGACATCATCTTTCAGGAAATCATCAAGGAAAACTGCCCTCATGTCCTAGAGCCAGTGGGTAAAATAACCATTGAAAGAATTCACCAATCACCTCTTGAAAGAGACCCCCAAATGAAAACTCCAAGAGATATCATAACTAAATTTCAAAATTATCATTTCAAGGAGAAAATAATTGCAACCAGCAAGAAAGAAGTAATTCAAATATCAAAGAGCCACAGTTAGATTACCCAGGACCTAGAAGCTTCCACTTTAAAGGATTGAAAGACCTGGAATATGATATTCCAAAGGGCAAAGGAACTTGCATTGCAGTCAAGAATCAACTATCTAGCAAAATTAAGCATTGTCTTTCAGGGGAAAAGATGCACATTCAATGAAATAGGTGAATGTCATATTTCTAATGAAAAGATAAGAGCTGAACAGGAAATTTGATCTTTAAATCGGAACTTGAGAGAAACATAAAAAGGTTAAAAAAGGAAAGAAAAAAATCTTTTAAAAATTAAAAAAACTATATGAGAAGATGATATAAGTCTTGAGAACTGTATTTCTGTTATGAGTATACTTAAGAGGGTGTAGGTATAATATGCTTTTATTGTGATGATATTAAAAAAAAATTAGAGGTGAAAAGGGGATTATATTGGAAGAGGAGGAAAATGGAGGTAAAATGGGATACATTACATCTCATAAAGAGGCAAAAAAGACCTGTTACAATTGAGGGAAAAAAAGGAGGGGGATGAGCATTGTGTGAATTATTCTCATCAGATTTGGCTGAAAGGGAGAATGTCAGATACATTTAGCTTCACAGAGAAGCTTGTCTTATTCTGTAGGGAAGTAGGAAGGGAAAGGGGAATGGAAAGGGGGAGGCTAATACGAAGGAGAACTGAAGTAGAAGGGGAAAGGGATAAGAAAGGGGAGGGTTTATAAAAGGGGAAGACTGTTTGAGGGTCAGAACCAAAACACTGAGGAGGTGGGAAAGAGAGAAAGGAAAAAGAAAAGTATAATTTGCAGATGGCAGGAAATACATAATAATTTTAACTGTGAATGTGAATGGGATGAATTCTCCTATAAAACAGAAGCAGATAGTAGACTGAATTAAAAGCTAGAATCCTACAATGTGTTGTTTATAAGAAACATATTTAAAGTATAGTGTTATACAACAGAGTAAAGGTAAAAAGTTGGAGCAGAATCTATTATGCAAAAGCAAAAAATAGATCTAATTTAAAAAGATAAGGAAGAAAACTATATTTTGCTAAAGAGTACCATAGATAATGAAGTAATATCAATACTAAACATATAGGCACCAAATTTGTAGCATCCACATTTATAGAGAAGTTAAGAGACTTCAAGAAGAATTAGACAGCAAAACTATGGGGGGATCTCAACCTTTCTTTCTCAGAACTAGATGAAGTTAAGAAAGCAAACAGAATTTTAGAAAAGTTTGTATAATAAACCTTTGGAGAAAATTGAATGGAGACAGAAAGAAGTACTTTTTTCTTGGTGGCACATGGAACTTGTACAAAAATTGATCATATATTCAGGCATAAAAACTTCAAAATCAAATGCAGAAAGGCAGAAATAGTAAATGCATCTTTTTCAGATCATGATGGAATAAAAATTAGATGTAATAAAGGGCCAAGAAAAAAACATACCAAAAATGAATTGGAAATTAAATAATTTCCTAACGAATGAATGGGTGAAACAAGAAATTATAGATACAAATGAAAATTTCATCCAAGAGAATGACAATGAGACAACATAACCAAAATTTATGGGATGCTGCCAAAGCAGTTCTTAGGGCAAGTTTTATATCTCTAGACACTTATTTGCATAAAATAAGATCAGTGAAGTAGACATGCAACTAAAAAAAAGCTAGAAAAAGAACAAATTAACCCTCTCCCAATTTGAAATTCTAAAAATTAAAAGGGGGGATTAATAAAACTGAAAGTAAGAAAACTATTGAATTAACAAATAAAAGTAAGAGTTGATTTTATGAAAAAAAAACAAAATATATGAATCTTTAGTTAATTTGATTAGAAAAAGGAAAGAAGAAAATCAAATTGTTAGATAAATTGGGAGAAGATAAGAGATTACCTAGTGGGTCCTCGATAAGTTCAAATCTTTGAATGCTGAACAGGATTTTATATTTGGTCCTGGAGATCATAAGGAGCCACTGAGTTTGGGAATGACATGGTCAGACCTATGCTTTGGGAAAATCACTTTGGCAGCTGAATGAAGATGGACTAATCTTTCAATGATTAGTAGCTCTCTTGGATCTGGAAATTCCTTGATTATTGGGTTCTAGTGCTTCTTTTCTCTGGAGTTTCCTGAAACGTCACTGAACATTGTCCTTGTTTAGGAAGAGTGAATCCTATTGCTCCCCAAGCTGATTCCATAGTTGTGTGAAACACAATGAAAATCCTTGCCAGACAGATGCTGATACATGCAACTTTTTTTTTTTTTTTTGTCCAGACCTGATCAAACCACACAGTGAACAAATCATCTTGGATCTATTCCCCTGTATTCTTGGTTGTCCTAGGATTTAGTGTTGGTAAACTGGCATTCTATGTCTCAAGGATTACATTAAACCTCCAGGAACTAGCATCTTCTCATTTTCATAATGCACCCAGCACTACTTCAATCTGGTATCACTCACAGCCGGACTCCTCTTGAAGATTGTCTAGGTCTTCCTGGTAAATATTAGGATTTTAAAGATAATCTCAGTTATCTGAGGTCAACACCCTGCCTCAACAATGGTGGCACAACCATGTGATCTATCAAGTTTGGGATGCCCAGATTCCCACCAAATGCCTGCGTTACTCCCTAAACAGAGAAGAATTAAGACCTTCAGAAATTTTTTAATACTAACCTGTGCTGGGGGTTCATCTATCCATCCATGTTCCCTGGAGGAATCTTTGTCCTAATGATTCAAAACAAAATAAAATTTAAAAATGGGGGACACTAAGAGTCTAGCATGATTACAGTGTACCAATTAGCATCAGAGTATGAGATGGGTATTTTCTTCATAAAGTGCTTCACAAAACCTGAACTTTGGTGGTATATTATTTGATTCACATAAATCAGGTATATAGATGCAAAACAGTTAAAAATCCAACACAACTTCAGAATACTAGGATGCCTTCTGGCCTTTATAACATTCCCACAATCTTCTAGTGTCTCATGAAATCTTTAGTTCATAACCCATCTTATCCTTAACAGTGTTTCCTGTCAGGGCCTTCCACATGCCTCAGTTCAGACAATGGATTCTACTTTATTTTCTATTTTTGGTCAAGAGACAAAGTTTTCTGTTGAGATGACATATTAAAATACTCTTGATATCTTGACTAGCCTATGCAGTTTATCCAAACCAATTTAGTTCATCTGAAGCACCATCATCTCTTTGTAAATTAGAAGGCAGACAGTTTGACTCTGAGGAGATGAGATTTTTGCAGCACATTGTCAAAGTATTAGGGAGCAGACGTAGATCCCCAGGTCAAACCTTTGAAAATTCAAACAAGCCCAAAAGATCAAACTCTGGAGATTATGGAATATATAATGTATCTTGTACTTTTTCAACTTGACAAATATCCTTTTATGGACTTGCTAAAGAAACAGTTATTTTTAAAGGTCTCTGGAGGCTGAGGAATTATTGGTGGAGCTCAAATTCCTTTTCATACTACCTCTGACTTACCCCAACCAATCCTGGCAGCTTATGAGTGAGTTGAATATCAATCAAGTGAATATGTGCTATCCTCCCACAATTATTTCAGCCTTCTTTCCACCCTCTCCCTTCTTGGTGATTTCTGCTTCAGAACCCCAGCAGAACTAGTCTGGGAGAACTCCTACTCGTCAAGCCACATTTGAAACTTAATGACACAACTTAGTGGCGATCAAATACTTTGTGGAAGCAGAAATATATTGCCCAAACCCAGAACACAGACAGTTACATTTAAAAATAACACTGGATTTGGAGAATATATGCTTGGCCCCCAGCTTTGCTAACTGCTACTTCTGGACCTATTGAAAGGCACCCCAGTTTGTGCACAGTTTGTGAGCTAAACCAAGATGAGCTTTGCTGAATCTGCCTTTCATTCCCTTCATCCCCTATACTCTCTGTATCACCTGCATTTCCACCTGGTAGGACAACAGGCTGGTATTCTGTTGGAGAAACCTGTATTTTCAGAATATAACCTACTTTGTGTGTTTCAGGAATTCTGAGAACACTCAATCCCAGTTAGATTTATTTTCTCATTTACATCTGCCAAAAGGAATATGGGCTCAACTATTCTCCATTTATAGGAGAACTCTGAGTATAAGATATATTCCTCAAAACATTCATATGCTATCACCTGAGATTTATGGTAGCCTTGAATCTGACAGGACCTCAGCCTACTGTTTGAGGCCTATGACTAAGCCAGAGACCATCAGAGTCCTAGAGAATAGACTGTTATCTCTCTCTCTTTTTTTTAAATGGCTGAAGCAATTGGGGTTAAGTGACTTGCCCAGGGTCACACGGCTAGGAAGTTTTAAGTGAATGAGGTCAGATTTAAACTCAGGTCTTCCTGACTTCAGGGCTGGTGCTCTATCCACTGCGTCACCTAGCTGCTCCTATTATCTCCCTTTTTATGAATTTGTTTCTTCATTATAAGATCATGACACTTTCTTGGTTACTGTGAATTGTCTCAAGAAAATAAGCCATTTACTAGCCTACTCTGGAATATTCAATATCAAGAAGGCCATCTGTTTCTCAAGGCTCCATCTAAGAATGCTTATATACCTTATTTCAGCCAATTAATTTTCACTTTTTAAAACACTATATTCATTGTGGAAGAGGTCAAAGTTCACACTTCTTTAATTATTACCCTCAGTCAGAATGGACTCGTCCTAAGAAGGAGAAATGGCAAGGATTTGGTGTTTTAAGAGGCTAGAATGGAAACAATTAACATATAAGTGTGCCCTGACCATTTGGCCTTGATGAGATTTGACAGCTCCATTTTTACATTTGATCCATTTTTACATTTCTAACTCATTGTAATTCTAATTCTTCCTCTGTCCTACTTGGCTCAGTTGTCTCAGTTATCTCCTGGTTGCAAAAATTCAGGCTCATTACTGACCTATGTTCAATATCTTCCTGCTCTCATCTGATATCTCAGTCTACTCTATTTTCCCTGCACATTGACAAACACAAGTTATAGTAAATCTAACACTTCCTATCCCTCTTATTTCTGCTAAAGTTGTAGGCCATGTTAACTTTTTGACTTTCAATTTCCTCTGACAATCCTCTTATACCTCTATGTGTTTTAGGGACATAAATGAATAAAAGAGCAATTACATTTGACTAACATTCGGAGTAAGAAGAAAATGAGAAAAAAAAAAATTCCCAACCCCACACACCCTTTATTTTAAGTAGATTCCAACATCTATATTCAATAAGAATATTTTTAAAAGTTATTTTTTAGATATATGCCTGGATAATTTTTCAGCATTGACAACTGCAAAACCTTTTGTTCCAAATTTTCCCCTCCTTCCCCCCACCCCTTACCCCAGATGGCAGGTTGACCAATACATGTTAAATATATTAAAGTATAAGTTAAATACAATATATGTATACATGTCCATACAGTTATTTTGCTGTACAAAAAGAATATTTCAAAGTATACAATTAGCTTGTGAAGGAAATCAAAAATGCAGGCAGACAAAAATAGAGGGATTGGGAATTCTATGTAGTGGTTCATAGTCATCTCCCAGAGTTCTTTTGTTGGGTGTAGCTGGTTCAATTCATTACTGCTCTATTGGAACTGATTTGGTTCATTTCTCAATAAGAATGTTTTATTAGGCAATACTTCCTTCATATTAAAATGAAGCTAGCAAGCAAACATGTCAATTGAAAATTATTTTGTGAAGAATAATGCTTCAATACATAGAGCATCTGTAATTCCACTATTTTTGTAGCTCATTCTGAAGCTACATATTAGAATCTCTCTATCCATACTAAATTAGTTGGTTTAATATGCCAGCTACTGTAGCCCCCAAAATCACTAGCCTGTATTTGACCTGACCAAAACTCTCTGAACTTAAGTCTAGTCATTAGACAAAAAACATATTAACTACCTTAAAACACACATTTAAGGCCTTTACAATTTGGCAGGACCTGCCAGATTTTATATTTCATTAGTTGAGCCATGACCTCACAGAGCATAGGAGTTCAGGTTTTGCAAGTAGTTGATTAAGTGACACTACAATGTTTTTAAATGATAAATTATTTTTTAAAAGTCAACTGGAATAGAAGTTGACTTTTATTTAGAATCACTTCATAATTCTGACCTTTTATTAAATCTAATAGACGGCAAGGTTTCTGGCTGGCCTAAACAGACTGCAAAAGCAATGGAATGTGGTGGCCAGAACTTCTCTGTGATAAGAGCAGGACAGTTCTTGATTCACAGCTATTAAAAGTCAAGCAGGCCAGTCTTAAGTCTTCTTGACCCTGGGATTTTGGAAAGCTGTTGATCACAAAAAGCTCCCTCAAGCCTTTCCTAAACTCTTCTTAAGCTTACTTAACACAACAAAAATGAGAGCCAGAACAGAAAGTGAGATTGAAAATCCAGCTTCTCCACCTACCTTGCTCATATTCTTGCCTTTCATGCATTGCCTATCTGCTAGGAGCAAAGGCCCTCCTGATTAGGTACTCTGCTGTGGCCACCCAAAACCATGCTGACTCCATACATTAAAAAAATATTTTTTCAGTCATACTATAGATGATTTAAATGTTTTAACATTTTTAATTTAAACATTTCTTACTAAAAAAGTAAAAAAAAATTCTTACTAAAATTTAGGAAGTTAAGGCAGCTAGATGGTACAGGCCAGAAGTCAGGAAGACCTGTTAAAATGTGACTTTTAGACATCTACTAGCTATATGAATTTGAGTATGTCACTTAACCTCTTTTTACCTCAAGTTTCCTCATCTGTAAAATGTGGATAATAAAAGCACTTACCTCCCAAGATTGTTGTGAATACCAAATGAGATAATTTTATCGTGCTTAGCACAGTGCGTGGTATCATACAGTAAGTACTATATAAATGTTAACTATTATTATTAATTGTCTGAAGTGAGATTGTAAATGATTCTACGGCTACCTATGAAACATTTTCTGTTTATGAAATAACAGATTAAAAAAAAATCTACCTGGCAAATTACTTCCTAGGGATATAATATGTTCCATATCATAGCATTAAAGAAATCAATGTAATATATGGGATAATTTATAAGAGATTAATTTTTTAAAAAGAGACTGTACCTTATTTATTAGTTTTCCTAAATGTTTTTGATACTCATCATTTTCTTCAATGATTTTGTTGCTTTGGTCTTCTTTGGACTCAAGAAGATTTCCCAATTTGCTAATCTAAAGAAACACAATAAAAATTTTAAATTAAAAGCCACATGTGATTATTAAAAATAAATAAGAGTAGCAAAATGCTTATCATTCTGTCTTATAAACTGAGATATGCCACCCAATTATTGAAGAGTATTAGAAGCTTAAAAAAAAAAGCAGGAATAAAAGACAAAGTTGTTTTTATATTACTTCATTTTGGAAATAAAGAAATTGCTTGAATAAACTAATGGAGTGTGATTTTAATTATCCCCTTTTTTTTATGCTTCAGAATGAGGCTACAACAGAAATTCACTGAGACTCAGCACTAAAATATGATGACAATGTGGAGAACATCTGGGGGAAAAAAACCCCTAAAATGTATGTGGAATCATAAGTCCTCATTGGAACCAACAATTCAACTTAACATAGCTATTAAGCACTTACTAAGTACAAATCTTCATATGTTTTTTTGCACCCTATTCCACAAAAGATCTTCTTTCCTGGAAATTCTATGATAGGCAAAGAAGTCGTTGTACCCAACTGAAGTTATTAGTACTAAAGTGTAAGCAAGCAAAAATTCTTTTTTTCACAAATAACAAGTACTTCCACTTTCGTCTTCTTGACATTCACAGCATGAAATTGTTTTGCAGACAGATTTTTAAAAGTTAATTATACTATAACAGAGAAAGCATCAGGTTACAAGACAGAGGTGAACAAGAAGCCCTGGATTCTATTCCTGTTTCTTACACAATTATATCAGCTTGAATATGAACAAATCCCTTAGCCTCTCAGTGTACCCAAGCAACACTTCCAAGACTTTAAATTACAGATGATCTGCAATGGTGAAGAGAGTTTTTAAACACCAAAAGGAGTTCATTATCTGGACCAAAATGAAAAAAAAAAAATTCCATTAACATGAAAAACAAAAAAACAAACAAACCCAAAACTATCAGACCTTAAATGATGAAAACCTGGATAATATTGGTAGTGGCAGAAGAGGGAATTTGAGAGCTATTGAGGAGTCAGAATCAATGGAATTTAGGAATTGATTTTATATAATAGTTAATGATAAAGAATGATTTTGTGGCCTAAATAACCAATGGGGGATAGTATCGACCATCCTGTGTGTTCCTCTTTCAGGTCTTTTCCCCCTTAGCTTGCTACAGTGGGCAATTCTTGGTTTTGTGTATGGGAAATGTGTATATTAGTGTTTTCATCAAACAGAACAGATAACTTACCTATCTGGATGCCCTCCCCCCCACTAATAGCTTCCATTTATTAAGGCATGATGGTGCATAATTGATTCATTTCTAACAGATTCATTAATTCATATAATTAATTAATTAGTTTATATAATTCATTAATTTATATAGCATATTATCATGTTACAGGAAGGTAGTAAAAGTGGAAGCATTACTCAAATGTAACATAGTTAAAAAACATACATTCTATTGGATCTCTGGACGCATTCCCTCCATAAAATAGATACCCTTTTTGATCTGATGTCTGTGTCCTTAACCTCAACTATTTATTGCCACTTGCATTGAGCTCTGGGACTTAGAACAATAGGGATACGAATCTGTTCAGAACCGTTTTAAGCTCCTTGTAAATCTGAAGCTGATTATATGCTTAATTACAGGATAACCGAGAATGCTATAAAAACTTGGACTTCCTTTATAAAGTTGCAACTATATGGGCAAACAGGATGCTGTAGGTTGGAGGTCCCTACTCTGTCCCAAGTCTAAGGAAGAGGAGGCTCTTCTTGCCAAGGTTCTTCATTTAATGTCCTATTCTTTCCAGTGAGAATTTGCTCCATTGATCATTCTCCCTTTCATCTTTTTTTTTTTTTTTAGAAGAGCAAATATAGATTTTTAGTACAGTTTTAGCTTACTGTGAACCCCTTGGGAGTCACCCCTCAGCCTTTTTGCACCTTGCCTATTAGTAGGCTAGGACTGATCCATCTTCCTCAGGCTCCAGCTTCCCTCACCCCCACTCCCCACTCCTATTCCTTAAAAGGAAGTGTAGTCACTACGCTGGGGGCCTTGCCTCCTTAGCTGAAATGCTTTGGCAAATGTTCTCAGAAGACTGACATAACACCTCAGAGAAACCTGGAATACGATAGGGTTTGGTCCATGCAGAAAACAGAGAGACCCCAATTCCCAGGCATCAGCCCAAGAAAGGGTATCTGTCTTTGGAGAGGATGGGTCCAGAGATGCAATGGAATGTATGTTCTTTAACTATGTTACATGTGAGTAATGCTTCCACTTTTACTACTTTTGTGTAACATGATTATATGCTATATAAATTGATGAATTTATTAAAGATGAATCAATTATGATCTGTCATTATTCTATGTAATTATTTATTCCTCTTACTGATCCATACATTTCTTGCATGTTTTCTCTCCACACACATTCACTAGTTCAAGCCTTTGTGCTTGAACTCTATGTAGCTACCAAAACATTTTTCCTAAGGCACAGATCTAGCACATCATGCCAAAGCTCAAAAACTTTCAGTGACTCTCTTATTTTCTGTAGGATGAGATCATAATTTCACTGGAATAGGACCTTTCTCTTCAATTTAGTCATAGAGAATTGCTTAGAGCACACAAGTTACATGACTGCTCAGAGGCAAATTATATGTTAGAGATAAATTATATGTCTATGAAGCTGTCTCTCCAATAAGCAACTCTACCTCTAGATCAGAGATTTTAATTTAATTTAAACATATTTAAATTATTTAATTTTAATTTATTTAAATTTTAATTTATTAATTAATTTATTTTGTGTCATGAACCCTTTTGGAGAGTCTGGTGGAGTCCACAGATTCTCAAAATGTTATTTTTTTAAAAATCTGTAATTGAAAGAAATTTTAAATTTCAGAGATTAGGGAAAATAAAAACATATTTCTCCCCCGCCCCCAACTCTCATCCAAGTCTACAAATTCCCTGAACTATATCCATCATCTTGAGGACCCCAGATTAAGAATTTATATAGTTTTGAGATTCTAGAATGAAATACAAATGTCTCAACTTGATTTTTAAGGTCCTTCATAATCTAAATATGTAACATACATTTCTAATTTTATTTTTTTACATGTTATATTTTTTACACTAAATATAAAAAATCTATATTAATTTTTTGATTTTTTTTTCATTTATGAGTGATATAAATGTTATTATTTTTTTTATTATTTTATTTTTAATTTTTTGATTTTTGATGGAGATGCCCTGGCTCCGGCAGACAGGTGTCATATCTGCCTTAAGGGCAGTATCCAGTGTGAACAGCTCCATTATCTTTAGATAATTGCCAGGTGATGTGGAAAGATCCAGAAAGTGGTTAATGGAAGGGACCAGATAGGTTAACTGCTTGGGAAAGAGGGTTTGCTTGTATCTCTACAGATGGAGAAAGAAACAGATGGTGGCAATGAGCTGAATTCGCCCTCTCCATCAGAGAGAGATGGGAAAGGAGAAGGCCCTTGAAATGAAGGAAAAGACCCAGGTAACATCAGGTGGTTCCATCACTGACTGTGCCCACCACTGAAAGAGCCTGGCAGTTAACCCTTTGTATATGGCAATTAACTCATGACCATCAAAAGTAATTGTCAATGAGACATGCAGAACTTTAAAATCTGCAGCAATCATTGGATTCCTCAACACATGAAGTAATGGATAATAAATTGGCTTTGGACTATCTCTTGGATAGAGGTGTATGTGTGGTTTTGAATTGATAATTATTTTTTACACCTTCTTTCTGGGACTAATGGGAAATTTTTATAGTTTTTTATTTATTCATATTGTTTGTTATGTCACACTTGTTTGTGTGAATCCTCCCATGGTGATGGATTCAACTATTGATGCATACCTGCTTCAACTAAAACAAAAGAAAGGGTGAGATGTAGAGGGCCACAGATAGTGGGAGAAGTCTGGGTGAGGTATAAGACTCTTCAGCCCAGAAAGAACCTGCTCACAATGTCTGGTTTGGCTCCCCATCTTTCCTAAGTGCTCTCACCCTTCCTAAGAAGTCAGGGGGTGGTGATAACCCGTGTTGTGATTGAAGCAGAGTGATACTAGGTGGCAAACTACGTACAATAGCAAGTTGTTTATGTGGTCCCATCAGCGCAGTATATACTGGGAGCATGCCCAATGTTGTTTTGGTTACATAAGGGTATGAGGGTATAAAAAGGGGAAAATCCTTGAGAAAATTGGACTCCATTTTCCCACCATCCTTAGGAGTCTTTTTTGGTCACAAATTCCTTCCTCTTTCATAGGTCTAAGAGCTAAACTATCCGATGTTCTAATTTATCTATAATATAATTCTTTATGCCTAGATTATGAACCCATTTTGACCTTATCTTGGTATACGCTGTTAAGTGTGGATCAATGCTCAGTTTCTGCCACATTAGTTTCCAATTTTCCCAGCAGTTTTTGTTAAATAGTGAATTTTTATCTCAAAAGTTGGGATCTTTGGGTTTGTCAAATACTACATTGCTATAGTTATTAACTATTTTGTCTTACGAACCTAACTTATTGCATTGATCAACTTCTCTATTTCTTAGCCAGTACCAAATGGTTTTGGTGACTGCTGCTTTATAATATAATTTTAGATCAGGTACAGCAAGGCCACCTTCATTTGCTTTTTTTTTTTTTTTTATTAGTTTTCTTGAAATTCTTGACCTTTTGTTCTTCCAGATGAATTTTGTTGTTATTTTTTCTAGGTCAGTAGTTAAGATTATTCTTACGAAATACTACAGTCTGGATGTGGCTTACAGAAAAGCAAGAACAGATATCTCCAGTATTTCTGCCCCCTCTTCTCCAAGAGATTCTTAGATTTCTGCCAGGAAGAGGAGGAGAAAGTTGAGGGCACCAGAGTCTGGCCCCCTTTTCTCTTCAGAGAGGAGATACCAGGGTAGAATTATATCTGTCTTCTTTCTTATGTTTTGTTAGTCTAGGAAAATGTAATTTTTAGGTTCAAGGTAAATGTCTGATTACTGTTCCTTAATTTAAAAAAAAAAAAAAAAAGGAGGGCTCCAAACTTTCTATTCAAGGCTTTACTTTCTTCCCACCATATACCAATTGAACATACAACAAAAAGCAAAGAAACGCATTTATCCAAGTTGATTAAAAAACAACAAGAAGAAATTAGATAATGTATACATATTAGCAGATATACCAGACAATAGGGATTGATGGAGATTCCCATCAGGAATGAGATATTTTAGCTCAATTAAAAGAGAGTTCCAGATCTCACCTCTAATCTCTAGTGTAGTAAGCTAAAGATAGAGACATGATAGACATTGTTGGCTCCTTTTAGTCTTTTTCTTCCTTCAGAGATCTCAAGAGAGGGCACATCTCTCTCAAAGCTGGAAGCACCCAAAGATCCAACAAACTGGATGTCTCTTCTCCCTCCTCCTTACCAACTCTGCCCCACCCATCATAACATCCATCTTCCCAAATGAGGAAGTTTGATATCCATGGGCTTTGGCATTTTTAAAGATGCTTTTTGCTGTATTCTTCAGAATTCAGGGCTTCTTAATGCACACAGCGGGATAAGGGGGAAGGCCTAAGGGCCACCTCTTTTCCCCTTCCCTCACTCTCCTTTGGGCCTCATGGCCTTGAAATGGGCTGAGTTTTGACCTTTTGGTATGTGTTTTTCCTTTCTAGATGCAGAGTTTAGACTCCAATAAACAATCTTTGTTCTTTATCTTTTAGATAAATATGCCTTTATAAAAAGCTAATGTGATGTTAGGTGACTAAATGGAACTCACTGGGCCTCTAAAAATGAGATAGGGATATAATTGGTGTGGGCGCTAACCAATGGTTGAAGAAAGAGATCTTCCCAACTTTTCAAAGTACTGGAGAGCCCTAGAAGCAGGGGAAGAAAATGCAGCAGACTTGACCCTAAATGGAGCTAAAATCAACTTCTATTACATTATGATTAAATATTTAATATTTATCTCCTTTAAAATTTTTTTGTTCTACAATGTATATTATTATTAGCAGCACATATACATAATTTATGAATAAGTAAATCTGTATAGAGGTATGTGTGATAAAGTTTGGAGACCACTGACCCAGAGAGAATCTGTTGCTGCTTAATGAGAACCAGCTGGAAGACTATGCAAGGTTAACACTGACAAGCTTTTATAAAAGCATGTTCATCTCTGCAGAGAAACTGGGTTCAATAAATCATCCAAATTCAGCAGCCTCAAATTGAAACATGTCAGCCTCCTGTCTAACGCACAGGCCTCTTCTCTCAGACTATGTGTGCTCCTTCTATGCTTGCTTCTTCTGTACACCCCACTTTTGGCTGCAGTCTCTCAGTAGATCCTGGAAACTCTGGTTGACACTTTTTTCCCATCCCAGGCCTGGAGACTTCATGAAATGATAGTACTTTCATCTCATGGACAGTCCATACCTGGCCCCACATTCTTTATGGCATCAGGATCAGAAAAAAAGAATACATTAAATGGACTTTTGTGGAATTTTTTGCACTGATGATACTTATGGTAGTTTTTGTGGCACTTCTCCCCTTGGTTGTCTCACACATTATTAAAAACCATCAGCTTTTCTTTCATAGAGTTAGAGCAAAAAGGGCCTTAGTGATAGTCTAGTTCAACTTCCTTCATTTTGATTTATTACCTTTGCTGATATTTCTTGATAATTATCAGATTGCCTCACAGATGGGGAAAAATTAATATTAAGGGAACCCTAGAGCCTCACTCCTTTTTAACACTTAGTTATCTTCCCAAAGAAATCTTCATACATAACAATTTTTATCATATGTGCCTATTTGTAAGGGCTACCCTGAAGGAATGATGGAGAAAGCCAAGACAGCAAAAACAATGTATTTCCCATAACCACATGGATAGGTGTTCCCCAAAGCAGCAGCATCTAACCAGTGTAGGGGAAAGGGGCATGACTTTATTCAATGCTAATAATCATTTATTTCCCTGGAATGCTGGGATGGACCCCAACTGCCAGGTTGGGAATCAGAAACAAAGATAATTAAGAAGAGAAAGCTTTAAGTTTAAGGACAAAAGAACTGAGTATGCATTGTGTATGTAAGAGGAAATGAGAAGAAGAATGGATGAACAAAGAATCCTGATAAAGATGGTAAACTATTCTCATATATGCTTAAATTAGTTGGGATTAAAATAGATGCCAAGTTATTAAGTTTACTCAGTTGTATTAATGTTCAGCACTGTTTATAATAAAACATTTACCTGAAAAAGAAAGGGCTTAATAAATATTACTAAAAATCCCATGAATTATCATTTTTGAGTAAAAGTGCTGTGCTAAGAGTTGGCAATCAAAAATGAAAAAGTTTTTTCCCTTAAGAAACTTATAGCCTACTAGGTGGGTAAGCCTCATGTACACATTTTTAGTAAGGGCCTGCATATTATATGTATATTATGGGTGCAGTGAATAGAGCACCAGCCCCAAAGTCAGAAGGACCTGAGTTCAAATATGACCTCAGACACTTAATACTTCCTAGCTGTGTGACCCTGGGCAAAGTCACTTTACCCCAATTGCCTCAGCAAAAAATAAATAAAATATGTGTATTATTTCATATACAGGTGTAAAAATGCTTTTAAGAATACAAAGATCCATATGAAATTCCTAGAAAGATGATCCAAAGAGGTCAGGATGAATGAAGGTCAGAATGAGAGTAAGACCATAGTTTTAAATTTCTTGGATATTTCTTAAATCAGGGATCGTAATAGGCACAGAAGAAATATTTGTAGATTGACGATTGTTGTTTTACAAGGCAGCATGTTTCATTAAGGTCTGTGGCTGGATGTTGTACTTATTACATGCACATTGACACATGTATTTTCTCTCCATATAAATATAAATATATAATAATTCTAACCTTATCCTCACATGGGTAGATTTATTAATGACAAAAATCTAATAATTCTTATTTTCTACCTCTTAAATCAAAATGTTTGACCTAATTCAGATGTCCTTGCTTTCCAAAGTTGACAACATCATAATACGCATTAACAGAGTGGAATTTTTCTGTTAGCTAATCTCTGATAAAAGAATAAAGGATTTCATAATTTATGTAAAAGGCAATATTGACTTTAGGGATAAAGCAAATAATTATTGCCTTTAAGTCCAAAGATTAAGAACTACTCTTAAAAGTTATTTTCCTGTAATAGAACAGAGTACAATTCCAAATCTCTTTGAAAAAATTAATTTTAGAAATCTACACATTTAAATTATTTTGTATGTAACATTAGAACTGATTAAAATTAAATCATTGAGGTTAAAAGCAAAATAGACTTTTGAGGAGGGATAGGATAAAAAGAGAGATAGAAAAAGAAACAGAAAATAATGAGATGGAGGCAAACACAGAGTAATCAGCAGTGACTAAAACACCAGTTTGGAGTCAGGAGATACTGAGTTTGAATCCAGCCTCAGATATGTAACATAGCCTAGCTGAGTGACCCTCGGCAAATCACTTAACCCCAATTGCCTTGCAAAAAACAAACAGCTTATTGTAAAAAACTTTTATATTTCTTTATTATCTATAATATTATCTTTTAGCAAAATGTAATTTCTCTGATTATTTCTTTTAATTAGATCTGCTTTTGCTTTTGTTTCGTCAGAGATTAGTATAAATGGGAATGGGATGAGCTCACTCATAAAATGGAAGTAGACAGAAAAATGGATTAGAAACCAGAATCCAACAAGATGTTATATGCAAGAAAAATAACTTGAAACAGGAAGACACACACTTTAAAATAAATTATTTTTCTTAAACATTTTTGCCCAAGAAATTTTTACATGACCTCAGGCATACATACAGGTATATAAAATAGGTATACCAATAAAAAATTTATTGATAATAAATCATAATTTTGCACCTCTCATTCAGTTATGAAACCCTATATGGGATTACAACAATTTAAAATGCTGGGAAAGAAAGTCTAGAGCAAAATCTAATATGCTTCAGCTGAAGTAAAAAAGGCAAGAGGCAACAATTATAATCTCTGACAAAACAAAAGCAAAAGCAGACCTAATTAAAAGAACTAATCAGAGAAATTACATTTTGCTAAAAGATAATATTATAGATAATAGAGAAACATAAATTTTACAATAAGCTACTTTGATATAGGCCTTGTTTTTCACATATGTTGAGTTAAAAATGAGTCAAATTTATAAAAATAACAGTCATTCCCCAACAATAAATGATCGAAGTATATAAACAAGCAGTTTTCAGAAGAAGAAATCAAAGCTATCTATAGTCATATGAAACAATGCTATAAATGTAAATTTGAAGCAACTTCACACCTATCAGAAATTACAAATGCTGGAGAGGATAAGGGGAAAATAGGTACACTAATGAACTGCTCCTGGAGTAATAAATTAAATCTAACCAATATGTCCAAAGGATTATAAAAACTGTAAATATCCTCTGATCTACCACTACTAGGACTATGTTCCAAAGAGATCAAAGAAAAAGAAAAAGAACTTACATGTCCAAAAAATTTTATAGTAGCTCTTTTTGTGGTGACAAAGAATTAGAAAGTGAAGAGATGCTCATCAACTGGAAAATGGTTGAACAAGTTATAGCATATAATTGTAATAGAGTACTATAAGAAATGTCAAGAAGACATATATGAATTGATATACAGGGAAGTGAGAAGAATAAAAGATCATTGTGCATTATAACCACAGTATTGTAATGATAACCAAAAGATAGCTACTCTGATCAAAATAATGATCCAAGACAATTCCAAAGGACTCATGATGAAAATATTCTATCCATCTTCAGGGGATAGAACTAATGAACTCTGAATGAAAATCTTAGCATAGCTTTCTTGCTTGCTTTATATTTCTTGCTTTTAAAAAATAGCTAATATGGAAATGTTGTGCATCATTTCACATATACAATGGGTATCATATAGCTTGCCTTCTCAGTGGCTTATTTAAAATTTTTTAATCTGTATTTTTAAACATTTTTCCAACTACATGTAAAAACAATTTTTAATATTAAAAAAAATTATATTCCAAATTTTCTCTCCCTCCCATCTTCCCCCAAAGATGGCAAGCAGTTTGACATGTTATATATGCCATAATGTTAGTCAGTCATATGCAAAACTCATTTCCATATTAAAATGGTATGAAAGAAAATAGATTTTTAAAAACCTCTACTAAAAATAGAGTAAAATAATATGCTTTTATCTGCATTAAGTTCTTTTCCTGGAGGTAGAAAGCATTTTTCACCTTAAATCTTTTGGAAGTGTTGCAGATTTTTATATTTCTAAGAATAGCTAAGTCATGAAACTCAAAATTTAAAAAGAAAAGAATGTTTAAAAATTTTTTTAAAAAATGAAATCACTCAAAACAACATACATATTTGGATAAAAACATAATAAGGCAGAGCCAGACATACTTTTACTTGAATGAGGGTAACCTCTAGCTTACTAACAAAATCAGATTTATTTGGGACGTGCCAATATGGTGTCACTAAATAAAACCAACAGTGCTATTTACAGTAGTAGCAAAGGTTAAAAAACAAATAACCCAAGTTGAAAGAAGAACTTTCACTAATTAATTAGCAAAGTAACTGTCTTCAATTATAGGAGATCTGGTAGCAAACCACCCTCACATTCCCCCAAGTTCTGGAAGTGTTTTTGTTTTGCTACTAGATCTCCTATAATTGAACACAGTTACTTTACTAATTAGTTTTTCCGGAAAAAAAATAAAGGAAAACAGGTGGTTTGGAAAATGTATTGACATTAAATAAAGCAGCCAAAACCTTGAATATTACTGGAAAAACAAATACAAAACCTCAATTTTCCATTTGCTTAAACTAATCTAGGTTTCTAAAGAAGGCGATGTTCTTCGTGTTAAAATGTTTTAAATGTTATTTTCTCACTGGCTTCCTACAGAGTTATACACCTCTGCTTTAGCTGTTCATATGTGAATTCTTTTGTTCATGTGTAAAAAATGAATCTTCTAGAGAACATCTCTGACTGAAATGTAATTCTTAATTTTTTTACATTTGACATCTGACAGACTTCCTAAATTTTAAAGGTCATGTGTTTTTGTGTTTGTTTTTTAAATGACCAGAGCTGGCCTTTAGAATTTCTGGTTTTTATTATTAAGTTATAATTGTAGTTAGAAGGGTGGCTTTGCTAGAGATTTGGTCTCCTCACCAAGACCTTTACTGAACTCTGGTCTGACCCTTACTGTCCATATAACTGCAAGCAAGTCACTTTAATTTAGCAGGGTTCTCAACATCTAAGATTAAATTGCAGAGGAAGTGTTAATTTGCTATGTAGTTATCTACATTTTCTTCATGACATCAGAATCACAGGTTTAATCCTTATCTTAGAAATTGGGTCAGGAGAAGTATAAAACTTCTAGAACAATTTTAACCATAGTAAAGTAGTACTTAATAAGGACAACTGTATTTCTATTGAAAGGGTACAAGATTAGGAGAATGGAGCTCTATGGTGTTTTTCTATTCACTACTCAAATGATTTTGATCAAATCATTTTCCTGGCAACAGGTTTAGTTTCATCATCTGTAAATTGAATAGTGATGATAAATCTGATCCAGGTTTGTCTTCAAGAGAAGAGGAAACTTATAACCCAGAGGTAGGTCCTTGCAACCAGGGAGCTAGAGAGGAAGGTGGTATCAGAAGGGGAAGGTGGGGATAGGAAATTGGGCAGCCAGAGGCAACCTACGAAGTAATTTTGGGGACAGATGCCTCAGGGATAAAGTGTATTTCTTTGATGAGTATTCAAGTCTCTCCATTTCCCTCTCCCACTAGTCTAACTCCCCCACTGTAGCATCAAGGAAATCTGGAGACTTTTCATTAGTTAAAATCCTGTCCTGGGATCCAAGTTTAATCCAGTACTAAAATTCTATGATTCACCTTGATTGTAATCAGTCAATATTTAAATAAGCTTTCTGATTCTAACCAGAGAATATCAATAAAGCTTTACGGTACACATTATGTTTTTTCTTTTAAAAAAGATGAACATAAAGGAAAAAATTTTTATGTAATATAATAGTATGCTAGGTAGTAGATGGAAGTCTGGTACTTTCTACATACTCAATAACTTTTTTTTTTAATTATTCAATGGTATTTTATTTTCCCAATTACATGGAAAGATAGCTTTTCATTCATTTTTGTAAGATTCTGAGTTTTAAATCCACTCCTTTCCTTTATCTGCCCCCACCCCAAGACAGCAAGCAATCTGATATAGGTTATACATGTATAATAATTTTAAACATATTTCTATAATAGTCATGTTGTGAAAGAAAAATCAGGTCAAAAGGAAAAAGCCATAAGAAAGAAAAAGTAAACTCCCCAAAAAGTGAAACTAATATGCTTCAATAGACAATCAATCTCTATAATTCTCTCTCTGGATACAAGTGGCATTTCCCATCTCAAATCTATTGGAATTATCTTGGATCAGTATATTGCTGAGAAGAGCTAAGTCTATCACAATTGCATATCACGTAATCTTCTTGTTACTGGATACATATTCTCCTGGTTCTACTTCACTTCACTCAGCATCAGTTCACATAAATCTGTTTCAAGCTCTTCTAGCCTGTAGTCTATATAACCCCAGAGCATCAGGTTCAGATAATGAGAATGAGAAAGCTCACAATTGATTACGAACATAGTTAGAGAAACCAACTCTTAGAATGTTATTGCGTATTAAAAGTAAGGAAACTATTGAATTAATAAATAAAATTAAGAGTTGGTTTTATAAAAAAAAAGTATATAAAAGGAAGAAAACCAAATTATATGTATCAAAAATGAAAAGGGTGAATTTATCTCCAGTGAAGAGGAAATTAAAGCAATAATTAGGAGTTATCTGGCCCAACAAAATACCAATAAATATAATAGTCTAATTAAAATGAATATTTACAAAAACATGAATTGCTCAGATTAACAGAAGAGGAAATAAAATACTTAAATAACCCCATTTTAGAAAAAAGAAATTGTACCATCAATAAACTCCCTAAGAAAAAATCTCCAATGCTGGATGCATTTACAAGGGAATTTAATTTTAAATACTATATAAACTATTTGGAAAAATATGTGGAGTCCTACCAAAATTTTTTTTTATGATACAGATATGGTATTCATACCTAAACCAGGAAGGGCCAAAATAGAAAAAGAAAATCATAGATCAATTTAACTAATGAATATTAATGCAAAAATCTAAAATAAAATATTATCATAAAGATTACAGCAACCAGGATAATACACTATAATCAATTTATACCAGGAACGCAGGACTGGTTCATAGTAGGAAAACTATCAGCATAATTAAGCATATCAATAACCAAACTAACAGAAATCATTTGATCATTTCAATAGATGCATAAAAAACATTTAACAAAATACGGCATCCATTCCTAATTAAAAAAAAAAAAAGCCTTAAGAGAACATAGGAATAAATGAGTTTTCCTTAAAGTGTTAAGTTAGAAGCATTCCCAATAAGAATGTCAAGGCAACTCCTATAATCTCACTACTAGATTTTCACTTCTCTGTAGTGACAGAAAGAGTACTCTTAAAATTATAGTTCTACCCTGGGGTAAAGTATTTAAGTGTTCAGAAGAATTCATTTGTTTTTCTGAAACTGCCACAGGAATAATTATGAAAGGAAATTTCTAGAGTTGCTCCTTTATATTGTGACTTTCTGCTTTTCCTTGACTCCAAATTGTCTAGTACAGAAAGTCCTCTGGTTCTTCCATCTCTCTGTCACTGCTATTCCTCTGATGCCAGCTGGTATTTCTGAATCTCCTAGTGGGACCCATTAAGTTCATGCTATCCCACCACTGCCTCTCTCTGCTGGAATTTCTTAGATTACATGCTTCTCTGGTTGGTTTTAACACAGAAATGAATCCTAATCCTTAATCTCTATGAATAATCCTCATTTGTCCCTTCCTCTCCAGCTCTCTAGCACCATCTGTTGTTCTTTTTTTCTCTTTTAAGAACCAAATCTGAGGATATAGTCCAGGTATATAGCCTGGCAATAAGATAATCAATGAATACTTAAGCATCTTCTGTGTGCCAGGTAGTTTGCTAAGCACTGGGTATTCAAAAAGAGGCAAAAAGTAGACCCTGCCTTCCAAGAGTTTATAATCAAATGGGTAAAATAACATGAAAACAAATGTATACCAAACAAGCTATATACAGGATAAATTGGAACTAATAGAGAGAAGATATTTGAATACAGATAATATAGGGAAAAGTCTATTGATACGTTTATTCTATTGTGTGCAAAGTACTGTTTAATATGGAAGCACATTTAAATAATACAGAATAGTAGAGGGAAGGCTTTCAATAAAGGACTAGATTTTACTTAGGACTTCAAAAGAAGCCAGGAAGTCAGCAGGTAGAGATGAAGAGGGAGAGCATTTCAGGTATGAGGCACAGTCAGAATGTCTGGATCTGAGAGATGGAATATCTTGTTCATGAAACTACTAGGAGGCCAGTGTCAATGGACCAAAAAGAACATGTTAGGAACGAAGGTGTATGAAGACTGGAAAGAGAGGTTGGGTCTAAGTTGGGAAGGACTTTGAATGCCAAAGAGCATTTCTTATTTTCTCCTGGAGGCAAGAGGGAGCCACTGAAATTTATGAAGTAGAAGTTGACATTGTTGGACCCCAGTTTTAAGAAAACCACTTTAGTGATCAAACAGAGGATGGACTACAATTCAAGGCAGCTGGACCTAGCAGCAGCCTATTAAAATAATCTGGCATAATGCGAGGAGGGCCTGCACTTGAGTGTGGCAGTGTCAAGAGAGAGAGGGGGGTCATACTGGAAAGATGTTGCAAAGGAAAATTAACATACGTTGGCAATAAATTGTATATGGAGGGTGAGAGATCATGAGGAGCCCAGGATGATTCCAGGAGGGAAGGTAGGAGGGCTTGGGGAGGAAGTAATAACTTGAACTTAAGATGTCTACAGAATATCCATTGAAATGTATGAAAAGCAGTTGGAGATGTGAGGATAGAAGTCAGCAGACAGAATGAGCAGAAAAGGTACATTTGAAAATTAGCAGCATGTAAGATGACAGGAAAAGATAATGCAGAATGTTGGAGGGGATGAGGCAAAATTGGGACATTAATACACTATTGGTGGAATTGTGAACACATCCAGCCATTCTGGAGAGCAATTTGGAACTATGCTCAAAAAGTTATCAAACTGTGTATACCCTTTGATCCAGCAGTGTTTCTACTGGGCTTATACCCCAAAGAGATCTTAAAGGAGGGATAGGGACCACATGTGCAAAAATGTGTGGCAGCTCTTTTTGTAGTGGCTAGAAACTGGAAAATGAATGGATGCCCATCAATTGGAGAATGTTATGAAATATTATTGTTCTGTAAGAAATGACCAGCAGGATGATTTCAGAGAGGCCTGGAGAGACTTACATGAACTGATGCTGAGTGAAATGAGCAGAACCAGGAGATCATTGTACATGGCAACAAGAAGACTATATGATGATCAATTCTGATGGACGTGGCTCTCTTCAACAATGAGATGATTCAAACCAATTCCACTTGTTCAGTGATGAAGAGAGCCATCTGCACCCAGAGAGAGAACCATGGGAACTGAGTGTGGACCAGAATATAGCATTCTTTCAGTTGTTGCTTACTTGCATTTTGTTTTCTGTCCCAGTTTTTTTTTTCCTTATTGATCTGATTTTTCTTGTTCAGCAAGATAACTGTATAAATATGTATACATATATTGGATTTAACATATATTTTAACACATTTAACATGTATTGGACTACCTGCCATCTAGGGGAGGGAGTGTGGGAAGGAGGAGAAAATTTGGAACAGAAGGTTTTGCAAAGGTAAATGTTGAAAAATTATTCCTGCATATGTTTGTAAATAAAAAGCTTTAATTAAAAAAAAATGAAAGGAAGTCAGCAGCATGGAGATGGCAATTCAGTTCATAGGAGCTGATGAGAAACCAAGTGAAGTAGTAAGGAGGGGGAAGAAAAGAAGGTTCAGAAGAGGGCTCTGTGGGACTCTAGGATTAGAGAGAGCACAATCTGTATGAGGATACAAAATAAAGAGCAGCTGTTTCCTGTCTGATAAAATATTATAATGGTATTTGGCGCTTATCATATTCAGTGTGCTCCAATTCTCTTGAAAAAGGTATTCATTTTACCTGTGAATGAGGATTTAATGTAATTCAAAATCTAGTTTCTTTCATTTCTTAGTCCTGAGCCATATTTTCTTTTTCTTCTTCTTTTTCAACACTGGATCTTCCTATTTTACCCAGGCTAGAAGTACAATGGCCCCTAATGGGCCCAATTCCATTGCTGATTGGTAAGGAAGCTTTGACCAGAAACAGAAAAATTCTATTTCTGATCCAGGATGGTTTACCTCTGCTAAAGAGCATGGTGCTACTTTCTTCCCCAACTCCTGGACATTTACCTTATGCTTTAGGCTATCTGCAATTCAGAACTCATGTTCAAGCAATCCACCAGCCTCAAACTCTCCTAGAAGTAGAACTATAGTCCTGTGTCACTTCTTCATGTGATCCATGATCCAAGCCATGTTTTCAAACATTTTTCATTGAACTTGCCTGTGTCCATATTTGGCTTGAAGTCACTGAAGATAAATAATAACGAAAGCTAAACGTGCAAAGTTGAGTATTTTCCTTCTTTAGGCTAATGTGACTTATTGCTATTAAACTTATCATCATGATATTGATAAATATTGACTGAATGAAATTTTGGAGAAAAAGAAAAAATGTTGGTGCTTATAATTTTTATTTTAAAATTTGTTAACTCTACAATGCCTAAATGATAGTAATTATGTAGTTTTTCTTACCTGGGAATTAAGCTCTTCATTTAGATTATGGTATTGATCTAGTTTGGTATCTAATAAGTCAGGCACATTTGTATAATTTTCAACTTCCTCTAAATCACTGTTTCTGTCCTAAAAATAAACATATTAATGTTCTGTTACAATATTTATTTCAATAAATTCTATTTAAATATTTATTTATTTAAACATATTTATTAAACATCTATTGTATGCAATACACTGTATTAGTATGGAAGCACATTTGAAACATCTCCTTTTTGGTTTCTCTAAAAATTGGATTAACTATTTCTATAATTAAAAAATCCCTTCCATATTCGGTGAAGGGGGGAAAAAGTGTTTTCTAAAGAAACTATCAAGGGTAGTAATCAAAATTCAGGACAAAAAAATACCTCTTAAGAAGTTAATTATCAGTACCTTCCTTGAAAAGTGTGATTTCTGCTGCATTCAAAAGATCAAATACTGATCAGAGTACAGTCCTTTTGATTACTCCCGGAGAAAACTCAAGGGGAATAATCAAGGAGGAATGGAACCATTTTAGTTGAAGATGAAGTGTCCATTGTTAATTACTGTTTTCTAGAATGTTAACGTTACCCTCAAATGTATTTTAACACTATCATTTTATTCCTTTAAGATTCCTAAAAATGGTCCCTCCATTTACCTTGGAGTAAGGAAAGATGTCTGAATTAATTTGAACATTTCACTCTTTAAGCTAGAAATATTTGGATTTAGGATAATGATAAACTAAATCATTTTTAGCAGACCTGTACCTACAACAAAGTATATAATGTTAATATTTTTTCTTTGACATTGGAGATACAAAGTTGAAAAATCTCCAGATCCTTTTTTACAGGAAATGTTGTCAGTCTGCAATTTTGAGATGTCCTTTCACATTCAATTCCATTCAATAAACATTTATTAATCACCTACTATGTGAAAAGCAAGGGTACTGGAAATGCAAAAGGAGGCAAAATTAGGCCCTGATTTCAAAGAGTTTGTAATTCAAAATAAACAAAAAAGTCAAATAATAAAAATATGAGAGTATAATTTATAGAAAGAAAAGGTTCAGATAAAGTGCCATCATCATCACAGCACTTTATATAATGCTCATTATGTGCCAGGCAGTGTGCTAAATTAGGTTTATAATTATTATCTTATTTGATCCTCACAACCATCCTAGGAGAAGGTACTCTTATTATTTTCACTTTCACACTTAAAGAAATTAAGAAAGACAGAGGTTAAGTGATTTGCCCAGGCTCACACAACACTTGCTAGCTATGTGATACTGGGGAAAGCATTTCACCTTGTTTGCCTCAGTTTCCTCATCTGTAAAATGGGCTGCAGAAGGAAAAGGCAAATCATTCTGGTATCTCTGCCAAGAAAACCCCAGATGGGGTCAGGAAGAGTCATTCAGGAAAAGAAGTTCTGGCAACAATTTCCTGACTGCAGATTTGGTGCTCCACCCCCGCCATCCAGTTGCCCCATTAGAATAAGAGCTATTAAAGAAAAAGAAAGGAAAAAGAAGAATCAATGTTGTAGAACTCTTCATAACCTTTGATCCAAGATACCATCTCTCTGATGAAACTACAAGGATGTTAATTAAAAAGGAATGGGAGATGAGAACTTTCTTTAATAGCTATATAATTTCTAATATTTCCTTGGATCGCCTAGCTTTGTAACAACCCTGCAAATCCCTGAGGAAAAGCTCCAGTTTTTGGAGGTTTTTTTTTGTTTTGTTTTGTTTTGTTTTTTACATCTAGCCGCTCCCTATAGGGCATCCTCTCCAAATATCCAGCTGGGCTCAGGACACACTCCTGCTCATCTGATTTTCCTCAAAGGTGATACCCAGAACTGAAACCCAAACTCCAAATGTAGCTTGCCCAGGGCAAAGAACACCAAGACAACATGACTTCCCTCTTCCTAGACATTACAGCCTGGCAGATCACGAGGTGTTAAGGATCATGCCTAGGTAAAGGGACAGGTCAATTCTCTGAAAGCCTCCACAGTTGGGAATCATAAACTTGAAGGCGTTGCAAAGCAGCCTTTACTGACACAGGTGTTGCTTGTGGACTGGGAATGAAATAAATTGGAGGCAGAGGAGAGAGGTCAGAGAATGGAACTGCCTCCCAGTCTGCTTGTATCCTCCTCCTCTTCCTCCTCCTTCTTTTTCCTCCTCCCATATAAAGAGATCCATTCTATAGGTCATAACATTGATTCATATTGAGACTGTAGTGTATTGAGACAGCTGTGGAGGGGGTGGGGTTCTGCAAGGGCAGTGGATAATGTAGTTGGGCTTGGCATCAGGAAGACTTCAGCTCAAGTCTAGCCTCTGACATTTTGTCAAGCCATTTATCTTCTGTTTACCTCATCTACAAAAAAAGGAGTGACACCTACCTTGTAGAATTATTGAGAGAATTAAATAATTTGAAAAAAATAAGTTTTAGCATAGTGCCTAGTACATAATAGAAATCACACAATGCTTATTTCTTTTCCTTTCCCTGTCTCCTCACTCTCCCCATTCTCCAACAGGAATGAATTTCATTCTTGAGAGCTTCCCATTCCTGGAGTCAACTACCTCTTCAAAATATTAAGCCATTTCATGTTCTCTCTACCTCCTCTGAATCCTTTGATCATATTGTTTAGTTATGTCTTCTATGTTTTTGAAGTTGGTATTTTGAATGCAAATAAAATGTTTTGTGCCTCTTGATTTTGACCTTATTCAATTCAGCCCAGTGTTTTTAATGCAATGGAGTCAGATTCAAATAGAAATCAATCCCTATGGGCAGCAAAATAACAGAAAACCATAAATGAACATTATCTGTGTTTTACTGTATTTGTATTTATTTTGTTAAACATTTCCCAGTTACATTTTAATCTGGTACTAGTGCATTCAGGGATTTGATTGTCTGCAGAGAGTCTTGAGATATCTGATGCAAGCTGTCTGGGTCTAGATTCTCATACAATGTATTAATTTATTAATGTTTCTTATCTGCAAATAAGCATGCCATCAGCACCTGCATTCAAGTCTTTAGATTAAAATGTTTAATAACAAGAATAAATACAAATCCCTAGAGCACACTCTTAGACTTTCTTTCTCCAAGTTGTCACTGACTTATTAATAACTATTTTGTGTCCAGTCATTCAACTTAAATTTACTTAATAATACTACCACTTAGCTATAGCTTTGTGTCCAGTCCAAGCCAAATCTACTTATCTATCACCTAATTGTATTTGTCCATCTTATATATGGGCATAAGATGAGAAACCCTGTCAAATACTTTGCTGAAATTTAAGTACTGCACAGCATCTCTCATCTCTTTTCTACTTTTTTGTTACTTCATAGTAAAAAGAACTGAGCTTGTCCTTGATGAATTCATGGTACTACTCTGAGATCATTGATTCCTTAGGTACTTACAAACCAGCATCTGAAACTTTTCCAGGAAGAGAAAGTAAAACTCCCTCAGCCATGAAGCTGGTAGATTCTACTCTCTCCCATTTCTAAAAATGTCGGGACAATATTTACCCATTTGTAATTGCTATCCCATTTTCCAGAAAATGTCTAATTCTGCCTAGAGTGGCTCAGCAATCCCACCTGTCAGTGCTCCTTAGGATATTTTATTATTTGTGCCTAGTGACTCACTGAGCCTTTTCTGACTATCTCATTTACCTTGCATTTCCATTACCTTCTTAACATCTTTCCACTGAACATTCTCCTTAAAAGGGAAAATGGAAATGAAAAGAGTTGAAGAAGTCATCTGATCATTATACCAACTTGAACAGTGGCCCATTCTTTTTTTGATCTTCTTATTACTAACACTAGTTAAAAGAAGAATTCCCTCTGTGGTCCACAGCATTCAGCACCATTTTTGCTTATTCTAAGATGCAGTGTTCCTGACACGATTCTTACGATTCTTACGGGATTGGGGTATTCATCCTCATTGTTCTTTATACAACTTTTTGAAAAGTGGATTTGTCTATGAGTTCCATATATCTACATAATGGACTCTGTAGTTTTTCTTTTTGTTTCTCATCTAAATTATTTTTGCTTATGTCTTAGAATTTCATTCTTGAGAGCCTCCCATTCCTGGAGTCAACTACCTCTTCAAAATATTAAACCATTTCATCTTCTCTCTACTTCCTCTGAATCCTTTGATATATGTTCTCCTCAAATCTAAGTGACATCAGATTATGCAATTTTCCTTTCTTCTATATCATGACTTCTATGATAAGTTCCCCCAAATGGCCAGAATCAAATCCAAAATAGTGGTTCATTTTGAAAATTCTTTTTTTTTTGAAGGATGAAATCATTATTAAAATATGTCACAAATTGACCAGCTGCTATGGTTTGGGCAGAAGAGTGTGTGGCAATAGAGATTCAGATATTTCTGCCCCCTCTTCCACAATAATGCTTCCATAGCAATTTTGTGATGTGTCCTGAACTCCCCATCTAATTCCTCTTTTTTGTTCTGATGGTTTATAATATACTCTTAAAGTAACATTGCTTCTTTTTCCAGGTCTTTTGATCCTTGTCCAATATCTCTCCACCATGTTTTCCCCCTCAAGTCCTTGGGCTTCTTTATACGAGTAAAAGTTTTTAATAGAAAATGTTACTTCTTCACCTCTTTTTAATATATTCTGTACCTAGACATATAAACTGATACAAAGTGAATAACAGGAGAATGTTGTACATGGTACAACAATATTGTATGATGAGAAACTATGAATGACTTATTCTTGGGAATACAATGATCCAAGACAATCCCAAAGGATTCATGATGAAACATGTGATCCACCTCCAAAGAAAAAACTGATTTGTCTGAATACAGACTGAAGCATACTATTTTTCATGTTGTTCTTTTTTCCTCTCTTCCTTTTCACATGTATAGCATACAATTGCTCTCAGGGAGAGATAAAGGGGAAGCAGGGATAGAATTTGGAACTCAAAACTTTTTTTAAAAATGTAAAAAATTGTTTCAACATGTAATTGGGGGAAAATATTTTAAAAATAAAGTGAAATTTAAAAAAATATATAATCTCCAGTGCTCTGTACAAACAGTTTTCCTGAATCTGTACTCTGAATCCATCACCTCTCTATACAGAGATCTGCATCAAGTTTTGTCATGAGTCCTATATAATCAAAGTTGGTAATTATGTTGATCAGAATTCCTAAGTCTAAGTTTTTTTTTTACAACAATGAGTTGTATAAATTCTTTTCCTGTTTTTGTTCATGTCATTCTATGTCAGTTCATACAAGTCTTTCTAGGATTCTTTGACACTATCCTTCCCTTTCATCCTTTCTTATAGCATGACAGTATTTTATCTCATTAATATCTCTACCATAATATGTTCAGTCATTCCCTAATTGATGGGTACATACTCATTTCCCAATATTCTGCTACAATGTAAAGAATAACCATAAATAATTTTTTTCACTTTTGAGTGTTTTCTGTGAATTATTGAATTATGATATATGAATTATTAATAATTCAGTGAATTTTGTGTACCTTTCTGTTTTTCTCTGTGGTACTAGGCTTGTCAGATCTATGTGGCCATTTTTTCTTTTCTTTTTTAGTTTAAGGTTCTCTTGAAGAGATTTACAAGAAACCAGAAAAATGTTTTTGCTGGCATTTGTTTGGGTATATTTAATTCCCTTTAAAGAATCTATCATTCCTATATTTTAAACTGTGGTTTAAAAAATCCAAATCCTGTTCTCAAACACCATTTTGAATCTATTGTTTATTTTTCAAATCCGTCTTTTTTTGGGGGGAATACCATAGTAAACACTGGTGAAAATACTACCTGTGTTTCTGAAGGCTTCAATTTTTTTGCCCATGACTCCATCAGCCTTAACAATACCTTATCAGTTTCTACCGTAGTAGTATCATTTGTCTTCAAATTTCACCAGAAATCAGGTTTAACACTTCTTGGGAAGGACTTCATTATATCCAGACATATACTCCAGGGAGAGAGCAAATATCTCTGTTACTTATGTCGGGTCAACAAATATATCTCAGCAGATAGATACCAGATACAGAGGCCACTGCTTCTTCTGGCCATTATTGGACTTCTCCACTGTACCTGTGGATCTACATCCTTATTCTCTGAGATACAAGAAGCTACTTCCTATGGAAAGGAGCCCAGCCACCATTACCACAAAAAGACCCTCATGCTGGAAATGTTCAGTGTTTCCTTTTCCTTGGTGGCAAACTGCCTATTTGTGAAATATGAATGTCCAGTGCTTCTTGGAGGAAGGTGCAGTATTTTGGGCTGTGAATAAAGAAGGACTTCAAATAGATGGAGATTATGGAGTGTGGGTGGAAGGTAGGAGGAGGAATCAGTTCATATAAAGTTTATCAGTCTTTGCAATCTTTGCAAAATGTGGAGATAGAACATGATAAATATTAGACATACCTCAAAAACTTTCTCTTGAGAAACTTTTTCATTATCAATTAACTCCCTAAAGGTTGAGATTCTTTCCTTATGTTTCAGTAGCTAGGAAGAATTAAGACACAATTTATATTACCAAAGGAAGAGAAATTAAAATCGTATGTTCTTAGTATCTTTACTGTGCATTACTAGGTGTCAGGAAGAATCTTTAAATACATATGATCAAAGATGGCATAGTTGTCTCCATGAAAGATGAGATTTTATTTTTAAAGTAAATTCATGAGAGATCAATAAGGCTTTTTGAATATAGTATAAAAACAGGCTTAAATCAAAATGCTGCCTTTAATATTTGGAATTCCAATTCTAATTGTCCAAAGATTTAGCAAAATTAAATTATTAAATACAAATTACTTTTGAAATAGGCTTCTCTCTCCATTTAGACCAACCTGAGAAGGATGATTTCTCTGAATTCCCATGTTTTCTTAAGGCCTTAAATCACCCCAGAATTCGAGGTATATATCTTCTCTTTTTTCAAAAAATCCAAATCATTTATTTTCCTTTGTTGAAGGGCCAAATTATCATGAATATATAGCCTCATTCCTTTTAAGTAGGTAACATTGTTGCCTACATTCCTTGATATGTATCTCAGATTCAAAATGATGGATCTCTCAGATCTCACTCTGCAGCTGCTTAGTCTATACTTCTATTTCCTCTCTTTCAAATAGTGATCCCTTTGATTCTACCTTCAGATCTCTTCTTTTGGCATCTGAAAAATCTTTGACTACTAAACCAAAAACATAGATACTAATTAAACAAATTGTAGCAGATGAAGTTACCTTAATTGCTTATAAGAAGTAGGCTTAGTAAGATTTTGAATCAATATATATATTCTTGTGAGAGGCCTAAGAAAACTCTGGAGATCTAAGAATTACTTCTTTGAAAACAAAAACTATTCAAATAGTGTCTTTTAATATCTTTATTTTGCTTTATTCTTTGACTAAACAAGAGAGTTATTATTTCTAAGAGTGAAAAAAAAGTCACCATACCTCTTCTTCCAAATTTTTTTTCTTAAAGTTGAAACACTTCATTTTTTCATAAACATTCTCACCTTCCTGAAAATTTTCATTATCAGAATTATCTGTATCCTGAGAAGAATAAGAATATTATAATTGGGGAACCTAGACCAACTAGAGTTTTCAATAAAAACCAACCTTCAGCTACTTATCCTAAGGCATCTCAGAAAATATTATGTGAAAGGATTTCATATGGCTTCATATTTTAGTTTTTGGTGGGAAGTAGAGGCTCACTCAAAATGCAATAGGGAGATGCATATTGCAATACATTACAAATAAGGAAAATTAGAGTAAAGGATATCACTGAAGAATGATGAAGAATGCAAGATTAGGGAAAAAAAGTAAGAGGATGGGTTAGTCATATGCAAAGGCAGCTACATGGCACAGTGAAGAGAATGTCAGACCTAGAGTTAGGAAAACTCATTCTTAGTTCAAATCTGACCTTAGACACTTACTAGCTGTGTGACCCTGAGCAGGTCGCTTAACCTTGTTTGCCTCAGTTTCCTCATCTGTAAATGAACTAGAGAAAGAAATGGCAAACCACTCAATATCTTTTCCAAAATGACCCAAATGGGGTCGTGGAGGTTTGGACAGGATTGAAAAACAATTAAACAATAAGAAGTCACATGCAAGAGCTAGATAGGCCATGTGCTCCAAGTTATAAGTGGTCTACAGACCACTCAAGCATATCTCTCAGTACAATGAATAAATCTCCCAAGGTAAACTCATAGCTAGGATGGGAAATCACATAGGATAAGAATGGTGGTAGTCTTCATCATTGATTAGAAAAGCTACATTAATGAGATCATAGACCCATTCGAATATTAGAGATGATGGAACAGGATAATGTGAATTCTGGGACCCTAACTACAAAGTAAAGGGGCAGTTAGGTAGATCAGAGGTTAGAGTGCCAGGTCTTCAGTCAGGAAGACTCATTTTCCTGAGTTTAAATCTGGCCTGAGATCCTGTAGGACCCTGCACAAGTCACTCAACCCTAGCTGCCTCAGTTTTCTCATCTGTAAAGGGAATAGGAGAAGGAAGTGGACAACTAAGTATTTATTCCAAGAAAACTCCAAATGGGGTCAGACATGACTAAAATGGCTAAACATCATTATCCTACAAGAAAAAAAGAAAGAGGAAAAATGGAATTTGGTTACCCTGGAAGTGGGAACAATTTAATCTCTCTATCTATTTTGTAAATGTTATTTCAATAGCAGAGATAAACCAGGGTATTTCTGGGCTTAGGAAGAAAATACACCCTGGGGCACTTGAGAATATTTCTATATTTGAGGATGGCCTATCAGTTGCTTGAACTATTATATGCCTTACAACCATATTTGGGGCCTCATAAGTTAAAAAAAAAAAATCCTAGCACAAGACCCAAGGGACAGATCAAAATGAAAGTACTGGTCCCAAAGGGTTGTGGTTCATAGCCACCATCTGTTGTAATTACAATAGAAGGTGTTAATGAACAAGGAAATGTGCCCCAAGGTAAAGAAATCGGAGAAATGGGGACCTGGTTGATTCACAGCCTGCTTAATCAGTCCATTAAACATTTATTGTTGTTATTAGATAGGTAATAAACGAAAGTCAAGGAATATTAGATAGTGGGAGAGCTTTAAGTAATTCTAAAATCTGAAGAATTTAAGGTTTAGGCATCCTAGCTGGTTGTATTTTTGCCAGTTTTTTTTCTCTGCCTTATCACTCTTAGTTTTTGGAAACCTTCTGAATGTTTTATTTACCTCATAAGTAAGTAGTCCCACCATCAGAGCCATTAAATTGTGCATCTTCGATATAAATTGAGAAGTTTTTCTCATAGATGGTGAATTTAAACTGTCTTCTTCAAAAGATGGGCAGTCCAGGAACAAATTTGAATGCATTATCTTCATGTGCTGTAGTGGAAACATTTACATTTGTCTTGTTAAATATCTGAGAAGCTGTTTTTTTTTTTTTTAATAAAAGTGCTAAATTTTTTAAAAAAGCAAATCACCTAAAAATGCAAAGTTAGAGAATAGAAACTAAAAGCAGCTTCTTTTTTGGCAATGAAATTTTTGTCTAGCCAGCAGAGGTCAGAATTAAGTTCTAGTCTTAAAAATAAAAAAGAATAAAAAAGAATCAAAGATAAAATTGCATAAAGTACATAGTGCAAATCTTCATTCATTCAAAATTGGTTACTTATTCCAATTTTCCTCAGTTTCTTAACCTGTAAAATAAACTGGAGAAGAAAATGGTACGCCATTTCAGACAGTATCTTTGCCAAAAAAATCCACAAAACCTAGATGGGGTCATGAAGCGTCTAAAAAAAGATTTTAAAAAAACCAGTATTACTGAGAATTATAAATGCTGGTCTCATCTGGACTTATGGTACAAATTTAGGAGCAAAATTGAGGAATTTAAGTCAGTTTTCACACTAAAATATCATGTCACAAATCTTTGGATATTATATGTGTGTGATATTATATACACATATATTTTCATCCTTAATTTTTTCCCAAATGTATGTAAAAACAATTTTAATTTTAAAAAAATTTAATTCCAAATTCTCTCCCTTTCTCTCTTTTCTCCTCCCTGAGACTATGATTTGATATAGATTATATTTGTGAAACTATGTAAAACATATTTCCATATTAATCATGTTGTTAAAAAAAAAAAACCTCAAACCTCCCCCCCAAAAAAAAATTCTACAAAAAATAAGGTGAAAAATAGTATACGTCAATCTGTATTCAGACTCCATCAGTTCTTTTCTCAAGGTAGACAGCATTTTTCATTGTAAGAACTTTAGAATTATCTCAGATCATTGTGTTGCTGAGAAAAACTAATTCTTACTTAACATTTTAGAGATGGAAATATTGCTAGCAACAATATTTTCTTACAGAACTCCTATTCACACTACTTAGAACACCAAGACTTCACAGAACAATTAAAACTGTATTTATGCCAGTTACTATAGATACTAAAAAGTAATAAAACCTTTTACACATGTATTATTAAACTATATCAATTTAGGGGATTTCAATCTTTCAATACAAATAAACAACTAGTCTTTAACTAAAATATTTTAATAGATTCATTGGTAGCATTGAAAAATTAAGCAACTTGTCCACTGTCACACAGATGAATCAAGAAGCAGAATTTGAACCCAGTCCTTTCTGACTTTAAAGATTACCCTCTATATTTTCTTATATAACCTATTTGCTAACTATGGAAGAAAATTGGTCAAGGAAATCCTTTAATCTCCTAGACTGAGGTTCTTTCCAACAAGCTGCAATGATTTGGATTTACCAAAGTTTTGGTCATGTTTGATTCTTCTATGGTCATGAAGACCCAGTTACTATATATCATGAATCATCTCCAAAATTCTAAAGACTTAGGGTTTGTTTTACCATATTTCATGGTACTGATAATTCTGAAAAACTGATACAGGGTGATAATTTTTATTTTGCCTTGCTGCCAACTTTATCACTTAATTTTATTGTTTTTTTTTTTAAAGTGGTCATCCTGTGTACATTCTGTTCTCACTCATCCCCTCAATTCAGGACAAAAGTTTCAAGAGAATGGACACTACTTCCATCTTGTCTTTGTGTTCCTAGGTCCAAAGCATCATACTGTGATGTAATCATGGTTGGTACTTAATAAAAGCTTTATAAATCAATTTGACAAGGTAAGAAAGGGATGAAAAATACAACTACTGGTTTAAAACAGCAGCATTAACAACAAACTTTCTCAAGCATTCTAAATTGTTATAGGTGAATCAATCATGAAAATACCAATTTCTTCAGGTTAAATTTTCTATAGACATAAGCTTGAGATCATGAAAGGCTCTTCTACTAATGCAGGTGCCTACATACCTGAAGAAACCTCCCCAACATGTGTATCTTCCACTCTAACTCTCTTTCTCTTTTCTTTAATACTTCTTTCTGCAAACAAATATCTTTGTTAGCTTCATGTAATTTGGTATTACCCAATATATTCTAGTATTTTACCAGGAATTAAAGTCAAATTTATTGGTCTTCAGTTTGCAGAATCTCCTTCCTTTTTTATGTAATTCTGGGATTTTGATTATGTGAACAATTATTCCATTAATAGAAATAGGTAAGTTAGCAAGGAGAGCAGAGTTGGGATAAAAGTTGAACTTTAGGCATATTGAATTTGAGATGCTGCTAGAATATATAATAAGATACTAATCAAGTTTTGGAAATGTAAATCTGGAGCTTAGGTTGGAACTGGAGCTATGGCTTCAGGAATTATCCATAAAGAAATACTAGCTGAACCTGGAGGAACAGATAAGGATGCCAAGGGAGAAAACATTATCAAAAAACACTGAAATGGCCCCCATTCTTAAGGAGCTTTTAAACATTTCCATATTTGTCATGCTATGGAGGAAAAAATCAGGTCAAAAGGGAGAAAAAAACATGAGAAAGAAAAAAAAAAGCAAAGAAACCAAAAAAAGTAAAAATACTATGCTTTGATCCACCTTCAGTCTCCACAGTTCTCTCTCTGGATGTGGATGGCTTTTATCATCACAAGTTTACTGGAATTAGCTTGGATCACCTCATTGTTGAGAGCCAAGTCCAAGAAGTGATTTCCTTTAAGCACAGATCTGAGCATATCAGTGCCCTACACAATAAACTCCAGTCACTCTCTATTTCCTCTAGGATAAACCGAACATTTTGTATGGTTTTTAAGGCCCTTCATAATTTGGCTCCAATGAATCTTCTCATGCTCATAATACATTACTTTACTCTTAGCATCTATGGTTCAACCAAGTTGGCTGTTCCTCTTCTGAGACAGACAATTTCCTGTTTCTGTCCCTTTGCACTGGCCATCTCCTTAAGCCTGGAATACATTTGCTCATCACTTCTGCCTCAGAGCAGTCTTCACTTCCTTCCAAAAACAGTTCAGGTATAACCTTTTACACCAGGTGTTTTCAACCTTTTAACAGGCCTCATTGGCAGTCTAATAAAACCTATGAACCTTTTTCCTCAAATAATGTTTTTAAATTAATAAAAATAAAATGCATAGCATGATAAAGGAAATTATCAAAAGAAACAATCATCAATGTTTGAAAAAGTTAAGTTCAAAGACCTTAGATTAAGAACCCATGTACTAATATGGCTCTCCCTGATCCCCCAGCTAGTAGTGTCCTACATGCACATATAGACCATAAATTCTTGGATGTGTATGGTAGAAGGCAAGCTCCTTAAGAATAGGGGCTATTTCAGTTTTGTTTCTCAGTTTCCAGTACAGTGTTTGGTATTATACAATCTCATCAGTCTTAGTCCTTTACCCCTGCTCTGCTCTCTGCCCCTCTGATTAACAGAGAGAGCCTAAAATATCTCTGGCTGCACTACTTTGGGACTTCTCTGACTTGATCATGTCTCTGATGGCAGATACCTCACCATTGCTGCCTATCTCCTTCCCCACCCCCACTCCTCTTCCAAATTCCTTTTATGTTTTGTCTTTCCTTCTTAGATTATTAGCTCCTTGAGGGCAGGAACCTTTTTAATTTTATTTTTAAAATTTGTATCCTCAGTGCTTAGCACCATTCCCAATACATAGCAGGCCTGTAATCATGTTTGAAGAGTGTGTTGAAGAATGAATAGATGGGAAGGGAAAGGAAAGGCAGCAAGTATAAACAATTCCTTCTTGTTATCTGACAGTAAAAGGAGATAAGGTGGTAGCTTTAGAGAATAAAATGACTGAAGATTTTTCTAATAGAGACCTCGGTATGTTCTTAGGTGGAGGTAAAGAAAGATTGAAGGTAGATGAGGGAGAGAAAATGAAGGACAGAACATAACCCTGGAGGGGGTAAGGAGAAGGATGATTACTGGATAGCATCAGAATAGTGAAGTAAAATTGCACTGGACTTCAGCAATAGGAAAAAGCAGGGTTCTACTTCCAGCTTTTTGCCTATCCTGTTCTGTGTTTTGAAGCAAACGATTAAATGTCTCTGAAGCTCAGTTCCCTGTGGATGCTAGACTGAAGGGTCTTTGAGGACCCTTTAAGCTCTGACACTGGATGACTGCACTGGTAGAGCACAGAGATAGGAAGACAGGCAGGGAAAGGGTCTCGCACCAGATGTCTACAGTCTTCTCAGTAAAATGAAGGAATATGATTAATTGGAGAATTGGGGAGGGGCATTGAGTAAAATGAGAAAGATTTGTAACAGCTGTCAGAAGTTGATAAGAGATGAATAAAAAGACTCGTACTGTGAATTTGTAGAGGATAACAACTAGCTGCATGGCCTTAACCAATTATCAGCAACTAGGGAGCTGAACAAAGGAAAGGGACCACAGAGGTTGCTCATGAGGAGGGTAAAGACCAAGGGTAGCAGTGAATGGCCTAAATGGAGAAGTAGAGGTCTTGGTAGCAGAGAAAAACCATTCAGAATTCTAGAAGGAAAACAATAGTTCCAAGTGATGAGGTCCAAGGTATGACGCTGCTACAGTGGAACCAAAGATCACCAGAATTAAAGGCTGAGAAACTGAGTCCAGTGCATGGGCCAGGTTGATGCAAAATCCCATCAGGGAATAGGGTGAGAGATAGAATAGGGCCTACAGTGCTCAAATCACTGATAAAAGTAAGAATGTTGTCAATGTTGCCTGTTGTTCAGATGTGTCCAACTCTACTTGACCCCCGGGACTTTGAACATGGGGTTTCCTAGGCAAGGACATTGGGGTGGTTTGTCATTTCCTTCTCTAAAGTGCCCCATTTTACAGAAGTCGAAACACTCTCCACTAGAGGACAACAAGGAAGGTAAGGTTGCAGAAGAAATCCAGGATTTTATTGCAGCTAAGACAAAAAATTCTATTTCTGGAAAAGGCTGAAACTAGAACAGAATGGACATTCCACAGATCATACTCAAAGGACTAGGTGAGGGTTGAAGTGGATCTGAGGAGAACAGATTTTAGAATTAAAAATTCAAATCCAAGAAATATGAAAGTAATATTATCCTTTTAATAAAATCTGAATGATTAATCAGCTAGTATTCTGTGAGGCCTACCTTACAATGAAGCTGGTGTTTTGCTATTAAAAGTGTAACATGAAGTCCTTTATACACAAATAAAATCTTATATGACTGAAACACGATGGATATCACAGTATTTGTCATTTTGGAACCTACTTCAATTTTATGATGTTCAGTAGTGTTCCTGAAGGCTCTGATTACCTGGGGCCAATTGAAAACTTACAAATTTTGGTATTAGAGATTTTGAATTTATATCAATACCTTTGCAATGTCTGACTCCATTATTTCCTCCAGCTGTTGCTTCCACTGAGCTGTTTCAAGTTTCCAGTTATAATTTTGCTCCTCATTCCTTGCAATTTGTTGCTTAAGTTTTGCATTCTCACTTTTTACCTCATTGGTCTGCTGCTGTAACTTGGTATTCTTAGCCCTTTCACTTTCAGTTCTTGATTGCAAAATTTTAACTTGCGCAACCAACTGGCCAAGATTCCTTTCCTGTATCTTGACTTCTTCTTGTTTCTGGAATTCTCCTTGGAGTAACTCCAGAGGTGAAGTTGCTTTCTCCACTTCTCTGAGATTTTTTAACCTCCCCATTTCTTCCTCTTTTTTGTTTAAGGCTTTTTCCATTTCTAAACAATAATTTATGGATTTATTCTTTATCTCTAATTCATTCTTATACTTCTCCTGAAGAAGAAGAAAATCTGTTTTTATCTTTTTAAGTTCTGATATTAAAGTGTTCTTTTCAAGCATAGATTCCTCAAGCTGTTTTTGTATTTCAGTTGAAGCCTTCTGCAAATTTCTCAAAGAGTTTTCAATATCATTTTTTTCTAGGATAACCCTGTACTTGTCTTCAATAAGCTCTTCAATATTCTCTTTCAATTTATTTATGATATCAACAAATACCTGTTGTTTGGAAATTTTTAGCTGTAGTTCTTTGACATTATTCTCTAAATAAAAGTTACTAGACTCCAATTCTGTTATTTTACTTTGCTGCTTATGGTTATCCTGTTTTAATGTATTTATGACATCATTCAAATCTATATGCTCCTCATCCAGGGATTGTAAAGTTTCAAAAGCAAACTTTGGATCTTGGGGATTGAAGTCCTCTATAGATGCTTCACTCCAAGTACTGGTATCGGTGAAATAAGTTAGGAAATTCTCATGGCGGTTTGGAGACTCTATCCCTACTTCCTTTGGACAAGTATTTGACTTCTCTGGAGCTTCCTTAGCATTCTGGGATTCCCTTGGATTAACATAAATCTATTTGCAATTGAGAAAGCAAGAGAGAAAAAGAGAGACAATCACCATCTCTGTCAATATCCTGCTACTCAAAATGGAAGAATTTTAAGTGAAAGATCAGTAGTTTTATGCATCAGTGCCCCGATGTCTGTCATTGCCTGAAGAGTAAAATCATCTGTTTTACAGGAATACTGTTACCCGTTCGCAGGACATAATTTCCCAGGACATACAACCTTTCAGACCCTATGCTATTTCCCTGGTCTTCAAATAAATCAATCTACTAAAAAAAAAATTCAATGGTGAGAAAAGTTATCTTTTAAATGTGGAAGCATTAAAAAAAAACTGACAAAACTATTGGATCCCTATGTCAAACTGATGTTACTACTCTGATTTTATCATTATTAGAGTGTGAGAGGTGCTTGTCTTCTGATAGACAAGGACCAGGACTTGAAGAACTTGAAAGACTCTAAATATATCTCTTTGAAGAATAACAGTGCTATTGCTGAATAGAGTTTGGTGGGTCCAAGCTCTTCATTTCACAAAGGAGAAGACTGAGCTATTAAGAGACATTTATTTGATTCTGAAGGATTAACACCAACCTTAGGCAGGTATACTCAAGAAGCTTTGCCAGAATACAACAAAAATTACTTTAAAAAATATACTATTGGGGGAAAAAATTAAATCAAAGCTTTCCTTTGCCTGCCATTTGGTGAAAATGAAAGACTGCTCACACTTCTAAGTTGAAGGCGATAGCTGTGATTTTCCCCATCTAACTGATGACGAAAAATGCTACTCATTCTGTTCTTTTGGTCATGTCTATTTGACTGCATCAGATCTTGAACAAAATCTTTGTTTTTGTCCAGGGGGCATGGCAGATGTAGAGTGCTGGTATCTCCTGAGTTCTTTGTGTGTTGGACATATTGCTCAGCGTCAATCTGTTGAGATGGATGAAGAGATTAGGAACTTTCATGAGAAAAAAAAAAAAAAAAACCCAAAACAAAATACCACAACAAAAGCAAAGCCTGGCAGATAGTAGCAAAGGTCTAGGGTAACAAATAAATCTTATTCTCTTCTTAAAAAGATGTTGGCTTAATTAAAATAATGGAATTCCTCCCTGTGAAGTGTTATGTTTTTTTATAAATTTCACTAGACTATATAATAAACTCTAGGAAGACAGAATTTTCTCCTCCTCTAAAGTTCTTTTTTGTTTTGTTTTTAAATTTTATTTTTCTCCAGTTATATGTAAAAACAATTTTAAACATTTTAACATTTTAAAAATGAATGTTAGCAAACATTCAAACAAACAAGTTTTTAGAACTTTAAGCTCCAGTTTCTTTCCCTTTTCGCTCCTTACCTCCCACTCCCATTGAGAATGCAAGCAATTCAATACAGCTTATACATATGTTAGCATGCAAAACATTTACATAAGTCAAGTTGTGAAAGAAAACATAGCTCAAAGAACCCTAAAACTCTGAAATTCTTTATGTGGCACCAGATACCAAGAGAAATTAATAAATACTAGATAATAAAAACAATTAGGTTGCACCTATATTGAATCTTGATTTTGGTAGCATTATGCTATTCAGTTGGGAATTAAGATATATATCTAAAATGCTAAAATTTCAGAAGGGTCATTTCACGTTACAAAAAGTATCCTATAATCCAGAATTATCCTCTTTTTAATACTTTATAGTGTTCAAAAGCTAACTTGGTCTAATTTAATCAAAGTACCAGTTTCCACTGGTATAACATATGAGATATGTATATTAACATAGCAACATAGAACTAAGGCTGAAAAAAGAAGCTAACCTGAGTCTAAAACAATTAAGTCGATAAGACATAAGCTTGATAAAACAGAAAATACTATCCATAATATCAGTAATATTCACACTCATCACTAAGGGGTGATGAACAGTAAGGATTTGTTAGGAAAATGAATTCTATAGAGGAAGAGAGTATTTGAATTTAAGACTTTTTTTTTTTTTTACTGTTCCTATGATTATAATGACTTAACCTTACTTGCAATGTTGTACTACAAACCTATACATAAAAACAAACAATAAATATTTTAATAATTTATGGTTTTTATTTTCAACATCATTAATCTTATCACCTTGGCTTTGTGAATAGCAGTCTGGTCAAACCCCTCTTTAAGAAGTGATTCCCCAACCTCTGTACACATGTTTTTTTCATACAAGAAACTCGAAGTCTTCTTGAGGTTTATGGAGGTGTCCTTAATAATGTTGTCAAACAATGAGTCTTCTGTTATTGGGAGAGGCACTGAAAATTCATCGTAGACCTTTAGAAGTGGATTGTTGGGAGAGTTTACCAGAGTCTCTTCAGTATACACATCTTTTTTGATAAAAAATGTCAACATGTCATTTTGCTCTGGAATCTTTTCCTTTTTAATACTGCTGTGACTGGCATAACCACAATATTGGCCTTGTGGGAATTGTTCACAATCATTCTGAAAATGTGGTTCACTTTCATTGCTTAGAGCTTCTGTCCGGTGGAATTTGCAAACAGATTCATATCCTCCTTGAGTGATAGTATTGGTGTTGTCTGGAGATATTAATACAGTCTGTAAATGGTCCTCAAGACTGTCAACTTTTTGAATTGGGAAAAAGAAAAAAATCTGGTTAATTTTATTGAAATAGATTTTATTTTTTTAATTAGAAGTAACATTAGCACTTCATTGTCATTACTGTAATGCATGGTTACTTACTGCTTCACAGTTTACAAAGTACTTTCTTCAATAACAATCCTGCTGAGATAAGTAGGGCTAGTATTATTTTATGTTAACTCATATCAAGGAATACAATTTATTAGGGGTTCATATGCATTATTTCACCTAAATTAATGGAAAATTTGTATCATACAATTTGTTAGGGGTTTGTAGGAAGTATTTCACCTAAATTAATGGAAAATTTGTATCATTCAATAGCTTTCTAGTGTGTTTCAAAAAGCTAAATTGATGCATCACCATATTAGATCATATTAGATCTGACCATATAGATCAAATTTCATTAGACACAAAAAAAGGCACCCATTTTAAAAAAAATCATTTTGGAGTTCGATTGCTCGAATAATTAGAGTCCAGGGGTCCTCCAACTTTTTAAATAGGGGGCCAGTTCACTGTCCCTCTGACTGTTGGAGGGCTGGACTATAGTAAAAACAAAAACTTTGTTTTGTGGGCCTTTAAATAAAGAAACTTCATAGCCCTGGGTGAGGGGGATAAGCATCCTCAGCTGCTGCATCTGGTCTTCGGGCCTGTAGTTTGAGAACCCCTGAACTAGACCAATGGCTTAGGCTTAATAAATCTAATTATCTTCAAAGAATCTGTAAAGCACATTGATTGTTGAATTTTTAGGTAAACAGATTAGTGAAGACAAAGAATTTGAGAATATGATCCTCAGTGGTTGTCCTTATTGAATTCCCTGTTTGCTAGACCAAGATTTGATGAGGAAGTGAAGAGAGCTGTCTGGATAAACTAGTAAGGGCTGAGGAAAAAAGCTTGTATGATTCCCAACTTCTACTTCTAGTTTGCAAAGTACAAAGTCCTATCTTTCACTGTTATGGGCCAGAAATTGAAACAAGGTGCTAAGTCAGTGGAATTGATAGAGACAATAGTTTGCTAATTTAGCATGGTGCTAAATACATGTACTAAATTAGAGAACTGTTAAGCACCATACTAAATTAGTACATGTACTTAGTGTATTTACTATAGTTCTACAAGATTCACACCTTTGATAAGAGAGCTATATAAGCTAGGAGCCTCAGTCAGGATTCAGTTGGGGAGATTCAGAAGCCAGAGAAGGCAGGCAGGAGCTCAAGCTCTCGGAACCAAGGCCAGACTGAAAGGCTCTCCAGAAAGCTGCCCAGCCCCAGAAAGGAGATAATAAAGGATCTTGACTATAAGAAAGCTAACTGGGCCACAGGAAAGGAGATAAGACTTGGAAAGAGACAATAAAGGATTTGGACTTTAACCCCTGGCTGCTCTTGTGGTGGTTACAGAACTGAAACGAAGGCTGCCTCCAGAGACTCCAAGAAAACCTCAACAGCGAAGATTACATTTTAGAGAGACTATTACATTCCACCAGGCAATTGTTTCTATTAATCAAAGCAATTTAGTAAGTCACAGATATAGTAAGTCATACACTCTCTTAGAATAGTAATTTATCAGCATTACTTGATCTGCTAAATGATACCACCTAAGGATTCTCTAGGACAGCTCATTTGCCAGAGGACTTAACAGTTCACTGTGCAGTAGATAACCAAGTACAAGTGATTATTCTCTCTTTTCAGAGAACTTAATACTTCACCAGAGCAGCAGTCATTGTTTAATGAAGCATGGGAAGAAGAGGAATCACAAAAACCAGAATTGGAATGGGCTTTTTGAGATTCCCCTGAAGTGTGTAGTTTTAAGAAAAAATGTGTTTACTATTTCTTTACTCACCTGTTTGCTGAAAGTAAAAAAGGTTTTTTTAAAGTAAGAGTTAGTCCCAATATAGTCTGCATATACCTCTTCAGTTCTAATACTGAAATTATATATATATAAGCATCAAAGGTAAGATTGGGGGCTATAGATATTGGATAAAAAAATAATTGCACTGGAATGTCCATGTTAATCTCTGATACAAGAGAGCTAAGAGCACATCTCTATCCTCTAATAAGTTGTAGGCAACTTCTCTTTTATTGGGATTTTGGCAGAAAACTTAATTGTTAATCAAGAATAGTGAGCAAAATCATCTTAAGAGAAAAGGCAGTGTAAGTAAGCTACATAAAAAGTGGCCTTTCTGGAACCCTTCCAGGCTGATCTCCTAGGGAGATGAACAGTTTTCCATAGCAGTTAGCCAAGAGAGTTGGTCCTGGAAGTGCCAATAAGAATTAACACTAAGGATCAAATTTCCAGAAAGAATGGAGAATAAATGAAACTTTACATCAACCTGAAAAAAATTAGCTATGTTTATGTTTCTGCTGTTACCAAGAAACAGTTATATATGTATGAAAAAGAGGTCCATCTACCTTCAAGGGGGAAAAGTAAAAAGGTTGAAAAGATTTTCATTCTCCAGGTTTTCAAAAGAGAATAAAGTCTTGATTGAAAGAATAGAATCCAGGACTAGAAGAACGGTTCATTAATTTAAAGGAGATAATAAACAAGAAATAAGCCAGTAATAAAAATTGATTGATCTTAAATATATCTAGGCAAAAGCCCAAGATATGTAAGTAAATAGGGCAGCTAGGTAATGGGGTGGGTAAAGGGCTCATCTTCCTGAGTTCAAATCTGGTCTCAAGATACTGTGTGATGGTCAGCAAGTCACTTAATTCTGTTTGCCTCAGTTTCTGCAACTGTAAAATGAGTTGGAGAAGAAAATGGCAAACCACTCCAGGGTCTTTACCATGTAAACTCCCATATGGGATCATGAAGGGTTGCCAACAACAGTAACAGGAAATAAATAGTGGAATAAACTTCCTTATACATAGAGACAAATTTGACTTCATAACTATTATTGAAACTTAGTGGGATGGGATTCAAGCATTTATTAAGCATTTATATGTACTAGGCTGTGGATTAAAAGGCAAAATAAAAAAAAGTTCTTGATCTCAAGGAAATGAAAACATAAATAAATGAATACAAAAAATATTCAAGGTAAATACAAAGTAGTTTTGGGCAAAAGGCGAAGATCAGGGCATGAACAACTCTTGGGCGAGGATGGACTTGAGCTTGAGTTGAAGCATAAAGGAAGTTCAGGCTTCTCAGAAATGGAGATGAGGGAAGAGTGTATTCCAGGCACAGGGTACAGCTGATGGAAAGGCATGGAATTATAATGTGGAATGTAAAGAAAATAGTCAAGTAGCCAATTTTGTTAGGATGTAGAATGTGTGAAAGAGAGTGAATTCCAGAGGCATTTGTGTTTTATTCTAGGGGAAACTGGGACTAACTGGAGCTCCCAGAGCAGCCAAGTAATATGGTTGGCTCTGTGCATGAGGAACATTGGTTTGGCAGCCATGTGGAAGATGGATTAGAGAATGAGGAACTATCATTTTTAGCTAGAGGATAGGGGCTGATCAGCATGAGTGTGATGGAGTCTACCCCACTGTCCACTTTATCACGCACAAAGGGAGGCCAAATTCCTGGGACTGCTTTGTCTGTGGAATAATCATCCAAACAAATGCTGGAGCCTTCTTCCCTGAATGGGCACAATAGGCCTGTGCTCACCCTACATACCACCTTTATGACAAGAGCAATCTCATTATCCTGTATTATAATGCCCATCTTCCTATTGCTCCAGCATGGCCAATGTAAACATAATATGCAGGTTATTTTGTTCCTGACAAGGATCCTCCCTAACTACTTTTTGCCCTTACTTCCTCTCACCATCTTCCCTTGGACCTTTAAAAAGCTCTCTTCACTCACAACATGTTGCCAACCTATTTTTGATTTTGTCCATGAGCCTTTTCACATCAATCAAGAGCTATGATTATAAAAACACCTGAATGAATTCTTCACATTTTGAACAGCTCTCCCACAACCTGCTACTTCTTTAGACGTGATATTAATGAAGAAGAAGGGATGGATTCAAGGGTAGAGTCAGCAAAGCTTGGCAACTGACCAGACACAAAGGGAAAATGATTACTGGGGAATTTGTTGTGTAATTGCTCAGTTGTGTCAGACTTTTCATCACCCATCATGGGCTTTTCTTGGCAAAGATGCTGGAGTAGTATGCCATTTCCTTCACCAGCTCATTTTACAGAGGAGGAAACTGAGGCAGACAGGATCAAGTGATCTGGCCAGGGTTACATAGTTATTAAGTGTCTAAGGTCAAGATTTGGACTCAGAAAGGTGAGTCTTCCCGACTCCAGGTCTGGCAATCTATTTACTACCTACTACTGTGTTAGAACATGCAATATTTAAACAGTTAAAGTAGGAAATTGAAATTATAAAGATATACACTCATTTGAGGAAATCCAGGACTCAGAGAAATGAAAACATTAATATGTAGGAAAGATCAATGGAAATAGATATTGAAGAAATATTATAGGATTCTATTATAGGCTACACACAAAGAAAAAGAAAACAGGTAGGGAGTTTTGAAACAGATCATAAAACTGGCACTGAGATCTAATATGATAATCATAAAATACTTCAACCACACACTCATCTTTTGGAGTTGTCAATGGCAGAGCAGCTGATGCATTTTTTAATTTTTTAAATTCAATTTATACAATTTAACAGTACAATTTAATTCAAATCATATAATTTAAAAATCCCCTTAAAAATAATTTCTTTTTCCAAAAAGTAAGATTAGAGACAAGAGACAAGAACTTACAATTTGGATTTGATTATGACCAAGAAGGTCTGTATCAGCAGAAGAGATGGAAATCTTGGGCACGGTGATAGGGGAATGGAAGAAAGTGATCATTCCATTCTAGGATTTGTGATAAAGGGGAGCTGAAGCTGGACACAATCTTGACATGCTTCCCAGACTCGGGAAAAACATTTCAAAGGATTAAGAGAAAGGATAGATAGGATTTAATAGTCCTAAATTCTATATCGCAAGTCATTTCAAGAGGAAGTGGGAAGTTACTGAAAGAACTAGAACATATGACTTCTGAGACTGTTAGTAATCTTTAAAAGATCATGAAGAATGAAAGAGAGGGCATGACTTGAAAAGGGCAAGTGTTCTGGCTTCCAAAGGGGAAAAAAATTAAAATCTTCAAACTACAGATTGTGAGCTTTATCTCAATTCCTGGGATTATTACAGAATATTATTAACATGATGATTTTAAAAAGAAAACACTAATCAATAAAAAAGCTGGTATAGCTTAACAAGCAAAAAGATGATACTAGATTTAACCACATTACCATTTAGTGATAGAGTTGTTAGATGAGTAAAAAGAAGAAATGAAGTAGTCACAATATGTCTAGATTTTAGTATATCATTTGACAAAGTCTCTCATACTATTGTAGTGAACGATATGGAGAAATATGGACAAGATAGAACTACAGTAAGGTTTAATTATTAAATTCTTGAGTGATTAGAACCAAAAGTCAATTTAGAAAAAGGTCTCTAATGAAGTGACCACCTAAAGTCTATTTTTGGCCTGATACTATTTAACATTTTTTTTAATCAATGACAAAAGACTTGCATGAACAGATGGCCTGTATTTGAAATTTAAATTATAAATAGTTAGCAAATTTGAAGCAACTTGTTTGCATATTATTCTATAGGATCATAATCCTAAAGGATCAGGACAGGAAAGAATAGTGGTTTCGATGTAATAACATTTTAATAGAGAAAAGTATAAAGCTCTACACTTGGATCCAAAGTACAAGTGGGAAAGGAATAGCTTGACAATAAGCTATCTGAAAAAGACCTGGGATTTTTATGGGAAGTGCAAACTTTATAAGAGTCACTAGTGACTGGCATATATGCTTAATAAATGTTTGTTGACTAATATCTTTTTGGCCAAAAAAACTAATGTGGACATAATCTCCATTAAGATGCACAGCATTTATAACTAAAGGAGGCGAGGGTTTCAGTGTCCTCTTTATTGGTCAGATCCTATGTGAACCACTGTCCTAAATTATGATTGCCATATTTGATGACACTTCCAGAGTGAGCAAGAGGGGGAGAAGTCTGTAGAGTAGTGGTATCAAAATCAAAAACAGGGACCACTAAACCACATGTAAGGATCGCTATAGGCGCATAGTGACTTAGAAAATCACATATTAACATTATCTACATTTTATTTATTTTACTATATATTTTCAAATTATTTTTTAACCTGACTTAGGCAGCACATGGAGTGTTGCAGGCTACCACATAGGTCCCTGTATTTGACACTTGTGCTCTAAAGTATGTCATCATTTCCCACACAGCTGCATGTCTCCATTTGTCCTGATCTCTAGAATCTTATCATCCTGCAAAATACATCATCTTTGATACTCATGCCTTCTCTGCCCCTCCCAGATCCTCCATTTAAGGAGGGTAACCATCTTATCTTTCCCACTCCTCTGGACCTTGTTCTGTCCATTATACCCTTAGCCTCCATTTTTCTTCTTTTTTGTATGTTGTCTTCCATCTTTAGAACATGGGCTATCATTTGCCTTTCTTTGTAGACCCAGTGCTCAGCACAAGTGCCTGGAACATAGTAAATGTTTACTGACTGATTGACAGGATTAGTATTAACATTTTTGAAGGAACTGAAAATTGAGAAGGAAGATTCAAGGTACCGAGAATAGTGTCCTTCAAGTATTTAATACGTAACTATATGGAAAAGAAATTTGCCTTATTTGTCTAGCCCCTAGGGGAAAAAAAAAAAACTAAGAATGAACAGAAATTGTAAAGATCTAGATTTTATACAAAAAAAGAATCCCCCAAATTAGGGCTATCTACATTATAACAGATTGTCACAGAAAAATAATAGGTTCCCTTTCATTAAGAGTTCTTCTACCAAAGATTTGGTAATAACTTGAGAAGATGGTATAGAGGAATTTCTGTTCATATGAAGGTTAGGTTAGATATAAGTCTTGACTCTCAAGCCAACACCTTGATTATATCCCAACACTGACAAGTGCCACAAGAAATGAAAATTTGTGGATGAGACCACATGAAAACACTACGTAATCCAAAAAGCCCTATATAAATATAAATATAAGGCCACATTACTGTGGCCAATGCATATGACTAATACTTGAATACTGTTAATTGATAAAATGATGAAGTACAATAAAAATGGAATAATTTCACTTGTTCACATAAAAAAGTAAGTAAAGAATTGTTTTACTAACTCAATGTCTTTTAAAACACTTAAAATACCATATTTGTGAGCTGTCTCAGGGCAAGAGATGTCAGTTTTTCTGCTTTTTATATCACTACTGAAGAGATACTTACCATGTTTTAAGTTGTCTAGTGTGACATAATCATCTTTTCCCCCTATGTACCTTGTTTATTTTGTCCTATAAGCACACAAAAAAGAAACTAATAAAGATACTCCCCCCTCCTCAAAAAAGCCACTCTCATCACCATCACCCCATGAAAACTCCTACAGTTTTTCCGTTTTCAGTCTGCAGGAGATTAGAGTGTGTTAGCTTTACAAAAGAATGAGTTATCTAGTCTAGAGCCATAAAATGACATATTTTAACTCCCCTTTAAGAAAGCCAGTTCTATGTAAGTTGTGACATTAAACAGGAAAATCCAATCCCAATGATCTTGATATACTATTAAATTTAATCCTACAGGTCAAACCTTACGTGTCCATGAATACAGAGATATAGTAATGGACAATGAACAACAAGGATGCCTTTATGTTTATACACTATGGTAGACAAATTATCCAATGTCAGCAATTTAATAGTTGAGAGGCTCTATAATGCCAAGGGAAAAAAATTCCACTGAACTCGGAGATGGAAAACTTGAATTCATATTCCACCTCTGCCACTTATTAGGCATGTGGCTGGGCAAGACACTTACCAGTTTTCTCTTCTGAGGTGTATCAATGAGAATAACAACTGTAATACTTACAACTTGCTATTAGCAAAATGCTATTAAAACTAAAAACTACTACATAAATGAAAGAGAAAAACTATTCTAAAATAAAGCCTGATTCTACTGCATTAAAATTTGTGATAATTAATGCAAGTACTGGACTTTTTTTTTTTTTTAACTCTCTATGTAGAAAGCAAGTTAATAGTATATGTAAGACTAAAGGAAAAATGTGTAAAGTATTTAAGAGAAAGTGTTTTGGGGTACCCTAATATATTTTTAAAACAATTCACTTATTAAAATTGCTATGCTGGTTATATGTCAGAACTTCATTAAAGTAGTCTACTTAGGGCCTATAATTAGGTAACACAGTCTTAGTCTTGTTCAGTCAGTTTTCAGTCATGTCCAAAACCTCATGATTCCTCAAAAGGTTTTCTTGGCAGAGATACTCAAGTGTTTTGCCATTTCCTTCTTTAGCTCATTTTGCAAATGAGAAGATTAGGACACACAGAGTTAAATGACTTGCTCAGAGTCACACAGCTAATCAGTACCTGAGGACAGCATTGAACTCAAGAAGATGAGTTTTCCTTAATCCACTGTACTACCTACCCATCTTGCACAATAATTGTCTTAGTCTAATTCTAGTTAACTGCAGTTATTTAATGTTATAAGCCCACATTTTATTTTTTAGGATCTACAATTTAGGCCTCACGCTAATTTAGAAATGTATGTTCAAGACCAAATCAGTAATACGTTCACATCTTATTTTACAAAAGATAGCAAGCATGATAGACATTCAAACACTGACTTGTACACAAATTGTTTGAAAACCCAATCCTCAAAATTTTCTTCTTTTTTATTAAAATAAGTATTTTTATTCTTTTGGTCATTTATTTCAGCATACTTAAATACATCAAAGATTCTTGATTTTGTTGGTGTCCCTCTATTGAGGCAGACAACAATATTTCCACAACTTTGTCCAAAGTTTGGACAAAGTATTTGAAAGTTACTATGGACAGGAATTGATTACTTCACAATCAACTTTGTTATGGGTGTCTTCAATATTAGCTAGGCTGGTCTTCAGGCAACAGGATACATATAAAATCCATTATTGGACCTAGAAGCCTTTCTAACTAAGTAGGGTCTGTCAGATCTTCCATTCTGCTGGCAGAGCTCAAATGATCTAATGTAGACAATATGCTTTACAATCTTAATATAGTATATAAATGTCAGTCTACTTAACAACCAAATGTTCTGAATTAATGAAGCTCTTTTGACATTAAAATCAGTTTTATTGTGGGGAAAAAAAATCAAACTAGAAACTAGCAATTTCCTGAGGATAAAAAATGGAATTATTTATGCTTAGAATTCAGATATTATATATCAGAATGGAAAAATTTATAATTTTGGTTTAGACTGGATAATGTGTAAATTTATTTAGCTTTTGTCTCTTCCAACTCTTAAAATGCTATACTCTAAATAAATGGTGAACTCATTAATGCACACACTGATGATGATAATGCAGTGAAATATAATGCTGAGTCAGGATAAAAGTGGGTGACAATGTTGACTCCCAACACTCAGAAGGTTTTGGGATCACTGATTCTGAGTTTCCTCAGACATAAAATGCAGATAATATTATCTGTAGTACCTATTTCACAGGATTATTGTGAGGAACAAGTGAGGAGATAATATTTGTGGAATGATGTTTAAGCCTTAAAGTTCTACACTGATGTCAGCTGTTATTATTATCCTCCTCTTGCCACTAACTAGCTGTGAGAACATGGGCAAATCATTTAATCTTATACTGTTTCTTTAACTACAAAAGTGGAATGATCTCAAAGATTCCTTCTACTCAGAAGTTCTATGAACATGAATAACCAATATAATTAGAAAGACTTATCCCTGAACTCCCTTTGTTTTCGCCTATTATTTCTTTGAGGGCATTTCATACTGACAACAGCTTTAAGTACAGTGTGAATTTGCATCCACCAGAATTCACAACTAATGCACACCTGAGTTAATTTTTAAGTTACAGAACTGCTGTCCAAAAACAAATGAAAATCTGATTGAGTTAAGTCTTCAGAAAAAGTGCTGATGTTAGTGGCATCTACTTCTTATGAGATTTCTAGCTGTTTATTAGGAATATCCTCTTCAAAATATTTTTGATAGTTATTGTTTATAGGTGTTAAATTAAGGCCCCTAAATTAACATTTTGATGCCAACTAGCATATTCTAAATATAGTAGAAAAAAGCTAATCTTCTCATCTTTCCTACACATTAAGAAAACAATAAATGGCATTTTTTGGTATGTTATTTTTTTTAAATTTTTATTTAATGATTACTTTATATTGACATTATCCCTTGCACTCGTTTCTTTTCCGATTTTTTTCCCTCCCTCCCTCCACCCCCTCCCCTAGATGGCAAGCAGTCCTTTATATGTTGGATATGTTGTAGTATATCCTAGATACAATATATGTTTGCAGAACCGAACAGTTCTCTTGTTGCATAGGGAGAATTGGATTCAGAAGGTATAAATAACCCGGGAAGAAAAACAAAAATGCAGATAGTTCACATTCGTTTCCCAGTGTTCTTTCTTTGGGTGTAGCTGCTTTTGTTCGTCATTTATCAATTGAAATTTAGTTAGGTCTCTTTGTCAAAGAAATCCACTTCCATTCAAATATGTCCTCATACAATATCATTGTCGAAGTGTATAATGATCTCCTGGTTCTGCTCATTTCACTTAGCATTAGTTCATGTAAGTCTCGCCAGTCCTCTCTGTATTCATCCTGCTGGTCATTTCTTACAGAACAATATTCCATAACATTCATATACCACAATTTACCCAGCCATTCTCCAGTTGATGGGCATCCATTCATTTTCCAGTTTCTAGCCACTACAAATAGGGCTGCTACAAACATTTTGGCACATACAGGTCCCTTTCCCTTCTTTAGTATTTCTTTGGGGTATAAGCCCAATAGAAACACTGCTGGATCAAAGGGTATGCACAATTTGATAATTTTTTGGGCATAATTCCAGATTGCTCTCCAGAATGGTTGGATTCGTTCACACCTCCACCAACAATGCATTAGTGTCCCAGTTTTCCCGCATCCCCTCCAACATTCATCATTATTTTTTCCTGTCATCTTAGCTAATCTGACAGATGTGTAGTGGTATCTCAGAGTTGTCTTAATTTGCATTTCTCTGATCAATAATGATTTGGAACACTCTTTCATATGAGTGGTAATAGTTTCAATTTCATCCTCTGAAAATTGTCTGTTCATATCCTTTGACCATTTATCAATTGGAGAATGGCTTGATTTCTTATAAATTTGAGTCAGTTCTCTATATATTTTAGAAATGAGGCCTTTATCAGAACCTTTAACTGTGAAGATGTTTTCCCAGTTTGTTGCTTCCCTTCTAATCTTGTTTGCATTAGTTTTGTTTGTACAAAGGCTTTTTAATTTGATGTAATCAAAATTTTCTATTTTGTGATCAGTAATGGTCTCTAGTTCATCTTTGGTCACAAATTTCTTTCTCCTCCACAAGTCTGAGAGATAAACTATTCTATGTTCCTCTAATTTATTTATAATCTTGTTCTTTATGCCTAGGTTATGGACCCATTTTGATCTTATCTTGGTATATGGTGTTAAGTGTCGGTCCATGCCTAATTTCTGCCATACTAATTTCCAATTATCCCAGCAGTTTTTATCAAATAATGAATTCTTTTCCCAGAAGTTAGGGGCTTTGGGTTTGTCAAACACTAGATTGCTATAATTGACTATTCTGTCTTGTGAACCTAACCTTTTCCACTGATCCACTAATCTATTTCTTAGCCAATACCAAATGGTTTTGGTGACTGCTGCTTTATAATATAATTTTTGATCAGGTACAGCTAGGCCACCTTCGTTTGATTTTTTTTTCATTAATTCCCTTGAGATTCTCGACTTTTTATTGTTCCATATGAATTTTGTTGTTATTTTTTCTAGATCATTAAAATATTTTCTTGGAAGTCTGATTGGTATAGCACTAAATAAATAGTTTAGTTTAGGGAGTATTGTCATCTTTATTATGTTCGCTCGGCCGATCCAAGAGCACTTAATATTTTTCCAATTATTTAAGTCTGACTTTATTTGTGTGGAGACTTTTTTATAATTTTGCTCATATAATTCCTGACTTGGTATGTTATTTAGAAAAGGTAGTGGACAAAACTAAATGCTATTTCTAAGAGTTAAGTTTCACTCTTTCCATATATATCTATATATTTCTCTCTATATACATGTAGATGTGTGTGTGTGCATACAGTGTAATCATATATGGTGGTAAAATTTGTTTGGATACAATCTTCTATAAACAAGGATAATGGCAAAGCAATTAGTCAAGTAACTCCTAGAAGGCTTAGGGGCTATGGAAGCTAAAGGCAATCCAAAAGACCAGATCAGATGATACATATTATAAGTCTTTATTTGTTCTGCCACTTTAACAAAGGATATTTACAGAATCTTACTGGAGACATCTAAGGCTCTAAAACTAATTTGCCATTTCTACCCCCCAAATGGCACTTATCCCTCCCAACTTTCCTGTTTTTGTCAGTAGCAATACCATTTTTCCAGTTACCTAGGCTTGAAAACTTGAGTGTTAACTCATTCCTTTTTTCTACTACAAAATGGGGCTTTGATCAAATACCAACTAAGAGTTGGTTTTATGAAAAAACCAACAAAATAGATAAACCTTTAGTTAATTTGATTAGAAAAAGGAAAGAGGAAAATCAAATTGTTAAGACTCAAAAATGAAAAGGGAGAACTATCCACCAATGAAGAGGAAATTAGAGGAATTATTAGGAGTTACTTTGCTCAACTTTATGCCAATAAATTTGATAACCTAAGTGAAATGGAGGAATACCTACAAACATATAAATTACCCAGATTAACAGAAGAAGAAATAAATTATTTAAATAATCCCATTTTAGAAAAAGAAATAGAATAAGTTATTAATCAATTCCCTGAAAAAAATCCCCAGGACCAGTTGGATTTACATGTGAATTCTACCAAAAATTTAAAGAACCATTAACTCCAATACTATATAAACTATTTGAAAAAATAGGGAATGAAGGATCAAATTCCTTTTATGACACAGACATGGTACTGATACCTAAACCAATTAGGATGAAAATAGAGAAAGAAAATTATAGACCAATCTCCCTAATGAATATTGATGCAAAAATCTTAAACAAAATATTAGCAAAGAGATTACAGATAATCATCTCCAGGATAATACACCCCGACCAAGTAGGATTTATACCAGGAATGCAGGGCTGGTTCAATATTAGGAAAACTATTAGCATAATTGACTATATCAATAACCAAATTAACAAAAACCATATTATCATCTCAATAGATGCAGAAAAAGCATTTGATAAAATCTAACATCCATTCCTATTTAAAAAAAAACTAGAGAGTATAGGAATAAATGGACTTTTCCTTAAAATAATCAGTACCATCTATTTAAAACCATCAGCAAGCAGCATATGTAATGGGGATAAATTGGAACCATTCCTAATAAGATCAGAGGTGAAACAAAGTTGCCCACTATTACTATTACTATTCAATATTGTATTAGAAATGCTAGCTTTGGTAATAAGAGAAGAAAAAGAAATTAAAGGAATTAGAGTAGGTAATGAGGAAACCAAATTATCACTTTTTGCAGATGATATGATAGTATACATAAATAATCAACTAAAAAAAACTATTAGAAATAATCCATAACTTTAGCAAAGTTGCAGAATACAAAATAAATCCACATAAATCATCAGCATTTTTATATATCACTAACAAAATTCAAAAGCAAGAGATACAAAGAGAAATTCCATTTAAAATAACTTGATAGTATGAAATATTTGGGAATCCATCTGCCAAGGTAAAGTCAGGAACTATACGAGCAAAAGTACAAAACATTTTCCACACAAATAAAGTCAGATCTAAGCAATTGGAAAAATATCAAGTGCTTTTGGATAGGTCGAGCGAATATAATAAAGATGATAATACTCCCTAAACTAATCTATTTATTTGTTGCTATACCAATCAAACACCCAAGAAACTATTTTACTGACCTAGAAAAAATAACAAATTCATCTGGAAGAACAAAAGATCAAGAATTTCAAAGGAATTAATGAAGAGAAAAGCAAATGAATGTGGCCTAGTTGTATCAGATCTAAAACTATATTATAAAGCAGTGGTCATCAAACCATTTGGTATTGGCTAAGAAATAGAAAAATTGATCAGTGGAACAGGTTGGGTTCACAGAACACAATAGTCAGTGACTGTAGCAATCTAGTATTTGACAAACCTAAAGGCCCCAGCTTTTGGGATAAGAATTCACTATTTGACAAAAACAGCTGGGAAAAATGGAAACGAGTATTGCAGAAACTAGGCAAAAACCCACACCTGATACCATATTGGTTAAAATAAGGTCAAAATGGGTTCATGATCTAGACATAAAGAATGATATTATAAAAACAAATTAGGAGAATATAGGATGGTTTACCTCTCAGATTTGTAGAGGAGGTAGGAATTTGTGACCAAAGAAGAACTAGAGATCATTATTGATCACAAAATAGATAATTTTGATTATATTAAGTTAAAAAGTTTTTGTACAAACAAAACTAATGCAGACAAAATTAGAAGGGAAGCAATAAACTGGGAAAACACTTTTATACCCAAAGGATCTGATAAAGGCCTCATTTCTAAAATATATAGAGAATTGACTCAAATTTATAAAAATTCAATTTAAAAGTTCAATAAAATAAAAAGTTCAATAAAAGACCAATTGATAAATGGTCAAGGGACATGAACAATTTTCAGATGAAGAAATTAAAACTATATGTAGTCACATGAAAAGGTACTCCAAATCACCATTGATCAGAGAAATGCAAATTAATACACTATACATCTGTCAGATTGGCTAAGATGACAGGAAAAAATAATGATGAATATTAGAGGGGATGTGGGAAAACTGGGACATTGATACATTGTTGGTGAAAATCCTAAAGGAGAGAAAAGGACCCAGATGTGCAAAAATGTTTGTGGCAGCCCTTTTTGTAGTGGCAAGAAACTGGAAACTGAGTGGATGCCCATCAATTAATGAATGGCTTAGTAAATTATGGTATATGAATGCTATGGAATATAATTGTTCTGTAAGAAATGATCAACAGGATGATTTCAGAGAGGCCTGGAGAGACATGAACTGATGCTAAGTGAAATGAGCAGAACTAGGAGATCATTATACACAGCAACAACAAGACTATATGACGATCTATTCTGATGGACGTGGCTCTCTTCAACAATGAGATGATTCAAACCATTTCCAACTGTTCAGGGATGAAGAGTCATCTACATCCAGAGAGAGAACTGTGGTAGGAATAGAGTGTGGAACACCTCACTTTCTGTTGTTATTTCCTTACTTTTTGTTTTCTTTCTCAGTTTTTCTTTTCCTTTCTTCTTGATTTGATTTTTCTTGTGCAGCAAGATAACTGTATAAATATGTATACATATATTGGATTTAACATGTAACATGTATTGGACTATCTGCCAGCTAGGGAAGGGAGTGGGGGAAAGGTGAGGAAAATTTGGAACAAAAGGTTTTGGAACAAAAGGGTGAATGTTGGAAAAATTACCTATGCATATACTTTGTAAATAAATAAATAAATAGTTAAAAAAAAAAAAAAACAAAACCCCAGCGTTTTGTGACCCCATTTGGGGTTTTCTTGGCAAAGATAGAGCAGTGATTTGCCATTTCCTTCTCCAGCTCATTTTTCAGTTAAGGAAATTGAGGCAAACAGGGTTAAGTGACTCACCCAGGGTCACACAGCTAAGAAGTATCTGAGGCTGCATTAGAACTAAGAAAGATAAGTCTTCCTGACTCCAGGCCTGTCACTCTATCCACTGTACCACCTAGCTCATATTTATTCAGTCACAAATTCCTATTTGCTATTCTTTCAAAACAATAATTCTTTTAAAATATTTCCTTTATTTAACTATACCTCTTAGTCTCCCTTTACTCTAGAGTCTAATCATCATATGCCCAGATTACTGATACAGAGTTTAATTTAGGTTTCCCTACTATCCTAATCCATTTTTAGAGACCATTTCCACCATTCTTGGCCTCCTTCCTGTCTATCTTGGGAAACTTTGGGAATCCACTTCTACCAGGATGAGCCAGTTTACCCTCCTCCCCCCCATCACCCTTAAACATCATGCAATAGGTAGTTTTATTATCCTCTACTCAAAAACTTACTAATTTCCTACCATAGCACCAAACATCTCCCTTCTGCGCTGGCCAAATTTACTTCTCACCATGTATCAGCATAGAGCTTTGCTCAATGTTCTATTAATAGAATGACTCTTGGCCATCCATTCTTGCTCCAGGACTTCCTTAGTTAGAATATCCTAGAGTAGTCTCTTATTTCTCTTTCATATATTTAAATCTTCCCCATTCCTTAAGGTCTATTTCAATTTCTTTCTGGTTTTATGATGACTTTCCTATTTTACTTCTTCCTGAAGTCTTTAATCTCTGAAATTCTGTAACATGCACATTCTGTGCCCCATAGTCTGAAGGCTAATTATCACTGTCAAAGTTGGAAAGTATTTCAGTGGCTGTCAAGTACAATCTATAAGTGATAATAGCTTTTTAATAAATAAAAGCATTTAGGTAGCACTCTTAAGTTTTGCAAAGCTTTTTACAAATTTTTCCCCATTTCATTCCCACAAGATATATGGTATTATTATCCTAATTTTGTTTTATTTTAATTTTTTAAATTTATTTATTAATTGCTGAGGCAATTGGGGTTAAGTGATTTGCCCAGGATCACACAGCTAGGAAGTGTTAAGTGTCTGAGGTCAAATTTGAACTCAGGTTCTCCTGACTTCAGGGCTGGTGCTCTATCCACTGCCCCACCTAGCTGCCCCTATCATCCTAATTTTATGCATGAAGAATCTCAGGAACATAAAAGTGAAGTGTTTATCCTGGCTCTCCTAACTAGGAAATGCCTGAGGCTGGATTTGAACTCTTAATATTTTGGGTCTTACATTCAGTCCAAAAACAAATACCTCACTCATTCTGACACATGATTATCTAATCTTTGCTTGAAGACCACAAAAAAAGGGGAAAGTATCATCTCAAGGCAGCGTATCCTACTTCTGGCCTCGTTATCTTGACATGGTACCTTGAATCTTAAGTTCTTTTTTAAACTACCCCTGCCTTTCTTGTCCCCCATCCTCCACATGGCCCTGCCAAAAAAATCTCTTCTCTGGGAGGCAACCCTTCCTGAGTACTTGGCACTTGATAAATGAAGGCACACATAATTGATATGCACACACAAAAGCAGAATCCTTGGCTCTCGAGAGCTGATTAATCTGAAGCAGAAGAGCAATAGTGAGGGAGGGTGCTTCTGTCTGAGAAATCAGAGGAACAATGATAGACTCTCTATAGACAAGACCTTTCCTGAAAGAGCAGCATTGTCAATTGATTTTACCTGGGCTTTTCCTTTTCCATCTATTATTGCTAGGCACTTTTGTTGTCATCCAACCTCAATCAGGGTCTTGCCTGCATCTTTAGAGTCCTTCCCAGCATTAGTTTCTGCTTATCTGCTCTAAACTATGCTTCCAATTCTAAAAACAAATGTTTTTCAATTTGCCACTTCTTTGTCCCTATTCTTTTTCTTTGACCTGCATGAATGCCGTGTTCAACTTCTACTAAATCTGTTTTTTCAAATGATCTTTTAACTATAAGGTCAAACAAACAGCTTTTGTCTTCTTTCTTCACCTTCTGCAGTGGATACTGTTGCCATCCCTGCTTTTTCCTCTTTTGATTTCTCCAGACTTCATGTTCTCTTGAAGTCTCCTCCTATTTTTTCATTAGTTTTGTTTGTACAAAAGCTTTTTAACTTGATATAATTAAAATTATCTATTTTGTGATCAATAATGATCTCTAGTTCTTCTTTGGTCACAAATTCCTTCCTCCTTCACAAGTCTGAGAGGTAAACTATCCCATGTTCTTCTAATTTATTTATGATCTTGTTCTTTATGCCAAAATCATGAACCCATTTTGATCTTATCTTAGTGTACGGTGTTAAGCATGGGTCCATGCGTAGTTTCTGCCATACTAATTTCTAATTTTCCCAGCAGTTGTTGTCAAATAATGAATCCTTATCCCAAAAGTTAGGATCTTTGGGTTTGTCAAACACTAGATTGCTACAGTTATTGACTATTTTGTCCTGTGAACCTAACCTGTTCTACTGATCAACTAGTCTTATTTCTTAGCCAATACCAAATGTTTTTTCCTCCTTCTTTAAGTGTGTCTTCTCTGTCTCCTTTCCTGACAGGGGGTATTCTCAAAAATTTTGTCATTGATATCTCTTTTCTCTTTAAATTCTTCTCTTTAAGAAATGCAAATTAAGACAACTCTGAGATACCACTACACACCTGTCAGATTGGCTAAGATGACAGGAAAAAATAATGATGAATGTTGGAGGGGATGCGGGAAAACTGGGACACTAATGCATTGTTGGTGGAGTTGTGAACGAATCCAACCATTCTGGAGAGCAATCTGGAATTATGCCCAAAAAATTATCAAATTGTGCATACCCTTTGATCCAGCAGTGTTTCTATTGGGCTTATATCCCAAAGAAATACTAAAGAAGGGAAAGGGACCTGTATGTGCCAAAATGTTTGTAGCAGCCCTGTTTGTAGTGGCTAGAAACTGGAAAATGAATGGATGCCCATCAATTGGAGAATGGCTGGGTAAACTGTGGTATATGAATGTTATGGAATATTATTGTTCTGTAAGAAATGACCAGCAGGATGAACACAGAGAGGACTGGCGAGACTTACATGAACTGATGCTAAGTGAAATGAGCAGAACCAGGAGATCATTATACACTTCGACAACGATATTGTATGAGGACATATTTTGATGGAAGTGGATTTCTTTGACAAAGAGACCTGAGTTTCAATTGATAAATGACGGACAAAAGCAGCTACACCCAAAGAAAGAACACTGGGAAACGAATGTGAACTATCTGCATTTTTGTTTTTCTTCCCGGGTTATTTATACCTTCTGAATCCAATTCTCCCTATGCAACAAGAGAACTGTTCGGTTCTGCAAACATATATTGTATCTAGGATATACTGCAACATATCCAACATATAAAGGACTGCTTGCCATCTAGGGGAGGGGGTGGAGGGAGGGAGGAAAAAAAATCGGAACATAAACGACTGTCAATATAAAGTAATTATTAAATAAAAATTAAATTAAAAAAAATTCTTCTCTTTAGTGATTCCATTCACTCCTATAACTTTATCACATTTAAACAAGTGAATCCCAAATCTAAATCTCAATTGTTGGCCTTTATTCCTAGTTAGACCCATTATCTCCTGGGTTTTAATAAATGTTTACTTGAAACCACCCGGTAAGAAGCCTTTTGTATTTTAATATATTATTATATTAATAAAAGGTCTTTTGTAACTCAGATTCCCTTAAGAAAAACTTAGATAGAATTATCCAGTATATAAGTCTATCTTATTTTGTGCCTGTCTCTTTGTAAAATATAGAAAAATTCTTGTGTCACATTGTACTGTTTGTATGTTCTGTTACGCTGAAAGACTTAAAATACAGTCAGTCAGGAAAACTGCTAAGGGATGTAACCATAGTTTAGAACACTGGGGAAAATGAATGAACTTTCATATTTAAAGTAATTATTCCAGTAAAATGGATTAACGTCCACTTTAGGCTTTCTGAGGAAGATTAGGTTATAAGAAAAGAAAAAAAAAGAAAAATTATTGGGCCTATAATTTACTGTCATTTTGAGCTTTCATTACAGGGATAGTTGTTTGAACCATCATGAAGCCAATAATAGAAAATGGTATGTGTTACAATCTGGGAACTGATAAAGTCTGCCTAGAAAAATTTTTGAGTGACACTGGCCTGGCCTAAGGTAGAATCTTCTTAACTTTATTTCCCCACTGTGTTATTTCCTTTCTGAAAAGGAAATTTCCTTATCTGATTAATACTGAACCTTGCTTTTAATACTTCTTGATTGGCTGTCAAATATAACATGCCTAGAATCAAACATTGATAATGATATGACATTGTTATAGTTATATCCTTCTTTTTCCTTTTCTAGCAAATTTATATATTCAAGTGGCTTTCTAAGTATAATGTTAAATCTATTAAATAACAGAATGATACTGGAACTTCTCTTGAGTTGTTATAATAAGATGCAAGTAAGTATGAACAGCTTACATTTTTAACCTGTATTTGTGGTCAAATTATAATATAGGGATGATAACCTCTTAAAGGAAAAATGATAAGACAAAAAACAAGACAAAGATGTAATGTAAAAGTTTTCTAAATGAATGGATAGTAAATTTTAAGAAGGTAACAGGATTAGATTGTTTTCTCTGAAAATTATATGCAGATATATGATTGGCTTCCAAATTTATCTATCATGGAGATTCAGGCTTGGAATATGCTTGTAGTAATAAGTTCTCAAAATGAATGAAAGATGAAGTAAAAATGTTAGATGTTCATACTTACTTGCATCTTATTATAACAACTCAAGAGAAGTTCCAGTATCATTCAGTTATTTAATAGAAAGTTACTTTAATAGAATAAAGTTTAAGTGATTGTACTAAATTATATTGTCAGAATTATCTAGAATCTTTAGATTTGGAACCATAGGAACAAAGCTTCCCTTAGAATTGTCCTGAGAATAAAATCTATTGGTTCAAGAAAAAAATTGTGTCCTACCTGGGGTATACTTCCCTAACAGATCTCCTCAAGGAACTAAACTATTGGGATAAAAATGTCATTCCATCATTATAAAGGAGAGGGACTAACAAATTTTTAGTTTTGTGACCTTAAACCCTAAGTTCACCAGTCTAAGTTTACAGTTGTCCCTCAACTCAACTTCTTGTCTTGGACCAATTAGCTTCTCATGACATCTTGGCTTATATCTGCCTCTCCCTTATTGGCTAGAGTGGCAGGGGATTTTTCATATGGCCAAAAGTGGGATCCTCCACAGCCTGGCAATGTTTTCTACTTCTAGACTTATCACAACGTTATGAGCACTGTATTCCAGCCAAACCTGGCTATTGTCTGTTCCTACCTCCCCAAACATTCCTCAGTTTTCCTGAAGTTATTACCTACTCTGAGAAATGATAGCTAACATGTTACCTCTGCTTTCTTACTTCCCCTCTCTACCTCACTCCCATGCATGCACAATACTTGGTCCATCTCTTAGATAGTTAATTTATACATAATATCCTATTAGTTATTTATATATAAGATTTAAGTATCTTATATATTTTACTGATATTTACTTGTTGGTGGGCTCCATGAGGTGGAAGCTCTTCTCATTTAATCTTTTCATCCAATCTAGAGTATTTACATAAATACTCTAATCAAATAAAATCAATCAGCAAATATTTATTACGCTTTTACAACATGCCAAACTCTGCTGGACACTGGGGACATAAAGACAAAAAAAAAAAAAAAAAAAAAAAAAAAGGTGGAAGGAAGGAAAAAAAATTTTTTCTTCAAGGAGCTTACATTCTTTCAGGGGAGACAATATGTACAAATATAAGTATATACTGATTATATACAAAATAAACAAAAATAAACACAAATTAGTTAAATTCAGGGTTAGTAGTTACAGAAGTTAGTGGGGCATCAAAATAAGAAAAGATGAGCAGAAGATATCCGGGATGTGAGCTGTCTTAATGGAAGTGAGGGATTCTACAAGGCAAAAGTAAGGATGGAGTGGTTTTCAGGTGGAAGACCAATGCACAGATATAGGAACTAGAGGACGATATGTGAACCACAGACAGAAGGCTATACTTTAGCGAGCAGGAAGGGTAGGAATAAGAAGTCTCGAAATAAGAGACTGGAGACAAGTTGTAAAAAATATTAAAAGCCAGAGATTTTTATATTTTATTCTAAAGGCAACAAGTAGAGTTTTTTTATTTTGTTTTGTTTTGTTTTTTGAGGAGAAGAGCAATATATTTAGAAGTTCACTTAAAAAATTCAGTTTGGAAGTTGTGAACTGGCAGAGAGACAGACTTGAAGCAGGGAGACCAATTAGGACATCATTCCAGAGTTTCAAACATATGGTGAAAAGTCTTAATTAAGGTGGTTTTCTGTGTAAGCAGGAAGAAAGGGATGATACAAAAGATATTGTGGAGATAGAAATGGTAAGATTTGGCAAATGACTTATATAAGATGAAGTAGAGTGACAAGCTGTGGATAACATCAACATTATAAACTTGTATGACTAGAAGAATGACAGTAACTATAACAAATTTGGTGGATAAATGAGAGAAAAAAACAAAGATAATAAATTCTGTTTTGGAAACAATTAAGATACACAAAAGAACATTCCTCTGGAAATATCTAATAGGCAATTGGTTATTCCAAGCAACCTTGGGAGGAAAAGTGAAGCTTGATCTAAAAATCTGGGAGTTAATCAACATTTATTTAATCCCTACTACATGCTTGCCACTGCTAAGCCCCAGGGATACAAAAAGAGGCATAAAACAGTTTTTGCCCTCAAGAGGCTTATAATCTAATGGAAGAGATGACATAAGCAAAGCAAGATATATTCAAGTGCCAGCACCTCCAAGTCAAGATCACTCCCCTCTTTCCTATTAGGAGATACCTTATTTTCAGAGCTAAGGCCTTGCAAGTAATCTGTGCCTTGAGCTTGTGCTCATCTTCTGGATGAATTCTGCTGCAGCTAAATCACAAAATTGGCTCAAATCAGCCCCAGGTAGTCCTTGAGTTTGGATGAGCATCTACATAACCACATTCTGATATGAATACAAATTTTGTTACTAAGCAAACTCTCCTTGCTTATCAGAGTTTTGGGTTGTACCTCACTGCCTGGTTTTTTGTTTAGTCATAACTCTATACCATCAAGGCTTAGCCTCCTGTTCTTGGGTCTCCCAAGTCTTAGAAAGGACCCTGGCATGCATGTCTATAAGCTATTGGGTTTTATTTATTTTTAAGAGTTAATGGGAATTATACAGCCTCCATGAAGTCTATGGTATTTTTAGACTTAATAGTGCATAACATCTATGGCTTTCTGGTCATTTACTTTTAGTTGACACAGGATAAATAGGAAACAATTTACAGAGAGAAGTTGAAGAAGCCTGCTGCTAAGAGGTCAGAGTTGGAACAGAGAAGGTAAAGAACTCTATTTGGGGGAAGCCAGAGAGATTTGGAGCTGAAATAGAAGCTGGAAGGATTAAAGTGTACATGGAAGGGTACATGGTAGGTATAAGAAGACTGGAAAGGTAGGAGGGGACTAGGGCTTTGAATGTCAAATAGAGCATTTTGTATTTGCTCTCAGAAGTAATAGGAAGTCACTAGAGTTTAACTTGGGGTTGGGGTGGGATGGCATGGTCAGATCTTTGCTAGAGGAAATTACTTTTAGTAGTAGAGAATAGATTGAAGCAGGCAACTTATTGCAATAATTCAAGGCACGAGGTGCTGAGAGCCTGCAGCAGAGTGGTGGTAGTGTAATAGGAGAGAAGGGGGCACATTGCAGAGATGTTGTGAAGGTGAAACTGACAGCCTTGGCAATGCTGTTTCCATACACACCCCATTATGTTTCCATAGAAAGAAAAACTGAAAATAATCCAGAGGAGGGGAGTGGGGAACTTCTAAAATCAGGTAAAGCTGGGTAGAACTGGTTGTGTAGTTTAAAAAGCTGAAAGTATGACAAAGACATAGTTTAGCTAGAGTGCCCATGCTCAATTGCTTCATAAATATTAATTTCTCCCCAGGAGGAGCTAAAGCTCATTTTAATAGTCATGCAATGTGTGCGGTGAGAAGGGGAAACATACCAAGGAGAAACCTGAAGATGGTGGAGAAGCATATGAACCTCGTTGTACCCAACCAATGGGAAACGGAAGGAGGGACCTGCATTTGGAATAGGATAAAAAGACTTTCTCAGCTTCTGAAGGTTGTGTGTGCTTATTTTGAGTTTCACATCCATTTCCTACAGGAACCTAAGTTTAAACTGCTTCACTCATCCTGAGATTGCTATTCATGCTTGGAATTTTGTTTCCAATAATAGCAACTTGGATGTGAAGGGTGTGAGAGAGAGAGGAATTCAGGATGATTTCTAGATTGTATGAAGAAGTCCATAAACCTGTTTTCTTGAGTTGCCCTCTTTTCCAGAGATAAAGCCCCTTTGAGCTAATAAGCATGTGTTTTAGTTTTTTTTTTTTTTTTTTTGGTAATTCATACTTATATTAAGTTCTTAATGTACTCCCAAAATGAGTCAGCTACAAACTTGGCTCCCACCAGTATAACTCAGACTAATAAACTTTGTGCAGCTAGGACTCTTGCACAGAAAAAGAACATCCTACCTTCAGGAGGGTGAAGATAGGATGAGCTTCTGACTTTTTTGCTCCCTTATTTTCCTTTCTCTCACTGCTTCCTTTTTCCTCTCAAGCTTCTCACATTTGGGAGGGTAATGTCTTTCTTTTCTCCCATAAGACCTCCCCTTTCTGCTGTAACCCTTAAATAGTCAAGGTCTTGCTGGCATTGTTGGTTTCCTTTCCACTCTGTACAAGAAGGAATTCCACATTCATGTTTCTGCTTTCCCTTGTAATAAAATAAGTTACAACTGAATTCTTCTGAAATTGTGACTGAAGAGCATAGAAACAAGGAAAGTAGCAGGGAGGGCAGCTAAGTGGCAAAGTGGATAGAGTGCTAGGCTAAAGTCAGCAAGATGAGTCTGGCTAGCTATGAGAGTCTGGTCAAGTCACTTTTAATTGTTTGCCTCAGTTTCCACATTTGTAAATAAGCTGGGTAAAGAAATGGCAACCACTCCAGTATCTTTGCCAAGAAAACCCTAAATGGGGTCACAAAGAGTTGGACATGACTGAATAATTAGGGAGGAGGTCAGAATTTGGAGGAAGAAAATGAGTTCTGTTTGAGATGTATTGAGTTTAAAATATCTATTGGAATCCAGTTTTACGTGTCTGAAAGACAGTTGGAAATACAAGATTCTTGATCATCAGTGAATTTTGGGCAGGATGGGTAGATGTGAGGAAAATCGGCACAGAAATTTTAATAAATCCATGGGAACTGATGAGATCTCCAAATTAAGCCCCATGAGAGCAGATGATGTTACTAAACAAAAAAAGAGGAAAAGGCCCATTACCATACTTGGGGATATACCCATTTTTTCGAATTTGGACATAGTTGATAATTCAACAGGAAATTGGGGAAAGAGGCAAGCTGGGTAACAGGTAGGAAGACCAGGCGGAAGCAGTAACATGGAGGAAGTAGGAACATAAGAGGGTCAACACACTCAAATGCATCCACTAGCTCAAGAATGAAAACTGAGAGAGCATCAAGAATTCACATTGGAAACTCTGGAGAGAACAGCTTTATTGGATGGTAGGTCCCAGAACTATAACATTATATATGAAGATATATGTATGTGTGTGTGTGTATATATATATGTATATACACATATACATACATATATATATGCAAGATAATATGTGTAAAGCACTCAGCATTCCTTAAAACTATATAAATGAGTTTGGTGTTCAAAGTTTGTTGAATTTTTAAAAAGTGTTCTGATCTAACAATTTTGCTTGAGGGCTCAGATTTCTAATTATACTCAGCATTCATTCACTCTTCATAGTAAAGCAAACCACAGACAATTCCCCCCCCCCCAACAATTACTATAAAGCCTGAGTTAGGCTTAATCCCCCCCTCCTCCTCACTTTCTGTTTCCTCTTTTTACTCTACAAGCTTCAGCAACACAGTAACTCTCCCCTTTTTAACCAGATATAAACCTGAATTCATTTACTCCAAAGCTCTCTTAAAAATTCTAATGTTATATTAACGCTCTTTTAAAAATGAATGTGGGGACAGCTAGGATGTGAAGTGGATAGCGCACCAGCCCTGAAGTCAGGAGGACCTGAGTTCAAATGTGGTCTCAGACACTTAACACTTCGTAGCTGTGTGACCCTGGGCAAGTCACTTAACCCCAATTCCCTCAGGAGTTAAAAAAAATAAATGTGCTATCTTTTCCTTCCTAAATTTTCCCTAGTCCCCATTTAGTCCTTTGGAGGGGGGGAATATATATATATATATATATATATAGTTTCCGGAAAAAAATATATATTATTTAATAAAAAAAAAACCAACCAAATAAACCTCCCCAAACCTCCAAATAATTGGCGACACTGGGCAACTTGTAATGAACCGCATGTGGCACCTGTAGCATACCACCCCTTTTTGGAGAGGCAAAATGACATTCCTGCTTTTTTAGATAGAGTTCAAGAGGTGGCTCTGCACTTACAGGAAAACACTAGAAGATTCATCGCTTTCTTTAAGGGTGTTGTTTTTCATTTTTCAACGCTCTTTCACATTTCTCTTTTGTTGGTCACCAAAGCCCCCCAACAGTTTTTAAAAATGCTCATGTGCTCACTTTCGGACTCCATTGAGCGTTCCTGGGTCTGCGGCCCGGGTCTAGTGCTTCGTTCCTCCCGCACGGCCTCCCGTGTGGGGGAAGAGAGATGTGGGCCCTCTTTCCCCCACAGATGGCTTTGGAAAATGAAGGCAGTTGGCAGCTGGGCAGAACGAAGATTCCCTGTTGTGACATCTGCCCACGTTCAGCCAATCCTAAGGGAGAGAACGTGCTTTACGCGCTCTCTTTAGTGCTAACCTCTTTCTCCAAATATCTCCTGAAGGGTATGGATACCCGCCCAGGGTATGGATTGGCTGCAGCTGTACGGGAAGGGGGCGGAGCAAACGGCCGGGCTTGTATATTTCGGGATATTCCCCACGTGCTGCTTCTTTTGCTTCAGCCGTAGTAATCTAAATAACTAAGTTGGCGGTTGTTAGCACTTGTCCCAAGATTGCGGATGGTTAAAGGAGTTGCCGTTTATCTTCTCTATAGTTAGCCAACTGGTGGTGTCGTTTTGGGACTTTACTGTTTGTCCCTTTCGGCTCACCGTACTTCGCGAGTTCCACCGTTCTGTTCTACGCGGGGAAGACACTGCCTGGGCGGAAGAGTCGGGTGAGCCGGCAATTACATGAAAGAGGGTGTGTGGCGTAAAAGTGGTGTCCCCGAGGATTAGCGCAAAGACCTTTAGAACCACGGAGCGCGGAACAGCGTCAGTCCCCAATCCCATCCCGACTCCATCCAGGCCTGGTGGGCGAGAACATCCTGCTTCCGCAATGAACTATCGGGAGCAGCTCATGAGCCAAGCCGTCCCGGGGCAGTTCGATGATGCGGACTCCTCTGATAGGTAAGAGGACCCATTCGGCGTGCATGGGACGCCCACTTCTCCGGCGCTCCTGGGCTGCATGCAGCCTCGGTCCGTAGTCATTCTTTGAGCTTCAGAACCCAGCATTCTATTACATTTGTTCTCTTTCTTAAGTGTTCGAGATCAGGTTGTGTCTCTACAATCAAAGCACGTCATTTCAAGTGTTTCACTGAGTTAATTTTATTACATTTAAATTTCTTCAATGAGCAAAATTCTATTTTTCTCTTCCTCCCTCCCATCATTCATCCTCTCTCCACCCCCCTCCCCCCCCCAGCAAAGTAAAGAAAAATGCAGGAGCAGCTAGGTGGCGCAGTGGATAGAGCACCAGCCCTGAAGTCAGGAGGACCTGAGTTCCAATTTGTTCTCAGACACTTAACACTTCCTGGCTGTGTGACCCTGGGCAAGTCACTTAACCCCAACTGCCTCAGCAAAAAAAAAAAAAAGAAAAATATAGTATACAATGTCCCAAAATTCTTGCTGTAATTTTAAATCGACAGGAAGACTTTAAGACATCTTGTGTTTTCACTCGTTTTGCACTCCTAGTCCATCTTCTATCAGGAGGTAGGTAGCCTGTTTCACCATGAGCTCCTTAACATTTTCAAAGTTTGTTTTAGGCCTGGTGTTTTCAAAGGCCAAATTGGTATTTTGGGATTGGTATATGGGGATTACAGTGTTGTTATTAACACAGAAGTGTGTACTTTATTCCAGTGTCTCAAAAGATAGTATTTTGTGCCCTTTTCTGGCAACATATATTTTTAAGATTTTATATTAACAATTTTTTTTTCCTTTCACCTTTCTTTATTGCCCCCTTTCCCATGCGCTGAGGAAAAAATAACAAACCAGAACCCTTGAGATTAATATGCATAGTGAAACAAACAAACAAAAATTCCTTCTTTAGCCATGCCCCAAGAATATATGTTAATCTGCCCCATGAGTTACTCTTATATTTTTAGAAGTTTAATGTTTAGTTGTTATTTTAAAAAATAACTTTGGTTTAGTTCTTATTTCTTTGAATAAGTGTCTCCAATTCAATGGGATTACAAATGCCTTAAATTTCCTAACGACTTGAGATTCACACACCTGTGGCATTTGTGTCATATTTCCTTAGATTGTATGTAACACTAGTTGAAAAATTACTGTTTTTAGTGGAAGTATGACCAGCATGGAAACAAGCAGAGAGGAAGAAGATGCATCTAAAAGTTCTCACCAGATTTTGAATGAAGTTGATGATGAAATTCAAGAAGAGGATTATGAAGATTATGAAGATGATGACGATGATGTTGATTGGGACTGGGATGATGACGTTGGGAAAATTACTAAGGGCTCTTCAACTGGAGGGAGTAACACACAGGTATTTTATAATTGAGTTTTTGACACCTTTCAAGTGTGTGCCTATTTCTTAAGGCAAACTTTCATATTTACTATATTGCTCTAAAACAAGATCATGATTTTTTTTTTTTTTTCATGATGCATTTTGTCAGGTGAAGTCTGTGGACCTTTTTTTAGAATGATGTTTTTGTTGCCAACACTTATAATAAAAGAAAGTGATAAATTTCAGGTAAAGGTTAGTGAAAATAAAGATAATTTTCTCTCATCTATAGCCGCTAGCTCTCTGAAATGAACACTATGATCTAGCTTAATAACTAGAAAAGATTGTCTTTGAATGATCTCCCCTTCTTGTTAATTCACTTTTCTTTATGTCTGTATTTTGTTTTCAGTTTTCCATTCATTTCCAAATATAGCTTTCTCTTGAAACAAAGAGAGGAAAAAACCAATTCAGCAAAGCCAACTTGTTCACAAAGTTACAAACTATGTAAGCTTTCACATTTGTAGCCCCCTATCTTTCACACACAGTTTAATTTTTATTATGGTTTTTGAAAGGTAAGATAATAGACACTTTGGGTCATAGATCTGAAACAGGATGAGACTTTAGAAGCCTATCTGTTCCAGACTTCTCATTTTATAGGTGGTGAAGGTTTACCCAAGTTCACTCAAGCAATAATAGTAGGCTAAAATTGAGGTTAGAGGAGCCAATCCAGTCTTCTTGCCACTGGGTCACACTGCCTTCATTTGAGGTATGTCATGGTGAGATACCAGAAAAATAAGGAGCTCCTTCATGTACTTAATTTGTGTAAAGTAAAATTCAGCATTTATGGAAATATAAAAGGAGAGCTTAACAAATCATCTAAAAGTACACTTTTTTAATTTGCAGAAGTGGGGAACTATAATTGGTTTTTTTTTTTTTTTTTTTTTTTTTTTTGTTTTCTCTTTTAACCTTTGTGACAAGAGGTGGCCTGCTGGTAATTGGGAAGATTGGGAAATGAAGGTATATAAAAAAATAAACAAAAATTGAAAGTAAGATTTTTATAACAGAGTAGGAGAAAAAAAAAAAAAAAACTTATGCCATGTGAAATAAAGACTTGGATTAGAATACTACTGCTGTGACCATTGACAAAATCCTTAACCTGTCTCTGAGCCTCAGTTCTGTCAACTATGAAATAGAAATAATTCCTGTAGTGCAAACCTTATAACATTACTGGGAAGATCAGATGTAATATGCATTTGTAAAGACTTTTGATAATCTTAAAAGAGCTATGTCAATTATAAAAATAGTAACTTGGGCTAAGAAGAGTTAAGTACTTAACTAGAATAATTTATTATTATGCTTGTAGTTACAGTTGATAAAATAGTGTTTATATTTGTTAATTGTAGATTTTTCAAGCCAAAAAATTCCTTTTTACCTTTATTCCCAGTTCATTTGTGATTACATATTTCATGTAATGTCTTTCCTCTTCAGGGCCCTCACATTGTTATAGCAATCCAATATGGGATCACAACCCATAGTTTAAGAAGCTGGGCTTTAGAAAAATCACCTTGGCAGATGAGTAGATGATGGATTGAGATGGCTAGAGTCTTGAGGCAGGGAGACAGATTAAAAAGGACATTGCAGAGTTGTAGGCGAGGTGATGAAGGCCTGAATGAAGATTATAATTATGAATGGAGATAGTGGAATCTCTAAGAGATTTTGAAGGTAGAAATAATGAGATTTGGCAACTGATTGTATTGCAGAAGGATACAAAAGTAGAGAGTTAAAGATGAAACCAGAGAATGGTGATAAGTTTAACAGTAATAGGGGAGTTTGGAAGAAGGGTTTTTTTGGGGGAAGAAGGAAGGCTAATATCTTTTTTTTACTATTGGCACTGAGATATGTAAAATACATCAAGTTCTAAGTGTTCAAGATGCAATTAGTGATGAGGGTCTATGGCTTATGAGAGAGGCTGGGGTTGGACATGCATGTATTGAGAAATCATCTGCATGGAAGTAATGAAACATGAGATCTGATAAGTCACCAAGTATAGAGCAAAAAAAAAAAAAAAATCCAGTGATTGAGCCTTGGAACAGAGGTCATAAAACCTCTGTTAGTGGGCATGACATAGATAAAAATCAGCTGAGGAGCCAGATAATGAACTTATAAGAAAATCATGAGAGAGCAGAGTCACAAATATAGAAGGAAGAGGGGAATCTTGGAGGTGGAGATCAACAATGTCAGATGCTACTGAGAGATCAAGAAGAATGAGAGATGACATTTGGCAATTATGAGCTAAGTGATAACTTTTAAAAGGGCAGCCTTAATTAAATAATGACAAAATAGCTAGCATCTATATAGCTTTAAGGTTTGCAAACTGCTTTACACATTATCTCACTTAATAGAACAACTCTAAGAGATGGGTTGTTATTCTTACTACCATTTATAGAGGAGGAAACATGTTAGAAAAAATTAAATGAGTTGCATAGGGTCACATAGCTAGTCAGTGTCTGAGGTTAGAAATCAGATTGCATAGGATTTAGAAGATAATGAGAGGAGAGGAATGGGAAAGAGGGATGCAGAATGACAACTAGAGTAATGGTTAGATTAAATGATACTTTTTTCTTTTTTTCTTATGGATGAGAATCAGGAGTATATGGGTGGCTGGGAAGCCAAAATCTATTCCATCAGTTCCTCTCTTTGATGTGGCGAAGAATACCAATGATCCCTCCTTCCATTTAACCACAACTTCTTTTTTCTAGTTTTGTTTATAGCAATAATATCAAAACTGATATGATTCCACTCCTCCAGATATATTTACTTGTTGGTCAAATCATCCCCCAGAGTATTGCAGAGCAAAGAGATCTGTAATCACTTAAAAGAATTTATCCTATCCATTCAAACAGGAAAGATTAAATTGATGAGGAATGTCTTTTTGAAGATTGAGTGAAGAATGCTCAGAATGTAGAATGCTTATATTTTTTCCCCCAAATCAAGGGGCAGAGTTACTATAATTGTAATGCCAATTATAGCAGGCTAAGTTCCAAAAGAAGTTAGCAAAGAACCAGAACAAGAAGAGGAATGAGAAGATAAATTTATAGGAAAAAGTTACACCAGGTGCTTCATGTCACTGATAGGCTAATTTCATGGCATAGAGGTAAAGTTGGGAAATGGTCTTCTTAGAGTGGAACTGCGGAGTGATCTGCTATATATCTTATTTTTGTCTCTGAAACTTTATCACTGACCAACAGATTGCTGCTGACCAACAGCCTGCAATATTTGTGGAACTGTAGCACTCCCAGGGCCAGGTGGTTAAGGCCAGGGTTATTGCTACATTCTCCCCATGAACTACATTATATTATTCCCCTTCTCAAGCAATTGGAACCCAAATTCATTTGGGAGCAAAGGGACGAAAGTCTCATCTTCTGAAGCTGGCCCTGCCTTGTGGAGTCTAGACTGAGGAGGGGAAACATGTGACTTTAAGATGGTGGCAGCAGCATCTAGGAAATGCCGAGTCTCGGAATTAGGTAGCCAAATTAGGTAACTCTATAGTAGTTGTTTAAGAGTATGTATATAATCATATTAGATAGTGAGCTGGAATCAGATTTGAAAAGAAAGGACTGAATGACTTATAGGAAATAGCAAGCTTTTTTAGTGACCACAAGCTTCATATGAAAGCAAAGACCCCTCTTTTTGATATTCATTTTTCATTAGTGTGCTATACAGCACCAGTGAGATATGGAACACTACCAGTCTCTCCAAAGAACTATAAATGCGTGTTAGAGAGTGATATGATGCTGACAAGCAGACTGTTACACATAACTAATGTAACTCCAAAGAGGAACAGGGATAGAATGTCTGAGGAATTGTATGGTAAGAAAATAAGATGGGTTGCTCACAAGATCAAAGGAAGAGATAAATGGGTGACCAACTAAAGTGCTTCACTGATTATCTTCATGATATTGAAAGAAAGCAAGAAAGGCCTTTGGCAGGGTGAGGTAATACCGTGTTGAACTTTTAGGAACATGGATAAGACTTTCACCAATTGGGTTATCATCTGTTGTTTGTGATTTGCATTGGTAGATATAGTTCCTGAAATGGTGAGATGGTGGCAAATCAGTTTTGCTTGAGAATTTCAGAAAAGATTTGCTGAGAGAGAAGGTTGAAGTATTTGTCATATATATGTGTGTGTGTGTGTGTGTATATATATATACACATACATACATATATATATATATATATACATGCCAATAAATTGTGTGTCCTAATAATTGAATATTCTACTTTATTTGTGTTATAAGCAAGTTTTCCATATCTCTTCTAGGCCAACCGACAAACTAGCCACTTCAATTCGGCAAAAATGTCAACTCCAGCAGACAAGGCCTTAAGAAAATTTGAGAATAAAATTAATCTAGGTGAGTTTGTAAATGCTCAAGAGATGAATTCAAGTGATACCAATTGCTTACAGAAAAGTAAGATTCAAATTATAATTAAGAATAGCCAGAAAGAATTTGATCCCTTTTCTTTTTGTTCAGCTATAATAGAAGTATATGTAATTTTGACACAACAAAATTTCACATATTCTGGTTAGAATTGGTGCATGTAAAAGTGTTTTGACAGAGTAATTAGGCTTAATTTTTTGCAAATGTATTAAGAATTTTAGAATGCAATTTTTATTATTTTCCTGTTTTTCCTCAAACATTAAACTGATCAGCAGTATTTAATTAAACATTGAAAAGACCTTGAAGTCCTCACTGTCTCAGATGTTGATTAAAACTCTTATTGTTTCTGTATCTTTGAAAAATGCCAGATGATCTTGCTTCTCTCTCAGAAATAGATTGATAGATTTGGTTATCTCCAGTTCTTTGCTTTTAGCATTGAATGTAGTTGAAGTTCTTCCTGAAATAAGACCTTTACTAATTTATTATTATTTATGTTTGTAGACTAATTTGAAGCAGCAGCATTTTAACTTAGTGATTCAGATACAGACATGACCATTGACTGGGATATCTTGGATTATCTGACCAGTTTCAGATAGGAACAAAAAAGAAAAGTTACCTGTTTTTTTTTTTTTTTCTAAATTAAAACTTTTTTTTAATCTTCATCTTTTATTTTTCTTTTAGATAAACTTAATCTTGATGATTCTGTTATAAATAAAGTCACTGAAAAGACTAGGCAAAAGGAGGCAGACATGTAAGTGATATTTTGAGAACTTTCTAACTTGCTATAGATTTAAGTTTTTGAGTTTTTAAAATTCTTTCCTTTCATGGACTTATGGGTAATCCATCTTCCTTCCCTCCCCCAGAATGTATTGTTTAATTACAAGACCCCACTTTTTCCATTCTTTGCTATCTTTTCAAAATAGCCTGTCCTGAGATGTGTGTGTGTGTGTGTGTGTGTGTGTGTGTGTGTGTGTGTGATTATGTATTACTACTAGAATAACTCAAACTGTTTTGTCCAACTAGGAACAACTATTAGGAAATTCATCAGTTGGTATTTATAGTTAAGTTTAGCTGAATATGATTTTATTAGCTTAAATAACTGGATCTTGAGGGCAGCTACATTACACAGTGGATAGAGCACAGGCCCTGGAATCAGGAGGACCTGAGTTCAAATCCAGCCACAAACACTTAATACTTCTAGTTGTACGATCCTGGACAAATCAATCAATTGCCTCAAAAAAAAATTCTTTAAGGCCAGGCAAATAAAAAGGTATTTTGCCTAGAAATAGTTAATTTTTTTAGATTTGAATAAGATTTGATCTTTCATAAAGCTGTCATGCGAAAAGTATTGAATAAGGGCCAGGAAACACATATAACTTAGGTATTCTTATGATTTTTTATATTCTTAATTACATGTAATGATCATAGGTCTAGAGTTGAAAAGATATCATTGTTTATCTAGTTGAACTCCATAGTAATAGCTAGCATTAATTAGCTCTCTGAGATTTGGAAAACACTTAACTTGTGTTCTCACATTTGATTCTCACACCCAGTCTTGTGGAGCAAGTGATATTATCTTTCTTTTACAGATAAGGAAACTGAGGCTGAGAAAGGTTGAGATCTCCTCAGGGACACACAGCTCATAAACACTTACTGCAGGATTTGAACTTTGAGACTGCTAGATTTCCAAGCTCAGGTCTCATCTGGCTACCTCCACTTACCTGTGTGATCTTGGACAAGTCACATAAACTCCCTGGGCCTCATTTTGTAAAATGAGACAGCTTGGGGGAATATATAAAAGATTATCAGTTTGTACTAACCAATGATTGCAGTTACTGAGAGAAACAGGTTTCTAGTTAGAAGAGAGTAAGGATGACCCTTTTAATTACATTTGTTAGTAGTTTTCTTTTTTATACTTTAGCCCAAGTTTGTTTCATGTGTATACCACACATATGGGTATAGTCAAAGGGACTGCTGAGTTTTAGCATCAAAAAACCCGATTTTTAATCAAGAAACATTTTTCAAGACTCCTAAGTCCTGGAGATACCAAAGCAAATCTACCCTCCAGTAGCTCAAAATCTTAACCTATATGACCATTACCTCTATGGGTCTCAGTTTCACTATCAGTATGATGAAATTGAATTAGATGATGTATAAAGGCTTTCTTCTGCTTTAAGAGACTCTTAGAATTAAAGAGTGGATTAAAAAGGTGGTTAGGAAGAATCATTTACATTTTATTCCCATAGGTAATTGTTACAAGAGGTTCAATCCTGAATTTTGATCATTGGTTTTTAGTGAAAGCAAGCTTATAGGTCATGAATGTTTCAATTTCACAAAGTAGATCTAGTAGATGCTTGAATTTATTTTATAAATGTTATTTGCTGAACCATGATAATAATTGACATGGAACATATAATAGTTTTAAAGATATTTGTGTAAATTATTACTTTAGATCTGCATAATAAAGTCATAAGGCAGAGGAAGTAGCAGCATCCTGTTTTATAGATGACAATGCATAATAGAGATTAAGAGACTGGGAGAAGAGTTGTGGCGTCCACTAGTTAGCATCAGAACTAGGGCTTGAAGGCCAACTTTTTGAGTTAAGTCCTAGTGTTCTTTCTATCTGTAATTCAAAGTCCTCTTTTTAAGAAGTTAGAAGAGAAACCAAGTTAGAGACTGCCAAACAAGATAGATGATTGTTGTTCATCCTTCATTTCTCCAAAAGGACCATGACATCAGGAGGGAGATGTCTTGACATGTGAATAAATTGTATTTAAGTGAGGCCAAAACTGTGCAGAGTCATCAGATTCACTTTTTCCTCTAGAGTCAGAATCCAGTGGCAAGACATAGGTCAGGACACTTGGCAATGGCCCAGGATACAATAGGACACCTTGGTCTTTTTAAATTTAGGTCTTTCAAAGGCAATACCCATTCCTCTAATTGAAATGAAGAAGTTAATTTTTCCTGTCTCCTTATCAAATTTTAGAGTCGTGAAATCAAAGTATTCTGTGAATGAAAGATAGGATTGATTATTTATGTAACACTTAAGTTTTCAGAGCTCTATATCAACAATCTATAAAATAGATAATAGAGGAATTAAATCACTTTATAGATAAGTAGACTGAGGTAAGTGATTGTAAAGGTTAGAGGCAGGTCTTAAGTTTGGCTATTGGTGACTTCAAGTCTTTCACTACATCTACTGCAGACATTCAAATGCTTACTAAAATTACCTGCTCTTAATAATGTTATGTACTATTTGTAGAAATTCCAGATGTATCTATATATTCTAGCTACTTGATCGCCTTAAAACGTTTTGTTTTAAGGAAAATTAATCAGGATTTCTCTAAGTTGTGGGATCAGCTTTTTTCTTTTTTTATCTTGGAATTCTTGCCTTTGTGGGATTATAAAATTCCCTCTAAAGTTAGAAGGGACCTTAGAGATCATCTGTTTCAACCATCTTTCTTAGAGGTGGCGAGACCAAGTCCCAGCAAATTTAAATCTTGCCCAAAGTTAGAAAAGTGAGAGCTGCGATTAGAACTGTGGTCTTCTGACTTAAAGTTCAGTCTTTTCCCTCTCTCCTTGTAAGAGAGTGACAGTAAAGGGAAATGTTAGAAGGCAAACTGAAGGAAGACATATACAGTAGAACTTGGAGATGAGAGAAACATAAGCCTCCCTATGTATAAGGGTTTTTTAACGAAGCAATAAAATCATTTGTGCTTCTTTTCTATTTAGTTTTTATTTCATAAAAATATGACATCCATTTATGACATTACATGTATATTCAGGTGGCTTTTTTGCTTTTGGTTAGGTACCGGGTTAAAGATAAGGCGGACAGAGCAACTGTGGAACAGGTACGATTTTAAAATGTTTTGAATGAAGATTACTGTTTTCTTTTTAGAAATAAATTTTTATTGATACCTTTTTTTTTTAAAAAATCACTAAAGTTTTTTTCATTGTCCCTCTTCCTCTCCTCCTAGAGGGCTACAAATTATGACAAAATTACATTTTTTAAAGAACAACATCAGCAAAACTAATCAGTATATTGCAAAAGTCTGAAAATATGTGCATCTTGGAGATAAACTATTTTCTTTTGGCACCATGCGTATTCCATTATATTTAGTATCATGATTTGTTTAGTTATTCACTAGTCACTATCTTTGTTTCCAATTTGCTATCATGAAGAATGTCACTGTAAATCTTTTGTTGTTTTTGAGGACTTTTCTCATCAAATGATATGAACATTTTTCTCACTTTATTGGCATAATTACAATTTGTTTTTTAAAATGGTTATCCTGATTCACAGATCCACCAAGAACACACTAGTATGCCTACGTTTTTCCAAAGTTGATTCCTCTCCATTTCCCATTAATACCAGTTCTCAGGGAATGGGTTGAAATCTTGGTTATTTTTGCATTTCTTTTGTTAATGATTTGGAATAATCTTTCATATAATTGTTAAAAGTTAATAGTTTATATTAAAATAGTTAATAGGTTTTTTTTTTTTTTTTGAGAACTGTTTGCTCATATCCTTTGATCATTTACATCTTGGGGAATGAACTTTGGCTTTATAGTTTACACATACACACACATGCACATCTTGATGCAGTTTTAAACTATAGCTGCTATAGCTTAAAACTGCACTGACTTTGGAACATCCTGTATACTCATGTAGTTCTGGAGGGAGGTAGTAACTTCGAGGAGATATGGTGGCTAAATCTGGAAATGAGGGATAGTTGATCTTTCCTGAAATGGAGGTTTTGAAAAGAACTGATTAATGAGAGCAAAGCCTACCAGGAATGATGTCAGGGGAGTGGCCAAATCTGAAGAATCACATTTTCTTAGTTTGGGGCTCTTCCCTAAAATGGAGATTCTGGAAAGAATTTATCAAGGGGAAAAGGAACTCACAGGAGCTGTCAGGAAGCAGCTGAAAAAGGGTGTTTAAGGTAGAATCAGAGATGGTTTGTATTGGGTCTTTCCCCAAAATGAAGGTTCTGGTAAGATTTCACCCTAATGGCAGAGAATCTGATTTAGCCACAATGGTCATAGAGCATCATATACATTAATAAATGTATGTCGAATAAATGTTTTATTCAATATAAATGCTTAATTTTATATAGAAAGTGTTCAGCTATAATAGTTGGCTAGAAGGATCATAAGGGAAGGGTTGATAAGGCAAAAGATGCCTCTGAGTTCTCTGGCTGAATTTAGTATTCTGATTTTATGGAAAAACCCATTATATACCCACTCACTTTCCTAGTTTCAACTCTGATGAATGGATAACTTTGACCTCTGTGACTGAATAAGGCTATTCACTTGCTGATTATTCTGGTCCTTGTCTCATATGATGTCTAGATAAATTTGAGAAAATAGAGGTAGTATATGAATGAGTTTTATTTTACTATACCTAGTATAGAAATGTAGTTTATTTCAGTTCTTGCTTTATGTAATTTTAACAAAATTATATTTGAGCCCAGGTAAATCAAACTTTTTGATTTCTTAATTTTCTTCATTTTTTTTCTTGAAGGTGCTAGATTCAAGAACTCGAATAACTTTGTTCAAGATGTTAAGTAGAGGAGTCATATCACAAATAAATGGTTGCATCAGCACAGGAAAAGAAGTAAGCTTTGTTTTTGGAAAGCTAAATTTCTATTTTTTCTCCCTAGAAACTGAATGGATTTTGTTTTTAGGATAAAATATTTATTTGCCAAGTAGTACAAATTGGCCATATTGATAGGTACAAAGAGATAGACAATTATAGTCATGAATTATGTTTTTATACTATCCCAGTCTCCGTACCAGAATATGGTGCTGGTTGGTGACACTTCAAAGTATGTTGGCTCATTGTCATCTCTCTGACAAAGTAACTGGTCAAGCCAGTTACTAGGGAAATAGGAATTAGAATCCCAAGAGTGATTTTTCTTCTCCCTTTATGATTTTTGTTTCCTTTCATATGTGTGGATAATTTGTTTATTTTTTTTAAAGAATAAAACTATTTCTCTGGAAAAGTAACTTACAATGAAATTTATTATACAAGTCAACTGTAGGAACCTCTGGTGACAATAAAACCTCTTTGGGATTCAGATATAAAGGAAATAAGTTACTTTAAGCATTTATATAAGTTGAATGTTATCTGGTTGAATGGGGAGGGTTCTTTTTTGAAAGTTTCTCAACTAGTTTCTTTTTTGAAAGTATATTTTACTGTTTTAATTTCCCTCCATTTTCACAACATGAGTTCATTTTAGTATCCACTGTGTAGTATCTATAGTGATCACTGTAGATCAGAGGCAAGATAAAATAAAATAATTCATGTCTCTTGCAAACTAAGGATAGATTTGAAACTAACTACCAAGCCAGAAAAGCAAAGTATTTTATTAATGACTCTAAATCAGCACAGTTCAGGTGGGATCCACATTTTTAGCTCCTGAGTTTTCCCTTAAGTTGCTATTGTTGTACTGAATTTTCATGAGAGTCTAAATGTTCATCTGCCAGAGTATTCATTTTAAGTGTTTGAATGCCCTGGTCCAATAGTAGGTACCATGGGACATAAGCATCTGACTTGGCCCTTACTATCAAGAAGCTTATCATCTCTCCAGGAGAAAATGTAGACTTATGGAACAAAGAGCAAAAGAGATGGCATGCATAATAAAGTTGCAAACAGTATTTAGTGATATTGTTTGGGATGGTTAATGAGTACTTTGTATGGTCAAGAAGAGATGCTAAGTCACAAGACTTAGAGAAAAAAAGAAAATAATCTTATTTCTTATTATTTAATACCTCTATTTACATTATTCATCTTATTCCTTCTCATTTCCAGGACCTTGTTTCAGCATTCCTTCCCTTTATCAAAGACTCTCATTAACTCTAAATATGTTTCTGTACTTGTCTCCTTCTTCATTGACTTCTTTCCATTTGTAGACCTATTCAGGTCTTCCTAATCTTAAAAATAAAGCCCTGCCTTCTATCCCATCCAGATATTTCTTTCCTTTTTTTTACTGGAAATTCCTTGTAAAATTGTTTTTACCTGATACATCTGTACTATCCAGTTTTTCCTCACCCCTTTGCAAACTGTTTTCCACTTTTAACACTCCCTTTTTTTTTATTGTTTGCTTTTTTTTTAAATTGTGAACTTAACACGAAGTAAGATGAATATTTCTGTGTACAAAGCAGAAGAGGATTGTACAAGATGCTATAAATCTGCATCTTGAGCAGCTTTCAAGAACATAATAAATTTAACATTTTATTTTCTTGTATAACTGTGCAGGTTTTTGTTCATGTCGCTCTATGTTGGTTCATGCAAATTTTCCTAGGTTTGTCTGAAATCAGTCTCTTTTGTGGTTTCTTGTGGCACCATACTATATATTCATATACCTTCATTTGTTCTGCTTTTCTCCAGTCATTGGATTTACTTTCCAGTTCTTTATTATCAAAAAGAGGTGCCATACATATTTTTTTTTAACATAATGAATTCTTTGACTTTTCCAAAGAATAGGCATAGTAATATCACTTGATCAAAGGCTATGCAGTTTAGTGATTGTTTTTAAGTATAGTTCCACATCTTTTTCTTTTATTTCTCTAATCTGATAGATATGATGTATAACTTCAGCTTTGTTTTAACATGAAAATTTTAAATTAGAGGCTTGCAGCATTTTTATATAGTTTTTCATAATTTTTTCCTGTGAGAATTGCTTATTCATATCTTTGGCCACTTACCTATTAGGGAATGGGTGTCATTATTATAGACTTGAATCCATTTATTACATCTTGAGTATTAGATTTTTGTTAGAAAGAGACAAATCTTTGCTGCAAAGATTTTCTTTTCCCATTAACTTTTCATTCTAGTTTTAATTACACTAATTTTGTTTGTACAAAACTTTTTATCTTATATAGTTAAAGTTGCCCATTTTATCTTATATGGTCCTTTCTATATACTTGTTATGAGTTTTCCCCTTATCCATAAATGGGGAAAGTATTTCCTTCTTTGTGTTAAAAAATATATAAAATATATTAAAAAATATTTTAAAAATAATTTGTTTATATCTATCCTTGTTCTTGAATTATTGCAATATTTTCTTGACAGTTGTTTCCATTTCTACTCTTTACCTAATCTAGTCCATACTTCTGTTGCTCAGAGTAATCTTTCTTAAATACCAACAAGTTATCATTCCTTTTCTTAGAGTTTTCAATAGTTCCTTATTGCCCACCAAATAAAATTTAAACTCCTTCTAAGGCCCTTCCTTCTCTCATTACTAGCCAAACGGAATTCCTGTCCATTTTCTGAATGTGCCTTATGTTTTTCCAGTACTTTGCCTTTGTTTCTGTTCTTTCCTGTGAGTGAAATGCTCTTTCTTTCTGTTTGCCTGTGAATTTCCACTGCATTTTTTATTTATGTATTTTATTTTATATATTATATAAATCATGTCATCTCCCTCATAAACCTTCAAGGACTAATAGTCCTTGTTGATAATGACCATCACCTTCAGTCTTCACTATGTTTTTATATCTAATTCATTTATTTAGTAGTGCTGTTTTAATATAATCATTTGTATTTTTTTCCATGAAGTCAGTGTGTGTGTTTTAACCTCATATAATATTTCTTCTGAGATCCTAGCACAATGCTCAGCACAACTGGATGCCTAATGTTTTTTAGAATGAATGAGCAAATAAATTTAAATATCTTTTTATCATATATTTTAATTTAAATCTTTTGAAGGGTTTGGTTTATATTTGCATACTGAATTTTTACACTATATTCCAAAAAAGTTAATTATTTTCTGTCTTTGAGAGCAGAAAATTCACAAAAAAGTTAAATGTTGTACTTTACACAGGATTTCAATTATGTACATTTTGCTTTGGATTACATTAGGCTAATGTGTATCATGCCAGTACAACAGATGGAGAGAACAGAGCAATCAAGATTTATAAAACTTCAATTTTGGTGTTCAAGGATAGGGATAAGTATGTAAGTGGGGAATTCAGGTGAGTTTTAATTACTTTAAAGTTTGTTTCATTTTAGTTGTGTACATCAATATTAGAATGTGCCTATAAATTTTAACATGAAACTGCAATGAGTTCCTTATATTTTTCAGGTTTCGTCATGGATATTGTAAAGGAAACCCCAGAAAAATGGTACAGACTTGGGCAGAAAAGGAAATGAGAAATTTAATAAGGTAATGATTTGATTTCTTTTGTTTATCACTTGTGTGTACATATAGTAAATCCTTATGTAGAAATCTGCCCTTCCCTTTTTACAAATGAACATTTTGACCCAGATACAGAGAATACTTTAGGACTATTAAAAACAATCAGATCCATTGACTATACTAAATAAATAATCTCTTACTAAAGAGAAGGAATGTTAATGTTGCTGTTTCTCAGACTTTTAGAGCCATCAGAGCAAAGGTTTCACAGTTTAAGTGTGTCAAGTGCTTTCTAATGAGGTTAATTTAATTGGCTTGTCAGAAATCCACATTTCCATTACCTCATTCAAGGCTTGTTGGTATTTGAGTTTGTAGACTTAGCAACCAGAGACTCAGCAAGAGACAATTTTACTATCCATGGCAGTGAAGAGGAACATTAGCATGGATGATTAAAAACCTGGATAAAGTCAAACTTCAGCTCCAATTCAGCCAAAAGAGAAGAGAACCTGTTTATCCTTTTTTTCTCCTACCATAAAGACTAATCTATAAGGTTCTTTTATCTAACAGTTGACCTCACTTTAGGTAATTACTACCAGGAGAAAGTGGTACCTGATGTAGCTAGTTTAGCTGTTCTTGACAGCTTAAAATTTAAATCCCAAAGAAAGCTCTGAATTATGCTTATATTAAAATAGACATGTAATTATAAACATGTGGGAAGAAACTAAGTCACCATCCTTCTTTCATCACAGAGTTAGGGCCTCATCTGACTCAAAAGTCATCTTTCCTTGCTTCATTTAGAGATGAAGAAGCTGAGATCCAGAGAACTAAGTGACTTGTTTGAAGTCACACAACTAACAAGTAGCAGAGCTGGAATGTTTACCCAGGCCCCTGAAAAATCCCTAGTCTTTCTACCTAATCATTAAGACCCAACAAAACTTGGAATTAGAGTCACCCAGAGTCACTTCTTGCCTCTTAAGTTTTGTGACCTTTCAATCTCTCTCCTGCATTAATCACCACATAGAGTGGCTATGAGGCTCAAAGGAGAAGTTAGCATTAGAGGAAGAGATGGAAAAAGCTGACCCCAATCTTATAAAGCATAAAGCTAAGTGACTGAGAATAGTGGTACCCAGTAGAAATAGGGAATGCTTTTGGGGGTAAGAACAAGAAGTCCTTTCTTAAACCTGTGAAGTTTCCCAGCAGGAGATGTGAGACTTAACGTGAGGAAGAAATGTGTGGGAAAATGTGTACATTTTGGAGTCATCTGCATAGAGATGATAATTAGACTTGTGAAGCCTGTAGAAATCACCCAGAGAAAAAAGAAGCAGGGCTGTGGTAAAGTGCCAGAGTATATTGAGAAGGATTGCGTCAGGCAGGGAAGGGTAGAGATCAGAGAAGAGAAGCTATTCAAAAGGTCCATGATGTCTGGTGCTGCAGAACACTCAGAGAAGATGAAGACTTGGAAATAGCCTTAAGATTTGGCAGTAAGAGATCATTAACTTCAAAGATGTGGATTTATTTGATGATCTTTACTTAAGTTCCTAATTTAAAAATTATTTTTAAACACACTTTAAATGGGTTATTAAATTTAAATGGGTTATTTGTATGTAGATGGCATAATCTTTCAGATCCATCTAAACCCAGGGTTCTTAATTTTTGGGGTTCATGAATAAAAAAAAATTATAATTGGCTTCTTTTACAATCCTTTGTATTGTTTTGTATATTTTAATAATAATAATAATAATAATAATAATAATAATATTGTATTAAGAAGGGACCATAGGCTTCATTAGAGCCCATGGCACACACAAAAAAAGGTTAAGAACCTCTGCTCCTAGTCATGAATAATTGTTTAGTAGCAAAGTTAAGCTTGATTTCAAGAGCAGTTTGTCTAGTGATAGGATTGGAAATTGGATTGCAAGGAGATGAAAAGTGACAGTGAGAAAATAAAGTCAAGAAAACTCCTTTCCTTCTCCACCTTCCCTCCCTCTCCCACTTACATATGAAGTAGAAGCAAGATATTAGATGATAACTTGAAAGAAATTCAGAGTCAGATGAAGGTGTTTTGTTTTTGCAGAATTGAGACAATCTAAACAGAAGGATTTAGTGTATAAAAAGAAATGGGTCATTAGGGGGGAAAGTAGATTGCAGGGGCCAAACTGTTGGAGGAAGTGAGAGGGAATAGAATAAAGAGCACAAGTAAAGGATTTGGCTTTGAAATGGAAAATAAACTACCTCTTCTTCTCTAAGACTTGATACCATTGAGCTAAGAATGGAGAATAATTTTGAGGAGATTTGAAGTATGAAATTGGGAAGAAAAATAAATTTTGAGATCTCAAAAAAAATTTTTTTTAAGTCTTTATTGAGAAGGAGGATAGTGGAATAGAGTTTTGGAAAAGATATTGAGGGGATTTTGATAGTTTATCATGGAGAAGGAAATATAGTTCTCTGATGGCTCTTCAACTCTCTCAGAATGGAGAAACAATTTTTTTCTTAAAAGATCTGTTATGTAGTTCTCTTTCCTTATTGCTTATTTTCTTCAACATGACAACCAATTTTTATCCAGTAAAGCAATCTAATATGCAAACAAATTCCATATCTTACTTAAGGCATAATTCTTATTTGGGCTAACATTATAATATTTTGACAATTAGGTTGAAAAACCAAACAAACTTTTCATAATACTACACTTCCATTTTTATCTACAATGTAGTAGCTCGTAGAGAAATTTATAACATTAGATTCTTTTGTCTTGAAGGTAAAATCAACCTTTGTTGATGTCTATAATATTTGACCATAAAATCATTCTAAAATCTTTTGTCCTATAGATAGTATTATTATCTATGTGCAAATTCTGCCTTTTGTAGAAACATATCCCCAAATCTGGCAAACCAAATATACTGATTTTAACTGTCTTAATACAGTTTGTGATGGTTGTTAGGAGAGGAAGTAGGCTGTTATGGAAAGCTTATTGTAATTGTAATCAGGAAGATCTGGGCTCGGGGAAAAAAAAAAAAAAAACCCTAAAACTAATGGACATTGATCATGGGCTTCTTTTTACTCCTCTATGCTACAATTCAAACTCTTGGCAACATTCTTCATATTCTCTTCTTTTCTTCTGTTCTCTAGTAAAGAGATGGTCCTTCCCTCACTAGAACAAATCCTTGATTCCTTTCCCTCTCATCTCTTCTGTTAGATTATCCCCACAATCTGTTAAAAACAATCCAGATCAGCATGCGCTGTCCCCAGTTTGTGCAAGCCTTTTTGTCTTCCTTTGCTAATCTGGAAAGGTGGCTTACTGACTATTGAACATTTCAGACTTCAGCTGTCTTAAATTCAACATGTTCAAAACAGTTCATTTCTTTTCCCCTTTAACTTAGCCTTCTTCTTAAACTCCCCATTTCTGCTGAAGGTACTGCTGTCCTTCTTGTGATTCAGAATTGAAACCTAAGACTCCTTTTTCTCTTCCTTACCCTGTCAGATCCAGTTCATTGCCAGATCTTACCAGTTCTGACTCAGCATCTCTCATTTTATCCCCTTCTCTTCACAACACAGCCGCTGCCCTAGCTCAGACCCTTATCTCCTCTTGCTTGGATTGTTGCATCAGCCCAACTGGTCTCTCCAAGAGCCAGTCTTTCCCCTGTCCACAAGTGCTCAAAGTGATCTGTATGTGCCACAGCATGGACTTGGCTGTGTCAATCTCATGCTTGAAAGTCAACTCCCCTTCCCCCCTCCCTTTCCCTCACTACCTACAAGATTCAATTTGACTCTTCTTTGGCCTTGGCAGTTTTTCCCTATCTGGTTCCTGCTTCCATCCCAGACTTTTCTTACTTCTGTCCTGTGCAATCAGGCCAAACTGACTTACTTGATGCACCTTGTATGAGACACACTATTTTCTGTCTTATCTTCATGCATTTGTATAGGCTGCTTCCTATGCCTGCAGAGCACTCTCTCCTTACCATCTTTCTTAGAATTCCTTGAGGTCCATCTCCTACATGAAGCCTCCTCCTGATTTCTATCCTTCCTTCTATCACCTTTTGCAAAATTAATTTGTATTAACTTTTGTATACTTATAGTCAGAAATTATTTTTTCTCATCCTCTCTCCCCAATGTCCAGCAAGAATGGTTTAATTTTTTTGGCTTTGTATCCTTAATTCCTGTCAGTCCCAGGTTTTGTCAGTCCCGTTTCTGACAATCACCACTGTGAATAAGGTTTATCTTCCATGTTTATAAAACGGGAATAATTTTAATAATCTGAATAGTACTTAACCCATAAGGTTACTTTAAGGATCTAATAAAGTATGGAAACAAACATGTTATACAGATCAGCTGTTATGATTAGCCAGTGATAATGTTTTGTTTTGTTTTTTTTATAAATAGGCAAATAACTCATTTTTTGATCTGCTAGTCACTATGTAGTTTATTTACTCTACTTCTAAAATTTCAACTTAGTATTCCTTGATTTGTTATGTTTCAGGTTAAACACAGCAAAAATACCTTGCCCAGAACCTATCATGCTAAAACATCATGTTCTTGTCATGAGCTTCATTGGTAAAGATGACATGTAAGTATGTTTAAAACCAACAATTGTACATTTTAGATATTTCAAAATCCAATTCATTTCCTACTTTAAAATTACTTATTGTCTTTTTTTGTATTTAAATGGTATTGTATTCTTTTAAGATGAGTTTTTAACCTGGCATCCATGTCCTTTTAAAAAAAATTTTTTTTTGGATAAATTTATTTTAATGTAATTGTTTTTTTCCCCCTAATCTATTATACATTTAAAACCATTATTTTGAGAAAGGGTCCATAGGATTCAGTAGACCGTCAGTGAGATCCTTGACAAAGTTAAGACTCTCTGTTTTAAGTTATAAATTTAAATTATAAATGTCTTTAAAAGGGCAACTTACTATATACTAAGTACTATGAATATAATTTCTATTGGAATAAGCAGTCTGTTTTTTTGAGGTCATTTATTAGAAAATTATAAGATTAATTCTTATAGAAGAAGAGTCAGTGGAATAATGTCATTGATTTGTGATGGTCTCTTTCATCTTTTTTCTTTTTTTAAATTGAGGCCTGCTCCTCTTTTGAAAAATGCTCAGTTATCAGAATCTAAGGCCCGGGAGTTATATCTTCAAGTAATTCAGTACATGAGAACAATGTATCAGGATGCCAGACTCGTCCATGCAGATCTCAGTGAATTTAACATGCTGTAAGTTGTATCCCTTTTACTATTGTAACTTAAGTCTTCATTTTTGAACATAGCCTCTTAGGATACATGAATCCCAAAAACAAAAGCAAGCTACTGGGATTGAATTAGGGAAGTGATATGGTTAGATTTATACCAAAGAAAATCACTTTGGTAGTGGTATGGTGCAGAGATGTCATAACTTGCTGGCTGCAAGCAGTACGTAAAAATCCTACTTTTGTGTCTGAACCAGATTGAAATCTAATTGAGAAATGTTGATCAAAATAAGTAAAAATATGGTGTAACATAGATGATGCTAATTTTTGGTTTTCAAAGTCACTATGTAACTAGCAGAAATCATTTTCTATTGAATTTGGCAGCATTAATGTGAAGGATAGACTAGAATGGGCAGAGAGGCCATTTGAGAGGTTCTTGTACTAGGCTAGAGTGTTGAAAGGCCTGAACTAAGGAGATGACCATATGAGAAATGAGAAGGGAGGATGGATTTGAGGGATGGTGTGGAGGTAGAAATTGCAAAGTGAACCACCTGATTGGAGGGGTTAAGGATAATACCCAAACTGTGAATCTTGAAGTGAGATTAGTGCCAACCTGGTAGAGAGAAAGATTTTAGAGGAAAGACTAATTAGTTTTTGGACATTTTGAGTTTGTGATATATCTAGTATTTACTTTTTGAAATGGCTGGTAGATAATGATAGAGGACCGCAACTGCAGAGAGACTGACTGAAAACTGGAAATACTTAGGTGTAAGAATCATCTGCATGATAATTTGACCATGGTTACTGATAAGAGAAAAGAAAAGCTCCCACTCCCCATCTTCCCTTTGGAGAATACCCACAGTTAGCGAATTTGATAGGATAATGAACCATTAAGAGACATAAAAGGTGATATCAGATAGAAAGAGAAACAGAAGAGAGAGTAGTTTCATAAAAACTCCCGGGAAGAAAAGAGTATTTTGGAGGAGATCAGCAATGAAGTCAAGAAGGATATGAACAGAGAAGACTATCACAGTTGTCTATTAAGAAATTGTTAACTTTGGAAAAAAAACAATTTCAGTAGAATGCGGTCTGAAGCCAGTTTGCAAAAGGTTGAAAAGAAATTATGAGAAGAAAGGAAGTAGGGGCAGTGTCAATCACTTTTTCCGAGTTTGACTAAGAGGAATAATAGCTTCAGTGGGGATGGTAGTGAAATGGTAGTGGTGGAGTTATCTGATTGTTTGGGGGGGGTGGGGTTGGTTTCCGAGGGAAGAGGCCAAAGATTTTTGAGTAGGTGAGTGTGAGTGACATGTTCAGACCTGTATCATAGAAAATGTTCTGGCAATTGTATGGAAGATGTATTACAGAAGGGAGAAATTATGATCATTTGGGACTTGTGCAGTAGACCAGAGAAAGATCAGAGATGTTCATTTAGATTGGCGATGTTGATGTGAGTGAAGAGAAGTGTGTATATAACAGTTGTTGTGGAGGTAGAATTGATAGTTCTTGGAAATTGAGAGCATAAAAGAGGTGATAGAGAAGAGGAATGGTTGAGCCTAGTATGACTTTAAATCTGGATTAATTTATTTGTTAATGTTAATTGTTAATCTCAGACTGAGATTGGAAGAGATGAGTTTAGTTTGGAATATGTATTTGAAATTCTGATTGGACATCTCTATAGAGATGTCAAGGAGGCAGCTTGACAGGGTGGATTTGAAATTCAGAAGACAGATTAGTGCTAGATTTGTAGATTTGGGAATCATCATATTAAACAGCATTTTTGTATCAAGAGGGATGCAGATAGAAAAGAGCAGCTAGAAGAGTCACATTATTGCTTTGTCTGACTGAATCCTTTGATCCACAAGGTACTGTAATGGAAATGTATACATTATTGACGTGTCTCAGTCTGTGGAGCATGATCACCCACATGCCTTGGAATTCCTAAGGAAAGACTGTGCCAATGTCAATGGTAAGTGCAAATTGTAACTTTGTATTTTCCTGGTTCCCCTTTGGAAGCTCTAGCTGTTTCATGAGCATTGACATAAAACTTTAGCACTGTTAGAGGGAAAAACAATGTTTTGGGAGATGTTACTTAAGTTTATTTTTCTGGGAGGTTGTTCACATTGCCATAGTGAATTGGTAAAGTAACTTGTGTCTTTGTTTCTTCTGAAACACTAATTTTTTTTTAAATCTTCCCAAAGATTTTTTTTTAAAACACGGTGTTGCTGTGATGACTGTACGGGAGCTCTTTGAATTTATCACAGATCCTTCTATCACAAAAGACAACATGGATGATTACCTCTTAAAGGTAAGTTTCAGAAAATTTATAGAGGCAAAAAAAGAAAAAAAAGTTCGAATTTGCCTAATACTCACTGAATAGCCAATGATCTGTACATATTTAATTCCTTCATTTTTGAAAAAAACTGTAAATAATTTCAGAAATGAGTAACCATATGTAAAAAGAAACATGTATATTGTGATAACTTTGAAACGGTTATTTCCATCATCTAGATGTAATTTCCAAGCATTGTCAAACTCAATTTCATATACAGGGAAACCAAGATATTTTGTATCATAGCCAGTGAGTTTGAGAGATCTGTTTACTAAAGGGTAGCATAGATAATGAAGCAATAGCAATATTAAACATATATGCACCAAGTGGTGTAGCATCTAAATTCTTAAAAGAGAAATTAAGAGAGCTGCAAGAAGAAATAGACAGCAAAACTATAATAGTGGGAGATAATAAATTTTCTTGCACTATCAGAATTAGATAAATCAAACCACAAAACAAATAAGAAAGAAGTCAAAGAGGTAAATAGAATACTAGAAAAGTTAGATATGATAGATCTCTGGAGAAAACTAAATGGGGACAGAAAGGAGTACACTTTCTTTTCAGTAGTTCATGGAACCTATACAAAAATTGACCATACATTAGGACATAAAAACCTCAAACTCAAATGCAGTAAGGCAGAAATAGTAAATGCATCCTTTTCAGACCATGATGCAATCAAAATTACATTCAACAGAAAGCCAGGGGAAAGTAGACCAAAAAATAATTGGAAACTAAATAATCTCATACTAAAGAATGATTGGGTGAAACAGCAAATCATAGACATAATTAATAACTTCACGCAAGAAAACAACAATAATGAGACATCATAACAAAATTTTTGGGATGCAGCCACAGCAGTAATAAGGGGAAATTTCATATCTCTAGAGGCCTACTTGCATAAAATAGAGAAAGAGAAGGTCAGTGAATTGGGCTTGCAACTAAAAATGGTAGAAAAGGAACAAATTAAAAACCCCCAGTCAAACACTAAATTTGAAATTCTAAAAATAAAAGGAGAGATCAATAAAATTGAAAGTAAAAAACTATTGAATTCATTAATAAAACTAAGAGTTGGTTGTATGAAAAAAACCAACAAAATAGACAAACCCTTAGTAAAACTGATTTTAAAAAAGGAAAGAGGAAAATCGAATTGTTAGTCTTAAAAATGAAAAGGGAGAACTAGCCACTAACGAAGAGGAAATTAGAGCAATTATTAGGAGTTACTTTGCCCAACTTTATGCTAATAAATTCGGCAACTTAAATGAAATGGAAGAATAAATATAAAAAATATAGCTTGCCCAACCTAACAGAGGAAGAAGTAAATATCCTAAACAGTCCCATCTCAGAAAAAGAAATAGAACAAGCTATTAACCAACTCCCTAAGAAAAAATCCCCAGGACCAGACGGATTTACATGTGAATTCTACCAAACATTTAAAGAACAATTAACTCCAATGCTATAAAACTATTTGAAAAAATAGGGATTAAAGGAATCCTATCCAACTCCTTTTATGACACAGACATGGTACTGATACCTAAACCAGGTAGGCTGAAAACAGAGAAAGAAAATTATAGACCAATCTCCCTAATGAATATTGATGCTAAAATCTTAAATAAAATATTAGCAAAAAGATTGCAGAAAATCATCCCCAGGATAACATACTATGACCAAGTAGGATTTATACCAGGAATGCAGGGCTGGTTCAATATTAGGAAAACTATTAGCATAATCGACTATATCAATAACCAAACAAACAAAAACCATATGATCATCTCAATAGATGCTGAAAAAGCATTTGATAAAATCCAACATCCATTCCTAATAAAAACACTTGAGAGCATAGGAGTAAATGGACTTTTCCTTAAAATAGTCAGGAGCATATATTTAAAACCGTCAGTAAACATCATATGCAATAGGGGAAAACTGGAACCTTTCCCAGTAAGATCAGGAGTGAAACAAGGTTGCCCACTATCACCATTAGTGTTCAATATTGTGTTAGAAATACTAGCCTTGGCAATAAGTCGAGAAAGAGAGTAAAGGAATTAGAGTAGGCAATGAGGAAACAAAACTATCACTCTTTGCAGATGATATGATGGTATACCTAGAGAACCCCAGAGATTCTACCAAAAAGCTATTAGAGAGATCTATTTACTGATCATTTAGGCAGATAGAACTGAAAGGGAAGTTTCATTTGCCACTTTGTATACTGAGTTAATATTAGTAATATTAATCATTCTGAATGGCAGAACTGTACACTACCGCTAGGGGTCACTAAATCCTTTGACTCAGAAGGGTAAAGGATTTTTTTTTTTTTTTTTTAAGTGTTTGGCTCCTGATTCAGAGGGAAAAAAGAATGAAGAGGGAAATGTTTTTGGAATTAGCAAGTTGAAGTACAAAGAAAAGTAATGTTTTCTTATATTTTGAAAGGCCATGGAAATAGCAGCCCAAAGGACAGAAGAACAAAGATCCAATCAAGATCATGTGGATGAAGAAGTATGCTTTTTGATTTATCTTGTCTTTGCCTTAGAAAATAATTTAGATTTGAAATAATTTTCATTATTTAGGATATATAAACTTAGCAGATAAAGGTTGTACTTTGAATTTTCAAATTTGAAAACTCAAAAAGTAATGTTTATTTTTCATTTAAAGTACTGTGTAAACTTAAAACAGTCCATTTTTAATGTGCTGGGCTGTATAAGCTGAATATGCTATTTCCGGTAGCAAGCTTTGGAGATGGCAAATAATAAATAGATTATTAGGGGTGAATGATTAGGGTTGGGGAGAGTGAATGTTTCCTATTACAAATGTGAATTTAGAATTTGTGAATTTCCATTTGAATAATGGATGTTAGAATACGTGCAACTTTAGAATAATTATTTAACCCTACTTTTTTCTTTTAGTAAACTTTTAGCACTGTGGAAGTATTGGAAGTAAACTCTGTTTGCCTAAAAAGAGAATGACATATACTTATGCCAGACTGAAACACTGACATAATGTAGCTTAATGAACAAAGGTACTAGATTTTATAGTTAAGATCACTCTGTGATGAATAGCTAATTCGTGGTTTTGTTTTCTCTTTTACTGTGACCAGGTATTTAAACGAGCTTATATTCCTAGAACTTTGAATGAAGTTAAAAATTATGAGAGGGATGTGGATTTAATGATGAAGATAAAGGAGGAAGATATGGCTTTGAATATACAGCAGGATAATGTAAGTAGATAAGATGGGAACTCACAAAAAAGGGACCTAGAATTCCAGGACTATAACATCAATATCAGGATCGAGTTTAACATTTCTGTTATATACTTTCTGTTGTAGTAAGACATATACAAGATGCCTTAGTAGACACAGAGAGAGTAGTCTGACTTCTACAGAATCTGTAACAATAAAACCTTTCTCTTTAATGTTCTTTTACTGAGTTTGGTAATGAATCCATTTGTTCTTGCTTACCTCTTTTCTTCCAGTTACAAATTTTATAAGGGAAAGCACTACATTGTTGTATTATTGCATTGTAGTCCTTTCCTCTCCATGTACTTAGGATACAATAATGATCTATGAATATTTTGTAATTTGGAAGAAAAAAGGTTCTGGAAAGAGCAATAAGGTTAAATCCCAATTTGGCATTTAATTTTATGTTATAAATTCTGTTTATTTATGGAGGAAATGTCTGTTCCTCATATTTTCCATGCATGTTAATCTTATATAATCAACTATTGTAAATTCCTTGAGGGGTAGAGATTATTATTAGGAAGAATAGGATTCCAGTTCATTGGGGACAGGAATCAGGAATCCTTTCCATATCCCTGACAAATAGTCATCAAAGTTGAAGTTACCCTCTAGGCATCATATTTAAATAACCCTAAGTGTTAAGAAATTTTTCCTTATGTTGAGCCAGAAGCTGCTTTTCTGTAGCTTTTAGCAGTTGGTCTAGTTTTGCCTTCCAGGTATTAACAGATCTAATTCCTTATTCACACTATCTTTCATTTGTTTGAAGACTATTGCTATTTCTTTCAAGTCTTCTTTTTCAATTCTTTTCAGCTATTCTTGTGGTGAGATTTTTAATCCTTTTTCCATTTGGATTTCTTTCCTGATTTACTAGGCTGTTTTTTATAAAATATAACATCAAATCTAGGCATGATACTTTAGCTATGATCTGGCCAAGAAAGAATATGGTGGGGCATAAATAATCTCCTTCGCTAAAGACATTGTTATTACATTTCTGCTGCCCCTTCATTGCTAATTCATATGAGGCCTGCAGTCTCCTAAAATCCATAGGTCTTTTATAATATGAAATGTTTTCTAGCCATAATTTTCAAATCCTCTATTTGTTTGTTGTTTTTTCCTCATCTAAGGGTAGAACTTTACATTTATCACTATTAAGTTTCATGTTAGCTTTAGCCAACAGTTTCAAATTATTGCGGTTCTTTTGGATTTAGATTCTTGCATTGAGTACATTTGCTATTCTTCCCAGATTCGTGTTATTTGTGTATTTGAGAAATATTTTCTCTGCCTACATTCAAGTTATCATTTAACCTATTTTATACTACTTCATAATATTAATTCATGATACCTTTCACATAGGTGCTTCATAAATACTTATTGATTGGTTGATTTGAAAGAAATAGGGTAAGTTTATTAATTGGGATAGATAAATGTTTTTACTTCCATGGTTTAGAGCAGAGGTGTCAAATCCATATGGCAGCTACCCTAAATATATTAAATATAATTGAGAAATATTTAACAAAATAAATAAAAATACAATAGCACATAATGTTAATATGTGGTTTTCTAGGTCAATATGCAGCTTATAAGGATCCTTATGTAAGATATAGTGGTCCCCATTTCTGTTTAGAGTTTGACATCACTGGTTTAGCTAATGTTTTGAAGGAGATAACTGGTTTTTATGCTTCTATTGATTTACCTTAGCTTTTTTCCATATTGAATTTCTATTGCTTTTTTCCTCTTGTGCCAGATTTTATATCAGACTGTGACAGGACTGAAGAAAGACTTATCAGGAGTTCAGAAGGTAAGACTATATATACTGCTCTTTATATATGTGAAAGTCCTTTGAAGTGTATAAAACACTATACAGATGTGTGTTATTAGAATTAGTCAATGTAGTAATTAGAAAACCACATTGCAGAGGAAATTTAAAAGTAGAAGTACTTTCTAAGCCTCCAGATTTTTCTTTCCTGAAACCAAAAATATCTGTTACATTTTCTGATATTAAAATTTCTCTTAGTACTTGAAATGTGGGGATTCCTGGTTTTGTAATTTCTCTGTCCATGAATTGTTTTGTGAGGCATTACTTTTTGTGCTGCTATTTCCTTTTCTGTGAAATGGAATTAGTGGTGGCAATTAACTTTATAGATTGTTTTTCCCCTAAAGTCCTCTCTATGATGTCTTAATAGTAAAGAGGGATTTGGGGAGCAGGAAGAGGCAGACTTTGGGATCTCAAAGGCTATAGTAGTAGATGAAAAACTGGTGAGGCTGACCAATTGGAGAGGCTCATCACTTCCCAGAAAGTGAGTACAGAATGGTGAAGTTTTGTAGCCATGTCAGTTTGCCAAGACTGTTTGCTAAAGCTGGGAGAGGCTACGAGGATGCAAGGAACCTCACACTGGTGAGAAAATTCTGAGTCCTTGAGGTATTATTGATCATCTTTTAGTGTCAAAGCAGATTTTAAAGTTTGTTAATGTTAAGGGATTGTGGATGTCTATAGACTCCATCTAGGACACGTTTGCCAGTGTGGACAGGTGTGAGCTTGCCCACAGAGGGTGTGGGTGGTTCTGTATTGTTCAGGGGGAGCCTCTTCTCCTTCCCATGGAAAATGGTGCCCTTGGCTTGGTTTTGCTCTTAGGAGGGCTGAGATTAAGTCATTGTAATTTGTGTATTTCAGTATAGAGTAAAGGTGGTCCAGATGTCCTTTTATCTCCTTAATTAGAGGTTTACCATGGACATTGCAGGATTTCCTTCCTGAAAATCTAACAAGATGTTGCTGTTTTTTCTTTTAGTGTGGAAAAAAGTGAATGAGAGATTCCAGGGTGCTGCATTCTGAGGCCGCAAAGAGCTGGCTCTCTAGCAAATATAGGCTTTACATTCCAAAGCATGTTAATTTTGTTCTATGTTAGGAGAAACTGCTAAAGTATTTTGCCCATCAGTTCTTTCATGGTCAGAAAGTGCTCTTACAGTTTTTCTTTTATATATTAAAAAAACAAAAGGAAATATTAATGATAATGTTAAACTTGCTCATGTAATGAATTGTTTCTTTTAAAAAATGATTTGAGGGGCAGTTAGGTAGTGCAGTGGATAAAACACCAGCCCTGAAGTTAGGAACCTGAATTCAAATCTGGTCTCAGATACTTAACATGTTTTAGCTGTGTGACCCTAGGCAAGTCACTTAATCCCAATTGCCTCAGCAAGAAAAAAAAAAAAAAAGATTTGATTTTGATATTGCCTTCTTTTCGTCAGCCCCAAATATGTGTAGAATTATTTTCACAAGAAGTAAAACTTTTTTGACTTAAATTAATGCCTGCTTTTTGAAGATGCCTTCATCTTCCTCAGATTTATATTTTTTTGAAGACTGTTTCTTTATTCTTCTATATTTCTGAGGGATGGTTGCATTTGCAACCTCCATCTAAAGATAATTACTATCCAAGGATAGCTTAGTGACCACTGATAGTCCATGGAAATCTTCAGGTTGTCTGAATTTAGTATCTTCTAATACTAATGCTTACAAATACTTAGAGATTCTAGAAGTAATTTGTTAAGTATTTCTTCAATACAATAGTCACCTCATTGGGTTTTTTTTTAATGTATTTAAAATTTAAATACAAAAAAGAAAAAAAGTCATGTACACAGCAAAATGTGAGAGGACTCAAAATATGAAATAATAAATTTCTTTTTCAAGAAAGCATATGATACACATTATATTCATTATTGTCCATCTTTTCTTTCATTCTTTGCTGTGCATTTTTTGTGTTATTATCTTTAATTTTTTTCCATTTCTTTTTTTTTTTGTGTGTGTGTGTTGTTTTTTTTTTAATTTTTATTTAATAATTACTTTATATTGACAGAATCCATGCCAGGGTAATTTTTTTTTACAACATTATCCCTTGTACTTGTTTCTGTTTCGATTTTTTTTTCCCCTTCCTCCCTCCACCTCCTCCCCTAGATGGCAAGCAGTCCTTTATATGTTGGATATGTTGCAGTATATCCTAGATACAATATATGTTTGCAGAACCGAACAGTTCTCTTGTTGCATAGGGAGAATTGGATTCAGAAGGTATAAATAACCCGGGAAGAAAAACAAAAATGCAGATAGTTCACATTCGTTTCCCAGTGTTCTTTCTTCGGGTATAGCTGCTTTTGTCCGTCATTTATCAATTGAAACTCAGTTAGGTCTCTTTGTCAAAGAAATCCACTTCCATCAAAATATGTCCTCATACAATATCGTTGTCGAAGTGTATAATGATCTCCTGGTTCTGCTCATCTCACTTAACATCAGTTCATGTAAGTCTCTCCAAGCCTCTCTGTATTCATCCTGCTGGTCATTTCTTACAGAACAATAATATTCCATAACATTCATATAACACAATTTACCCAGCCATTCTCCAGTTGATGGGCATCCATTCATTTTCCAGTTTCTAGCCACTACAAATAGGGCTGCTACAAACATTTTGGCACATACAGGTCCCTTTCCCTTCTTTAGTATTTCTTTGGGATATAAGCCCAATAGAAACACTGCTGGATCAAAGGGTGTGCACAATTTGATAATTTTTTGGGCATAATTCCAGATTGCTCTCCAGAATGGTTGGATTCGTTCACAACTCCACCAACAATGCATTAGTGTCCCAGTTTTCCTGCATCCCCTCCAACATTCGTCATTATTTTTTCCTGTCATCTTAGCCAATCTGACAGGTGTGTAGTGGTATCTCAGAGTTGTCTTAATTTGCATTTCTCTGATCAATAATGATTTGGAACACTCTTTCATATGAGTGGTAATAGTTTCAATTTCATCCTCTGAAAATTGTCTGTTCATATCCTTTGACCATTTATCAATTGGAGAATGGCTTGATTTCTTATAAATTTGAGTCAGTTCTCTATATATTTTGGAAATGAGGCCTTTATCAGAACCTTTAACTGTGAAGATGTTTTCCCAGTTTGTTGCTTCCCTTCTAATCTTGTTTGCATTAGTTTTGTTTGTACAAAGGCTTTTTAATTTGATGTAATCAAAATTTTCTATGTTGTGATCAGTAATGGTCTCTAGTTCATCTTTGGTCACAAATTTCTTTCTCCTCCACAAGTCTGAGAGATAAATTATTCTATGTTCCTCTAATTTATTTATAATCCTAGACTTTATGCCTAGGTCATGGACCCATTTTGATCTTATCTTGGTTTTTTCCATTTCTTCTTCCCTCCCCAATCCCCTTCCCCAAAGCAAGCTACAGTTAAATACAGATCTATCTATGCATCTACATACATACAGAGTTAATTAGAGAGATAGGTGTATGTATATATACATATGTGTATATACACACGTACCCATGTAGTACATACATACACATGCATATATATATATATATTCATATACATCTATGTAAGATTGTACTGTGCTTATATCCCCTCTTTCTCTGAAAGTGGATAACATCATCCTCTTAGGTCCAAGTCTTTACATCTTTTTCTAACTCTACCAATTCATGATTTTCTACACCACAGCAATATTCCAATCTTTTTTCTATCTAGTTGTTTTAAATAATCTAAAGCAATATTAATATGGCTGACATATAGTATAGTTTCCCTAATTTTTCTCTTTTGACTGAATTTATTTTAACTTACTACCCTGATCTTTTTCTAATAAATTCTATTTCTGATCATTATTATTATGTCTGTGTATATCTGTTTCCCATCCCTACTGACTTCTATACTTCTACCCACTACCTTGCTTTGCTGTTACCATTTCTCCTACCCCTCAAGGATCCTACCTTAATTCTGTCCTTTGACTCTTTCCTCTTTATCCCATTCTCTTAATTGTTAATGTTTATCTAATTATTTTTCTTAGATCTTATATGTCAAATTTTCTATTAAGTTCAGAAGTTTTTGCAACAAAAGCCTAAAAGTGATAATTCATTGAATGTCTTTTTGTTTTGTTTTTGTTCAGGATTGTACTTAATTTTGCTGGGTATGATATTTTTGGTTGCAATCCTAGTTCTTTTATTTTTCAATATATGATGTTCCAAGATATACAGTCTCTTAATGTAGCTACTGCTATGTCTTGTGTGATTCTAATTTTAGCTCCATTGTATTTGAATTTTTTTTTCCTTGTTGTTTGTAATATTTCTTCCTTGATCTGGAGGTTTCAGAATTTAGCTATGATGTTCCTGGAGGATTTTTTCATAGTATCTGTTTTAGTTGGTGATTGGTAAATTTTTTCTATTTCTACTTTCCCCTCTTGTCAAACACTTCAGGACAATTTTATTTAATTATTTTTTGTATTATATAAAGAGTATTCTTTTGGTCAAAGATTTCAGATAGTACAGTTATTATGTTTTTTCTTCTTGATTTGTTTTCCAGATCTATTTTTTTCTTATGAGATATCTCACATTCTCTTCTATTTTTTCAGTCTTTATATTTTGTTTTATTATTTCTTGGTTTCTTATAACTTTGTTGACTTCCTTTTACCCAGTTCTAGTTTTCAAGAAGTCATTTTCTTCTTCCTTTTTTAGTTGATTGACTTTCTTTACATAAGCTTGTTTTTTTTTTTTTTTTTTTTGGATTGTTCTTTCATTTTTTTCCTCAATCTCTCATTTGATATTTAAAATCTTTTAAAAGTTCTTCTATGAATTCTCCTCTGAAGATGAACTCCTGTCTTCCTTAATCCCATAATACCTTTCTATGGTTAGGGTCTTTCTCCTTTGCCCAATCATTTTTTTTTTTTTTTAAATAAGAGCTTGTTAGTGTAATCACTTCTAGTCCTGGGGTTAGGGGTGATGGTGCTGTCTCTATACTCAGGTCTTTCTTCGGTTCTCCTCTTTGGCCTGGGATGCCAAATCAAAAACTCTACTCTTCTGTAACTGCCCACAGCCAGCAGTCTCCCTTTTCCATTGGTTCTCAGTAAGTGTGTGCTGGATTGTTCTCACCCAGAATCTAGAAAAGAGTGCTTTAGCCTGAGGATTCAAAAAAAAGAGTGTTTTACTAGAGTAAGAATCCAGAATCTAGAAAAAAAGTGCTTTTTAAAGTGCTTTCTGGACTGAGAACCTGGAAAATGGTGCTTTCCTAGAACAAGCATCCAGAAAAGAATGCTTTCTAGAGTTCCTTTTCCAGACTGAGAATTCAGAAAAGAGTGCCTTTTTTAGACTGGAAAATGAGAAAAGAGTGTTTTTCTAGAGTGTTTTCTAAACGGAGAATCTGGAAAAGAATTTTTCTAGAGTGACAATCTAGAAAAGAGTGCCAAATCTCTGTCCCAGATTTCCATTTTTCAGAATTGAAATGAAGACAAAAGAAGTCCAAATTTTCAAAGCATATTTGTTTTTAATTCTGTAGTTTCTTTTACACCAACACATCTCTGGTGTAAATATGGAAAAATCTGGCTTAGTATAACTTGATTCTGTGATACCATCAAGGTCCCTGCACTGCTGGAAAATCAAAGCAAGGAGGAGTTGGATTCTGATTCAGATGATGCTAGTAGTTCTGAAGACCCTGATTCTGAAGGGCATGGAGATCAGCCCCATCCCAGGAGGCATTCCACTGACCTGGAAATGGACAAAAAGGTCAGTTTGTGGCTTCTCTCTACAGGTCTGCAGTTTTTTTGATTTGAGCAATGGGTTCAGGTCAGACTACAAGGTATAAATGAAAAAGCCCTATGAGTCAAGAAACCTGGGTGCAAATCTTGGCCATAATACTTATCAGCTGTAAGCCCTTGGACAAACCCTGTCATTTTCTCCATTTATAAAACTTAATGCCATTGGTCCTACCTTGATGTGACAATGTGACATGATTTGGTATTTAGGCTTTCTGATGAGTTTGTGAGATTGCCTTTTTTCCCCTTTCAGATATCACATGCTGCTTCTGTTTCACTGAACATGGAATATTGTGCATTGTAATTATTTACCTTGTGCATTAGTCCCTTAGTAGACTGCAAGCTCTAGGAGAGAGGGCTCTTCCAGCACCTAGAGCAGAATTCTGATCAGTTATCATGGATGCTTTGAAAATATTTGTTGAATTGAATTGAAACCCTTGACAAATAGTTACCCTTGTTCTAGTTCATAAACGTGGATTTTGCTTTAGATGTCAATATTATTTATAGATTCCTTTTTGGCCTGGACATACCTGGGCATTACTTAAAGAGGGCTCATAGACATCATAAAGTATGATATACCACTTGTTTGAAAACCTCTACTTGTTAATCATGCACGTTACCAAAATGAAAAATATATTTTATTGTTTTGCAACTTTGAATTTTTGTGAGGAGGTATAATTTGGAGGGATATAATTTGTAAGTCTTTAATAAATAAGAATTTTTATTAGGGAAACTTCTTTGAAACCAATTTTAAATGGCTTTTACAGGAAAGAAAGAAGATGGTCAAAGAGGCCCAGAGAGAAAAGAGAAAAAACAAAATCCCCAAGCATGTGAAGAAACGCAAAGAGAAGGTAGCCAAGATGAAGAAAGGCAGATAGAAGCTAGACTTTGTTATCCAAAGCCATGGACTTCCACCTTCTTGCTTCTTGCCAAATTCTGATATCTGTCTGCAGGATGGAGTTGGAAGATGAACTGTTTAATTTTATAAAATACTGAACTAAGTAGGAATAATCACAGTTTCTTTGAAGACTCATTATTGTGGGGCTGTTATCTAGGTCTCTAGTTTTTGGAATTGACAATAATTATTTAAGCTGGCATCTTAATAAAGAAACTGTATGTTTTAAAATTTTTTTTATGATTTTCTTTGAAAATCAAGTTTTAGAACTTTAAAATTTTAAAAAGTAGTAAATCTAGGGGCAGCATTAGGTAGAAAACTGGCTTCCAAGTTCAGAAAATATGGATTTAAGTGCTGAATATGACACATTACCCAAATGTATGACCTTGAACAAGTCATTTAACCTTTTGTTATATCTGACAACTTCCGAAGACTCTAGTGATAGAGCATTTGCCAATCTGCATTGAGAAATTCTTATCATGATTTCCTTACAATAATTATGTTATAGAATCAGATCTCCAGAACAGTATTGTTTAACCACCTTTTCCAGCACAGGACCATGCTAGCTAGTTGCCTGGAATATTTTTTAACCTACTGAAAAAAATTCCCTAAATATTTGAATTTTCTTAATTTCTTTAGCCCTGTTTTGATGAGGAGATTGGATTTCTTGATGATTATTTCAGGGAAAAGAGAGAGAGAGATTTTAGATGGGAGAAATGCTTATCTCTTGTGTGTGGCATATTGCACCCTGGGAAATGTACTCAATTATATAAGAAATTAAGCTCTTTGAGAAGTAATTAAATTCACTATTAATAGTTTGTAGAGCTCACAAATACCTGAATGCTAACAAAAGTTAATGTGTTTTAAGCTGTCTTTCAGAAGGTTTGTTTTATTCCATTTCCAAGCTAATTATTGGGCTTGTGGATTATTGGGTTGATTTCTGTTTCTCCAACATTAGGTACTTTTGCACTCAATGTTGACTTATTCTCCTTTCTGCCTTTTGGTCATTTTGTTACATTTAGGACTTCATAAGAACTTCTGTTAAATTTTAAACATTAGTACTAAAATCAATCAAGTATTTATTAAATACCTACTACATTCCAGACATTGTAGTTGGATGCTGATGATACACGAAAGGGAAATTGTATCTGTGTGTGAGATGCATGTAGACACAGAAATTAGAAGGTAATTCAGTGGAAAGTCATTTCCTCCAAGGAAGATCATATCTGAAATTTGAAGGAAACTTTTTAAATGGTAAAGATGAGGAGAAAGTATTCTAGGCATTCATTCAATAAACATTTATTAAGCTCCTGCTGAATGCTAAGGCCCTATTCTAAATGCTGAGGAAATAGAGGCAAAAAACAAAACAAAACAGTCCTTGCTGTCAAAGAACTTATAATCTATCTATCTATATAATATAATCTAATGGAAGAGGCATGAAAACAGTTATGTACAAAGCACGCTAGATACAGGATAAATATGAAATAATTAACTGAAGGAAGGTACTGGAATTAAGATGGGAAATGAAAGACTTCTGTAAGAGGTGAAATTTTAATTGGGACTTGAAGCCAGGAAGGTCAGTAGTCAGAGTGTTAAGAGAAAAGAGTATTCCAGGCATGGGAAAACTCATAACCAATGATAGCTACATCCAAGACATGGAGGGGCTTGTTTGTGGAATAGCCAAGAGACCATTTCACTAGATGAAAGAGTACGTATTGAATAAGGTGTAAGAAGTCCAGAAAGATTTGAGGGAGTTGGGCAGAGAAATAGCAAGTTTTGTATATGAAAAACACTTAAGAAATTAATGTATATAAGGCTGGAAAAGTAGATTGGGCTCAAGTTGTAAAGGGTTTTAAGTATCAAACAGAATGTTACATTTGATTTTTCCAAATAATTGGAAGCTACTAGAACATGAATAGGGAAATGATATAGACCTGCACACAAGGAAAGATCACTTTGGCAGTTAGGTGGAATTGGATATGAAAGGTTTGAGGCAGGAAGACCATTTGCTTACCAAACTGCCACTTATGAGCCAGGTAAGTCATCCTACCTAAAACAAACAGCAAGACATCCTGAGAGAGACAGGTAGAATATACCAGGCAAGTAGCATTTCACTCCATCTGCATTCCACAATATATTCGTGTGTGTGTGTGTGTGTGTGTGTGTATAAAATTTTTACAAATAGTTCATTTTCCCTTTTATTTAGTTTCTTTGGGATATAGACCTAGGAGTGGAATTGCTGGTTTGAAAGATATGCATGGTTTTACAGCCCTTTGTGTGTAAGTCCAAATTGTTCTCCAAGATGATTGAATTAGTTCAAAATTTAATCATTGGTACATAAGTGTCTCAGTTTTTCCACATCATTACTATCATTTGTCATTTCTGCTTTGGGTTATTTTGACCAATCTGGTAGGTATGAATTGGTATCTCAGGTTATATAATTTGAAATCTGGAACTGCTAGACTGCCTTTTTTAATATCTGATCCTAAAGATTTTTTCTTAGGGAGTTCATGGATGACTTGTTCAATTTCTTAGTTTCTTAGGTAGAGTGATTTAAGTATTATATTTCCTCTACTATTAATATGGGCAGTTTACATTTTTGTAAATATTCATCCATTTCACTCAATGTTTTACTGGCATATTAGGTAAGATAACTGCTAATAATTGCTTTAATTTCATTTTCATTGGCGGTACATTTACCTTTTTCATTTTTGATTCGATTAATTTGGTTTTCTTCCTTTTTTTGTTAATCAAATTAACCCATGATTTATCTATTTTGTTGTTGTTTTCTTAAAACCAGTTGCTAGTTTTATTTATGTTCAGTGGCTTTTTTTTTTCACTTTGAATTTTATTAATCTTTGATTTTTAGAATTTCCATTTTTGTATTTTATTGGGGATTTAAACTTTGTTCTTTTCCTAATTTTTTTAGTTGCATGTCTAATTCATTGTTTGGCTCTTTCTTTTATTGATGTATTTAGAGAGAGAAACTTTCCTTTAAATAATGCTTTAACTGCATCTCACAAATTTTGGAATGTCCTATTATCATTCTTTTTGATGAAATTTTTTTATTGTATTAAAGTTTGAAAAGGGTGTATTTATATTTCCACTTTTCTGCATTTGCTTATGAGCGCTTTATGTGTCAATATATGGTTGGTTTTTGTGAAGGTTCTATGTGTATAGTTGAGAAAGTTATGCTTCTTTATACTCCTTTTTGTTTCTATTTAATTTTCTCCAGAGGTCTATCATATCTAACTTTTCTACAATTCTATTCATCTGTTTGACTTGTTTTCATAGATAAAATTATTTTATCTAATTTTGAGATGGGAAAGTTGAGATCCAGCATCAGTACAGTTTTGTTTCTTCCTGAAATTCATTTAATTTTTTCTGCTATTTGGTACATATGTGCATAATAATCATATTTCTTCATTATATGAGGATCAATTTTAGCAAGATGTAGTTTCCCTGAAGAAACTCTCTTAATTAGGACTGTTTTTGCTTTTACTTTGTGCAAAGTTGTGATTACTACCCCAACCTTTTTTTACTTCAGCTGAAGCATAATAAATTTTGCTCCAGCCCCTTATTTTAACTTTGTGTTTGTTTCTCTGTTTTAAGTATTTTCTTGTAAATGAGATATTTTTGGATTCTGCTTTCTAATCCATTCTGCTTTCCATTTCCATTTTATGAGTGAACTCATACCATTCCCATTCCCAGTTATGATTATTAATTGTGCATTTTCCTCCATCCTTTTTTTTTCTGTTTATTCTTCTCTAAGGTCTGTTTGACTTCTGATGACCATCTTCTTTTATCTGTTCTCCCCTTTATCATCACCTCTCTTTTCAGCCTCCCTCATTGGGAAAGGTAGTTTTCTATTACCAATTGAATGTGTGTGTGTGTGTATTTTTCCTTTTTGAACCAATTTATTGTGAGTAAAGTCCAAATGTTACCTGTCCCCCAACTCTCTACCCTTTTTTCCTCCATTGTAAAAGTTCTTCCTTGTCCAACTTCTTTATATGAGGAAATTTTTCCCATTCTCTTCCCTACCCCCTTTTCCAAGAGCATCCTTTTTCTTTACTGATCTATTTTTTAAAAATATCATCTAGCATAATTGACACTCCTGTATTTCTTTCTATGTGGAATCTTTCTAGCTGCTATAATAATGGTAAAGTTCTTAGAAAATACATGTATCATTTTTGTATATAGAAAGGTAAATAGTTTAACCTTATTAAATCCTTTATGATTTCTCTTTCCTGTTTACCTTGTTATGCTTCTCTTGAGTCTTGTATTTGAAAGGCATATTTTCTATTCTGGTCCTTTTCCTCAAGAGTGCTTAAAAGTCCTTTATTTCCTTGAATATCCATTTTCCCCCCCAAAGGATTATATTGAATTTTGCTGGTTATTCTTGGTTGTAATCCCTAGCTCTTTTGCCCTCTGGAATATCATGTTCTAAACTCTCTGCTCTTTTAAGATAGAAACTACTAAATCTTATGTTACTTTGATTGTGGCTCTGTGATATTTGAGTTGTTTCTTTTGGCTGCTTGCAATATTTTCTCCTTGATGTGGGAGTTCTGGAATTTGGCTATATTAGTCCTGAGAATTTTCATTTTAGGATCTTTTTCAGGTGGTTGGTAGATTTTTTTCAATTTCTATTTTATCCTTTGGTTCTAGAATATCAGGGCCATTTTCCTGATGATTTCTTAAAAGATGATATCTAGGTTTTTTTCTCTCTTTTAAAAAAAATTAAGTCCATTGGAATTGCGTTGGATAGTTCAATCATTCTTAAATTATCTGTCCTTGTTCTGTTTTCCAGATCAGTTTTTCTAATGAGATATTTCACATTTTCTTCTATTTTTTTCATTCTTTTGATTTTGTTTTATTCTTTCTTGGTGTCTCATGAAGTCAGTCATTAACTTTTAGTTGCCTAATTCTAATTAATATTTAAGCCATTTTTTTTCTTCAGTAAGCTTTTCTTTTTCTATTTGACAAATTTTACTTTTTAAGGCATTCTCTTCTTCATTGAATTTTTGTTCCTCTTTCCCCATCTGTCCAATTCTATTTTTTAAGGAATTTTCTTCAGTGGATTTTTGTGCCTCTTTTATCATTTGATCTGTTATTTTTAATGTGTTATTTTCTTCAGTGTTTCTTGTGTCTCCTTTTTCAAATTGTTGTTTCTTTTTTTCATGATTTTCTTGCATCACTCTTATTTCTCTTCCCAGTTTTTCTTTTACCTCTCTTACTTGATTTTTAAAATCTTTTTTGAATAATCTCATGTCATAAGACCAATTCATATTTTTCTTTGAGACTTCATATGTAGGATTTTTGACTTTGTTGTCTTCTTTTGAGTTTGTGTTTTGAACTTCTCTTGTCACCATAGTAACTTCCTATAATCAGGATTTTTTTCCTATTGTTTGCTCATTTTTCCAGCCTATTTCTGGACTTAACTCAATGCTAAAATAAGGTTCTGCTTCTGGAGTGGAGAGGACACTGTCCCAAGCTTCAGGTTTTTGTATTGCTTTTTTCAGAGATTATTCTGGAGAGCTGAAAGTTGATTTTTCCAAGGTAGTATGATCTAGGAAAAAGTGTTTGTACTACTCTACTAGAAGAGTAGTACAAACACTTTTTCCTAGATCATACTACCTTGGAAAAATGTGTTCTGGTTTATGAGTGAACACAAGCACTTTTTTCTACCAAGGAACTGTGACCAAGGTCCCAGCTCCACTGTAGTTGCAATTTCTGGCATGCTAGTGTTTCTCCTTGCCCTGGGACTGAAACCCAGATTTGCAACCTACATCCGAGTATGGAAATTGCAATAGAACCATGCCTCCAGTGCCAGCAAAAGGATTTCTATAATTTTCTGACAAGTTTTCTGACCTTTACCTGTCATGAACTCTAAGATGTTATTTAAAATGCTATTTTTTTCTTTTTTTTGTTCCTCTTTTAACCAACTTTTAATTGCCTTTTCATAACTTTTTTCCTTTGCTTGTATTTCTTGATGTAATTTTTGTTCTACTACCTTTATTTGATTTTGAAAAGCACATTTCACTCTTCCATAAATTCTTGTTGGACGTGTGTCAAATTCACACTATAAGGCTTTGCTTGTAAGTTTTTTTTTTAATGTTATTTCTTCTAAATTTGTGTCTTGATCTTCCCTACCCATAATAGCTTTTTATGATTAGTTTTGTTTCTTTTCCTTTCCTTTTTTTTTTTTTTGTTTGCTCATTTTTCTAGCCTATTTCTTTATTTGGAATTATGTTAATATTGGGCTCTTTTCCCAGCATTCGGAGGTGGAGGAATTGAGGACAACTGTCTCTAGCTTCAGGCTTTTTTTTTTTTTTTGAACTGCAGTTTTTAGAATTAGTTGTGGGAGTTTGGGAATTTTCTGTGATGGCCAACGTGGATCTGGGGAGAGGTTTAAGTCACTGTTCTTTTAGTCTTTATTCTTGTACTTACCCAGGAAGAGTACCATGGGATTGCAATTGATACTGATCCCTATTGCACCTCCTTAAAACTGAAAACTGTTTCCCTATCATCATGCTCTCTCGGGCCTGAAAGAAATACTGCCTCTCAGGGCTTCCACTCCCTCTTGACCAAAAATCTCCACTCTTAAACTATGACCCAGAAGTGAATATAAGCAGTGGAGTTTCCAGTCAGCATCTAGTTATGTATCCAGTGTTAGCGCAGGGTTTACTTTGCAAATCTCTATCTGTTCAGCTGCTAGATCCCTTTATTATCTCTGGCATGAGAGCTCCCAAAGCTGTTGCTTCTGTTACCACCTAGTCCCACCATTAGTGTTTCATTCATATGAGCTACAGGCCTCTACAATTTCTCTTGTCACAATCTCCTTAGTTGTCTTGGGCTGGGACAGCATCTCATTCTAACTTTTGGTTGATTCTGCCATTCCAGAATTTGATTTTAAGGCATTATTTTAAAGTCATTTGGAGGGGAATATTGAGACAAATCAGCTACATACTTTCTCTGCAGCACAATCACTCTTAATAGGGTACCCATAATTGATGGGTACCTTACTAAGTGCTTACCCACTAACACTTCCCATCTTTTCCCTTCTTTTCTTCCCTACTATCTCTACCTTTCCCACCAACTAACATGTATCCTGCCTTCTGATTACAAAGATATTTACTTTTCTAGCCCTTTTATCTAGTATATAGTGAAAGTTGTGAGTGTTGCTCAGGGTGAAAAAATTTTAGCTCTCTGAAAAGCACAGACCAACCTGTCAGTAAGAGTTATTGAGCTAGCTTTCTCAGACAACAGTAAGAGTGATTGTGCTGCACAGCTCTACAAAATTGTTTTGCTCAAAGAATGGAAAAACAAGCTTTGACAGGCCTGTAGTTGCACAACCAGGCTTCTCAGCATCAGTCCTGAATTTTAAAGCCACACCTATGGCGCTTTTAAACTCAGAAAGTTTTCTTGAATTCAAAGTCACATTGCAAAGACAAGCAAGAAAACTGAGGAATGTAATATGCTTTATTTTAGATGGTCAAGACTTTTATTATGAGAGTCACCAAGTGCTTCTATTGTTCTTCAGCTATTTTTCAGCTGTATTTGACTCTTCCAGATCCCATTTGGAGTTTTCTTGGCAAAGATTTTACCATTAATTTCTCCAGCTCACTTTACATATGAAGAAATAGGTGGTTTCTGGTGAAGTGCTCCTTCCAGGGTCACACAGTAAGTTTCTGAGGTTGAATTTGAATTCAAGGAGATGAGTCTTCCTGATTCTAAGCTAGGTACTCTATCTGTCTACTGCCCCTCTCAGCTGTCCTGAGGTTAAATGTTAAGTATTTCTAAAAGAGATTCACTGTGTAGATCTGAAGTCAGAGGACAGAATTTGCCCGGGGCCATTTTTACCTTTTTTGGGCTTTCATTTTCTTATCTTTAGGAGGGATGACCTCAGAGGCTTCTTTCAGTTCCAAATCCCATCATCCCAACGATGGCCATGACCAAAAAAAGGGAGAAGAGAAAGAACAGGAAAAGGAGGAGATAGAGAAATGATTACTGGTACAGATTGTTAGAAATCTCTCCGATATCAATTGCTGCTAAAGAAAAAATGAGAATTGAGTCCCAGAAAAAACTTCTACAATGGCTTCTTATACTTCAGGCTCTTATCCATTGCACTGCCCAGCTGCCCATTCCATCTGCTAACTGAACATTTTTTACAGGCTCAAAATGAAGTTCCAAATGTGAAATAATAGAATTCTACAGATAAGTCCTTGTAAAATGAGAGCAACTAACCAGAAGACAGATTCCATTAATACAGGATGTATAAGGGAGAACAAGATAATTCCTTGGCAATTTCAGTGCTAGTAAGAATAGGAAGGTGTTCTGTCAGCCCTGTTACTCCATACCTGGAATTCTCTCCCTCATTTCTATCTTCCCTGGTTTCAGTGTTCAGGGAGGGCTAACAGCTCTGGTGTGAGGGCTTGCCAAGTCCTTTTCAGGGCTGCTTATCTACCTTTGGGGTCCACCTGTCACCCACCTCTTACCTGTGGCTCCAATGTGCTGTGGTATGCATAGTGACCATCTTAGCAGATGAGCTAAACCAGGTTGAGGGTAACCAAGAGGTTTCAGACCTGTTGGTGAATTAGGGAGATGTCTATTCCAAATATGGGAAGAATCCCCCCATCCCCTCCATGTAAGCCATGGAATGAATGGATGAGAACAGTTTATTCCAGTAGCCATGAAAGCTTTGGAAAGTGGTGCTGTGGAGTGCTTAGAGCTTGGTCAGACATCAAAGTTGCCAACGTCATCCACAGCATTTAGCACCATGACCAGTCATCTGGACTTTTGACCTGGCACTGGACTTTGATGACTCAGGAAGAGAGATCAAGGCTGATGACTGTATGATTCTGCCTCATTTAAATCCAATTTATGCACAAGTCAAGATACCATCCCATGATATCACGTTTCTATTTATTTTTATTTTTATTTAATTTTAACACATTGTTTTATGAATCATGGTAGGAGAGAAAAATCAGAGCAAAACAGAAAAACTATGGAGGCATTAAAAAAGAAAAAAGAAATGAACATAGCTTGTGTTGATTTACATTTAGTCTAATTAGTTCTTTTACTGGAGGCAAATGACATATTCTGTCTAAAGTCTATTAGGATTGCTTTAGATCACTGAACCACTGAGAACCAGGTCTTTCTCATAGTTGATCATCCCACATTCTTGCTGTTATTGTGTACAATGTATTCCTGGTTCTGCTTGTTTTGCTCAGTATCAGATCATGTAAATCTTTCCAGGCCTTTCTAAAATCAACGTTCATCATTTTATAGAACAATAATATTCCATTACTTTAATATACATGGTCCTGTTTCAACAAATAGAGCTTCCTGTACTGGACCACAGTGTTTTTTTTTTTTTTTTTTTTTTTTTTTTTTTTTTTAATATTATTAAATTTTTTTATTTAATAATTACATTATATTTACACTCATTTCTGTTCCGATTTTTTTCCCCTCCCTCCCTCCACCCCCTCCCCTAGATGGCAAGCAGTCCTTTATATGTTGGATATGTTGCAGTATATCCTAGATACAATATATGTTTGCAGAACCGAACAGTTCTCTTGTTGCATAGGGAGAATTGGATTCAGAAGGTATAAATAATCCGGGAAGAGAAACAAAAATGCAGATAGTTCACATTCGTTTCCCAGTGTTCTTTCTTTGGGTGTAGCTGCTTTTGTCCGTCATTTATCAATTGAAACTCAGGTCTCTTTGTCAAAGAAATCCACTTCCATCAAAATATGTCCTCATACAATATCGTTGTCGAAGTGTATAATGATCTCCTGGTTCTGCTCATTTCACTTAGCATCAGTTCATGTAGGTCTCTCCAAGCCTCTCTGTATTCATCCTGCTGGTCATTTCTTACAGAACAATAATATTCCATAACATTCATATACCACAATTTACCCAGCCATTCTCCAATTGATGGGCATCCATTCATTTTCCAGTTTCTAGCCACTACAAACAGGGCTGCTACAAACATTTTGGCACATACAGGTCCCTTTCCCTTCTTTAGTATTTCTTTGGGATATAAGCCCAATAGAAACACTGCTGGATCAAAGGATATGCACATTTTGATAATTTTTTGGGCATAATTCCAGATTGCTCTCCAGAATGGTTGGATTCGTTCACAACTCCACCAACAATGCATTAGTGTCCCAGTTTTCCCGCATCCCCTCCAACATTCATCATTATTTTTTCCTGTCATCTTAGCCAATCTGACAGGTGTGTAGTGGTATCTCAGAGTTGTCTTAATTTGCATTTCTCTGATCAATAATGATTTGGAACACTCTTTCATATGAGTGGTAGGACCACAGTGTTTAACAAAAAGGAACAGAGAGAGTGACAATTTTCAGACAGCATCGAGAATGTAAACTATTTCAAGAAGTTGGTAGGGTTTTTTCCCTTAATGAAGACCTGTCCTGACAATGTGTGGTCCTGGGAATGGGTTTATTTTTGCAGTTTTTTTGGTTTTAGCTTACCCAAAATCCACTCCAACATCAGTGGGGAATATTTAAATGTCCCTTAAATGTTCACTTAACATTTGTAGCAACTGAAAGATGAGTAATCAGATATTTCAATTAAGAAATCACTGGTACTGAACAATGACACAGATTGCTGTGGATACTCTCAACCACTTTTTTTCACACTGCTCCATGGTAGGTTGAATATCAGGGAACCTGTTAATGAAATGATTTAAAAGACTTCTCCAAATCTGGGCGGCTTCTTGACATCAGCTTCCCTAATTTTTTTTACCTGGACTAGAGAATTTGAAATATTTAAAAAGTCATAGACTCTCTTAGAAGCAAAGGCTTCTATGGAAAAAACCAGATTTTTTCAGAGCACACTTGAATTTTGTCTTGAACAAATTTCTTATGTTGCAATGATGATTTCATAGTCCACTAGAGGGCAATGTTCTTTGAAGTTTCATGAACTATATCTTGCAAGGAAGTTTGAATGGTAGTGTGTGATCTGTTACTATAGATTTAGTTTCTAAGGTTACATAAGATCTATATAGATTTGTCCTTAGAACTATACACGTAGAATTTTTGTTTCTCTTTTTTTTGTATTGTCTTTGACTTCTGTGTATTTGCATTCCCAGTTCATTGTTCTCTTGCTTTTGTTTGAGGAGACTTACAGATCCAAGTTTTTTCTATTCTGTTCATTATTTTTACTGCCAGGTCATAAATTCCACTCTCATGTTACTCATTGATGTTTTTCAACTATTCAGGAGCAACATATTATGATTCCACACAAGAATTGAATCATTTCCCTTGATTTTGCAATATTTATTCATTAATGCCTCAACTCAGATTACTAGTTCTGGAAGCCATATTTTTTTCCTTCTGTTAATGTCTTCCTCCCTCTAAATTTAGCTGCATATGTTCAAGAAATTTGAATTTTATTTTTCCTGAAATCTTTGGTCGTCTTTATTCCTACCCTGTTGTTTCCCGCCATTGTTTTGATGGTGATTTCTCTAAGGACTAGATCTCAAAGTACCTCAGTCTCCTGCATAGTTACGATAGTGACGATTTCCAGACAGCATCTTAAGTATAAATTACGGTCCATGGTTCACCAGATTTGGGTCTCTGCTTGAAGTAACTTTTGGAAGGATAGAACTGGTCCCAGCTGAATGCTAGGCTCTCTGCCTCAGGCTTATGCAGTGTCAAATAGCAGCCTCCCCCTCAATATATACCCAAAGTCCCTGTACTGCTCCCTTTGTTCCTCAGTTCTCTGGCTCAGCACTAGCAGTTTGGGGAACTTCGACTGCTGCTGTGGGAGCTGATTTGTGGGGACTGGTCTGTGAGGCTGTGGGAGAAAGGACGGGTAGGGATGAGATTGAGTCCCGACTCTTGCCCCATGTCCTTGCACTCTCCTGCATAAATCTATTGCAGCACCGAACATTGTGACTGAGACACTGTCGTGGCCCCAGCGAGCTTCGGCAGCCTGGAGCCCAGATCTCCATAGCACTGGACAGAGACAGGTACCACGAGGGTCTTCTGCCTTGAGTCAGGTAGTGCACCCTTGCTGCCAGGAGCATGATGGGTGGTGGGGGAGGGTTGCTGGGCCAGCCCAAGGCAGGAATCAGGTCATGATTTGTTGTTGGACCTTTTTTGGTTTCTGTGTGTCTGAGACCGCAATGTCAGCTGAAATTATCTTTGGTCCATAATTTTTGGTGTGGAGATATTAAAGCAGTTTGGGGCATCAGAGAAAATGTCTAGTCTTCCATCTTGTTGATTACATGAGTCAGAAGTCCTAGACAGGAGGGATTGCACTGAGTCTCTCCGAACAGATGGAATTGGTTGTGTTCCTTAGTATCACTTTCTAGTAGATCACAGCCAGTGTAATAGAAAAGGCTCCAACTTAAATTCCTCCTGTTGTAATTCAAACCAATTGATTCTAAGAAGTAGTGAATGGTTCTGTATAGATTGGAAAGGATGCCATCAGAGGAATTGAATTTGAATCCTCTTTAACACTTAATGTTTGGGTTATTTGGGGCAAAATCATTTAATTTCTTCTGGCCTCAGTTTCCTTCTATATAAAATAAACGGGTAGTTTAGATGGTTTTCAAAGATCCTTTTAGCTCTAAAGTTCAACTTATGATCTTAAGCTCCTCCAAGAATAGAAAAAATTTCATTTTTTCTATTTCTAACACTTAGCATAATACTAGTGCTTAATAATTGTTTCTTCAAATAATCTTTCCTATGATTATTTTTTTAATTGAAGCTTTAATTTCCTTATCCATCTGTGTTGCTGACTGAAACAAGTTAAGCTAGGAGTTTGCTAGGACCTTGCTTTTAAAATTTTTTTAAAAGTTTTTAGTCATTTTCATTTATTTTATAATATCTCATTTAAGTTATAAGTTTAATAAAATAAACTAATCTGAGATTGCTGAATATAATGGAAATGAATTTGGAATTCCTCCTACTTGTTACATGACTTTGATGAGGTTAGTGGCAGAGAGTTGTTAAAATCCTCTTTTAGTTGGCACAGGTTCTTCATGAAGGAATTCACAAACCCGAAATATTAATTGGTAAAAATGGAAGTTTATTGTTGGATAGGAAGCCAGTTTTGCTAAGAGATGGACTTCTTTAGTGGCAAAGTCCTGTTAGGGAAATGGAGGCTGGTACTGAGAAGAGAATGCCTTCTCAGTGGGCAGGGTCCTAGCAAAGCAGAAAGTGTCCTTTAAAAAAGAATCTTTGAGGCTCAAGTTTCAGGTTGAAAAGGAAGCCAAAGTCTCCAGGTCTAGATGCTTATTGGTATCTGGCCCAAATCTCCAATTGGAATTCAAAGGATCTGGCATCCCCAAAAGATCAAAGGGGTGCTTTTTGACCAAAATTTCTAATTGAATAACGGCACTTAACTTATCTAGGAAAATATGCCTTCCCCAGGAGGGCCTGAGACTCCAAAAGGGATCACAGATCAAAGGGAACACAGTTTCAGAGTGATAATTTTAAAGAGAACACAGCTTCACTCCCCCTTCAACTTCATATAGAGTTCTTGACCAAAAGGGATGGGAAGTAGATAAATTCTATTTTTAAAAAATCTCAGAATCTCGTAACTATCTCCCTACCTAGGTCATAACATTTGACAAAGATTTTTGACACATCATAGAAAAACCCAAAAAATTCAGCAGGGCTTTGGCTTGAGGGACTTTCAGGAAACTATATGATTGCTACTCAAGCCAGTCCTGCTACTGAGTCAGAATGTGGGAGGAGCATATCTAGTTTAAGAAATCACTCCCTATTTTGCTCACCAACTTATGAGGCCAGGCTGAGCTGGGAATGGCCCTACAATTATGTAGATCACACCCAAAAGTTTCTGGGACCTAAGTAGATCTCATCCTTCCCAGTCTGGGTAGAAGGTGCTAGATGACTGCTACTTTTGCCTCTTGAGTGTTCATGGGAGAATGATACATTCTAATCAATCTTTAAGGAACTCTCTATCCTAGAGGGAAGGGTAGAGTAGGGGTTGGTTGTATAAGTGAATTCTTTCTGACAGCCTGTTAAAGGTCTCTAGGTATAAAGAGCAGCTAGAGATCAGGGATTCCCATAGGGGGCTGCTCAAATGCCGGAACAAATGACTTTAAGCACAGTGTTTCTATTCAGGGACAAATCTAGGTATCTATCTTCCTGCTAGTAAGCCATATATATCTTCTTTGGCCAACATGGATGGACATGTAGTCACTGATCAGATTATTTCCCTAGAAATAACTTCCGCCCTTCTCCATAAATTGTTGTTGCTCAGTCATTCAGTTGTGTCTAATTCTTCTTACGTGACCTCATGGATCATAACATGCTGATACTGTCCTTGGGATTTTCTTGCTTCTTCAGTGGATTCCTTCTGAATAGATTAGGGAAAGGGCAAAAGACCTGAATTCTGATTTGCAGGCAGTGACAAAATTTCAGGAAACAGACATTTTTTAGGAATTTTCAGGAATTCAGGAAACAGATAATAGGTTTCCCTGGTGTTTGCCTAAAATGCCTTTGGCTCTCTGTGAATTTGAAATCAAAAGATCATTGTAGAAGGCATCTTAGGTGTTCAGTTCAACCCTTTCATCTTATAGAGGTGAAAAATGAGGCCCTGATAAAGGAATTGAGTTTTCCTAAATCTGGGATTCTTAATCGTGTCATGGACCCCTTTGAAGATCTGGAGAAACCCTTCCAGAATAATGTTTTTAAATGCATAAAATTGGATTCCAAAGGAAACAAATTATATTGAAATAAAGTTATCAAAATATTTTTAAAACACAAGGCCATAAATCAAGACCCCCGGTCCTAGGTCAAAAATGACCAGTCTTAGATCCAGTTTATCCAACTCTAAATCCAATATTTTGTCCTGTGTGCCAGATGCTCAAGGGTAAAATGATGTCCCTCATAGGAAGTGAGGGTAAGTGGAACAGAAGTCATGAGATATAAAGAAGGGATTTTGGTGGGGAGTGGGGAATGGGAATGGGGGAGCTAGTCCTCCATAGTCCAACGGAACTTTCATGGAGAGCAGCCATTACAGGAAAACTGACTTCGAGTACACTGTGCCCAGTAAAGTAGGGGAGCCAACCCTTCCACCACAGCAAGGAGCAATAACATGAACAATCATGCAGAAGAGATGACGTCAAATTAAAATCCATACTTGGGATCTAGGATGGTGAAACAATAAACACAAAGGAAAAACAAAATCTAGAGCAAGCCTCTAGGAGAAGATGGAAAGAACAATGGATTTAAAGTTGGAGTGGTTGTTCAATCATGTCTGACTCTTTGTGACCTATTGGGTTTTCTTGGCAGTGATACTAGAGAATTTTACTATTTTTTTCTCCAGCTCATTTTATAAATGAGGAAACTGAGGAAAACTGCTGAGAAGTATTTGAGGCCAGATTTGAACTCTTAAAAATGAATTTTCCTAACCCAGCGTCTTATCTAAGGATCTAGGTCAGTTAACCTTTGTACACCTTAGTTCTTCATCTTTAAAATAGGGGAGTGAGAACCAGGTGTTTGATAATAGATTTCTTCCAGCTTATTTAAAAAAGAGAGCTGAACATATTAGACTTAAGATATATTTTAACATGTATAACATATATTGGATTGTTTGCCATCCAGGGGAGGGGGTAGGGAAAAGGAGGGGAAAGTTTGGAACACAAGGCTATGCAAGCGTCAATGTTGAAAAATTATCTGTGCATGTTTTGAAAATAAAAAGCTTTAATTTAAGAGAGAGAGCTGAGAATTTGTCTTGGTGAGAATTTCAGCAGTATCCCTTTTCCCAGATGAAGGGGGATGGCACTCCTAGCTTTGGGGGCAGGCTTGTGGCTGGCCATTCTCCCTCCCCTACCTACCCTCCACCTTTGCTGCCAGCCTTCAACACTTGTCAGTATAAAGTCAGCGAGAAGTCTGCTTGTCCAGATTCACTTTTCCTTTTGGGAAGAGTATGAGACTTGGTCTCTTTAGGGAGGGCTTTGGATCCTGGAGTCTGGGTGTGGGGTGGGGCTCCTGTTTCGGCTGACTGGGATGCCTGGGGCAGTGTGTGCAGCTGGCTGTGACTGAAGTCATCACCCACAGCTCCCCAGCAGCTGCTTAGCAATGGAAAAACTATGTGTCTCAGAGCAATAAAGCTTAATGAAGATAGGAGAGGTCAGACTAGCTGAGTGTGGATGGGGATGGGAACTCAATTCAGTTGTTCCCAGTGGCTTCTAGGAATGTGGATGAGCCTGTGCCAGTCTATGGCTTTCCCTATCAGAGAAGGCCATTGCAACAAGCCCTGGCTAGCTTGGGGTTGCCCACTAAGTGGGTAGGTGTTGAGATGGGATGAAGTCAGTTTGCTCTTGAACTTGGCCACTCTCTGCTTCAGAACAATTCCATGAAAGGGCTAAAAATTTTTCATAGAGACGAAAGGTACTTTTGTTCATATACTGCTTACTCCATTTGGAGGAGGGCTAATAATATGAATAACTAACATTTACATAGCACTGGAAGGTTTGCAAAGTACTTCACAGTTATCTCACTGGAACCTCACAACAGCCCTAGGAGGTGGGTGCTATTATCACCCCCATTTTTCCGATGAGCCAACTGAGACAGGTGTTAAATAGCTTACACAGGATTGATGGAGTGAATGGATCGCTGACAGCACTCTGAGACACTGAGAGCCTCAGTGAGGAGCAAGCTGACCCTGTGAAGTTATCTTATACTGATAGAGCTGTACTGACAACCAGTTACCTTATACAATTTGGAGATTAAGCTACAGTTCCCAAGGCTATATTATATAAACTGGACTGCCTGGACCACCAGTTGATTTACTGACATACTCAATTAGCATAGTTAGGACTCCTTGCTCATAAAACGTCCTTGTTAATAGCAAATTCATTAGGAACTTTGCCGGCTTGCTAAGAGTCACCATAAAGCTTTGCTCCTTGACCTGGAGATGGCCTGAGCCCATGATTTCATTCTGAATGACTCCCCAACTTTGTGACTTGTTGGACCTCATCAGGATCACTCAGCGAATGTCTGAGTCTGAATTTGAATTCAGGAATTCCTGATTCCAGGTACAGTACCCTATTTCCTGCCTTTCCCAGCTGCCCTGGGTACACAGGTGTCAGGGAAGGCCAGCATCTCTGGTGGGAAGGATCTTGAATCCTTTTCAGGGCTGTTTTCCCCCATTGGCCACTCCCTAGTAAACTGTGTATGAGCAAAGAAGAATTGCAGTAGCTAACAGAAATGTGAAATGCACAAATTTATAGACGTCTTCATTCTAAATGTTCATGTAATGACCGTGTATTTAAAATCAGCCGGAGTCAGGAATTCAGGTTAAGGGAAAAATCTTCAATATTTATTGAAGTGAAGAGGTGAATAAAGATTGCGATAGCAAATATAGGTAAGAAAGATTGCGATAGCAATATGGACAGTTGCGACAGGAAGCCAGCTACAGAGAAAGACGTGAGCTGAGCCAATCGTGGCAAGGCAATCCCCAAAAGTCTCTCCTTCCCCTTCCTTTTCCACTCCCCTGCCTCCACCCACCAAAATCGTCATTTCCTATACAACACATCAGGACTTGCACAAAGAGTGGGCGGGGGCCATTCTTTCTCCAAGCTTATATATTAATAGAGTATGGTCCAATTACTATTTAGCCTCATGTGCTTGGGACCTCAGTGCATCAACTCAAGCCTCAGCCCATTACATGTTCATATGGATTATCTGTGTCCAAGCTATGATAGAATATTTCAAGTTTCCATTGGTCTGATCCTAGTTGAACATACTATTCCTTGACTTTGATGTAGTGATATCATTTTGGTCTTCTTCAAAAATGAAGGACATCAATTAACTCAGATGTCCAAGATGGCAACTGAACCTATAATTTAATTTGTGGGTTAAAAAAAATATATATATATACATATATATATATATAAAGCTTTTTATTTTCAAAACATATATATATATTTAACATGTATTGGTCTACCTGTCATCTAGGGGAAGGGGTGGAAGGAAGGAGGGGAAAAGTTGGAACAGAAGGTTTCACAAGGATCAATGATGAAAAATTACCCATGCATATGTTTTGAAAATAAAAAGTTATAATAACCCCCCCAGATGGCAAGTAATCGAATATATGTTAAACATGTGCATTTCTTCTATACATATTTCCACAATTATATGATTTAATTTGAATATAGAATTCCCTGAGAAGAAATTTCTTTTGCCAATGTACATGGTCATCTCTGCAGTTTATAGTCTTAAAGCATAGTTTGGGGCACTGAGAGTTTAAATGACCTGCTTAAAGGGCAAGCATTAATCAGGAAGAGAACCAGAACTCCAGGCTTCTAGGCTCTAAGACTGGATCTGTATTCTTCACTGGACTGTATTAATATTGGGAGAGGAGGGAGAAGGATATGAACCCATCCTACCCAAGGTAACCATTTATGGGCATGTTTCCAACACAATCATACCTACTTTTATCTACTCCTCTCCTACTGCATAATACGCTCCCAACCTCCCCCCATCAGAGCCAGTTTTAGTGCCTCAGGGCAGTTATGACCTAACCTCTACCAGAGTATCCACAGCAACACTCAGCCAAGTACCATTGGGAAAATCCATCTCCTATTTCAGGATACCTACACCTTTGCCCCAGAGGAATGAATGAATAAATGAATGTGAGTAAATGAACAAGTATTTCTTAAACTATATGCTGAGCCCTGTGCTGATCTGGCTACACAAATAGGAAAATAAGGTAGTCTCTAATGGGGAAGACAACGCATATGGGACTCTTCAGGTAAGAGTCAGATGCAAAGTTCCCAGTGGTTCTTGGGGTGATACAGCAAAGCAAGTGGTAAGGTATTTTTAAAAATATTATTTCTATGAAAATTAAGACAACTCTGAGATACCACTACACACCTGTCAGATTGGCTAGAGTGACAGGGAAAGATAATGTGGAATGTTGGAGGAGATGTGGGAAAACAGGGACACTGATACATTGTTGGTGGTACTGTGAACACATCCAACCATTCTGGAGAGCAATTTGGAACTATGCTCAAAAAGTTATTAAACTGTGCATATCCTTTGATCCAGCAGTGTTTCTATTGGGCTTATACCCCAAAGAGATACTAAAGAAGGGAAAGGGACCTGTATGTGCCAAAATGTTTGTGGCAGACCTGTTTGTAGTGGCTAGAAACTGGAAAATGAATGGTGGATACTCATCAATTGGAGAATGGTTGAGTAAATTGTGGTATATGAATGTTATGGAATATTATTGTTCTGTAAGAAATGACCAGCAGGATGAATACAGAGAGGACTGGCAAGACTTACATGGACTGATGCTGAGTGAATTGAGCAGGGCCAGGAGATCATTATATACTTCAACAACAATACTATCTGATGATCAATTCTGATGGACCTGGCCATCTTCAACAATGAAATGAACCAAAGCAGTTCCATTTGTTCAATTATAAAGAGAACCAGCTACATCCAGAGAAAGAACTCTGGGAAATGAGTGTGAACCACAACATAGTATTTCTAATCCCTCTGTTTTTGTCTGCTTGCATTTTTATTTCCTTCTCAGGTTATTTTTACCTTATTTCTAAGTCTGATTTTTCTTGTGCAGTAAAATAACTGTATGGACATGTATACATATATTGTATTTAACATATATTTTAACATATTTAACATGTATACTAGTCTACCTGCCATTTGGGGGAGGTGGTAGGGGGGAAGGGGGGGAAAAGTTGGAACAGAAGGTTTTTCAAGTGTCAATGCTGAAAAATTACCCATGCATATGTTTTGTAAATAAAAAGCTATAATAAATAAATAAAATATTATTTCTATTAATAAAATCTCATCAGTTTCTGACATTGAGCTATTTGACAGTGCTAAAGACTTTGGTAGACAAGAGTTTGTTGTTGTTGTTTTTTCCTGGATTTTTATTAATGAGGACTGTTGAAGAAGTGGGAGCTATAGTATCAGCCGAGGCAATTGCCAGATCTCCCCCATAACTGTACTAATTGCCAATCAGAAGGCAGACTCCTAATCTGGGCTAATGCCTGATAAAAGCCCTGATTCCTCCATTTTTATTTTGGTGGGAAAGAATAATTCATTCACACAAGATACAGAGACTTGGATGGGTAATTAGAATAGATTGCTGACTTCATTATGTTACAGTGTCCCTCAAAATCCACCACTCTTCCAAACTTCCCTATTACCATTGAGGTCATCACCCTCCTTCCAATCACTCAAGTTCACAACCCATGTATCACCCTTAACTCCTTTGTCCTACTATACTGTCCCCTGTCAAATCTCGTTTCTATCTCCACATTTCTTGAACTTTTCCCTTCTCTTACATCCCCCTAGTGCAGACTTCCATCATCTCTTACCTGGACAATTGCTATAGATTTCTAACTTCTCCAGGCCGATAGCCTTTTTTGTATCTATTCTGTCTACATAATTGCCAAAGTAGTTATTTTCTTAAATCTCCCACCTGGCCTCTTCCATCCTCTCATCCTCTTGTCTTTTTTTTTTTAATCTAAGTTTTATGATGTACATGATTTTTAGTTTAGGGCACCTAAGTGGCGTAGTGGGTAGACTACTGGGTATGGAATTAGAAAGACTCATCTTAATGAGTTCAAATCCAGCTGTGGGAACTTGGACAAGTCACTAAACCCTGTTGCCTCAATTTCCTCATCTATAAAGTGAACTGGAGAAGGAAATGGCCAACCATTCCAGTGTCTTTGCCAAGGAAACCACAAATGTGTCATGAAGAGACAGTCTTTTGTTATTTATCTAACTTTCCTTGTTTTGGAATTATTTTATTCTTTAAGAATTTATGATTGGTATATAGTTGGATAGAGAAGATGTAATAAATGCTGAAATCACATTTGAAAAGTAATAAAAATTCTGGCTCCTGGGCTGCCCTAAACTCTCCTAAGACAGTGTTAAGTTTTGCCAGGAAAAAAAAAAGAAATTTTATTATTATTTTTATTTTATTATTATTATTTATGATTATTTTTCTATAAGAATTCAGAAAATCATGAAATGTAGACGTGGAGAGGTAAACCAATGAGCCGTTCTTGTATCACTAGACATGTGCGTGATATTTTGTGGTTCTGCTGGCAGACCCACTAGTTAAAGGAAAAAAAAAGGTTAGCCCTTAAGTTTTATCCTAGAAGTCATGATGCCCATGGACAGTTAAGTGGCACGGTGGACAGAGTGCTGCTCCTGGAGCCAGGAAGATGCATCTTTCTGAGTTCAAATCTGGCCTTGGACACCCACTAGCTACATAACCCTAGCCCAGTAACTTAATCCTGTTTGCCACAGTTTCCTCATTTATAAAATGGCAAACCACTCCAGTATTTTTCCTAAGAAAACTCCCAAATGGGGTCCCAATTGGACAAGACCAAAAGGACTGAACAACAACAATGAGCTTGCAGGAAATTGCTTTGCAGGTTCAGATGCAGACTGAAAATGGGGCATAGGAGGATGACAAAAAGAGAAGAGGGATAAAAATGAGCTGTAGGAAGAGCAACTGGGTGGCTCAATAGATAGGGCACTGGCCCTGGAGTCAGGAGGACATAGTTCAAATCTGCCCTTAGATACACTAGCTGTATGACCCTGGGCAGATCACTTAACCCCAATTGCCTCTTCAAAAAAAAAAAAAAAAAAAAAAGGAAGGAAAAGAGAAATTAAAAATAAGCTGTGGGACAAAGTGCTCAGGTGAGTGAGATTTTGCAAGGGGTGTTTGTGTTAAGGGGAACCCCCGACACATCATCAAGCACCTCAAATCCTAAACTCATTCTGGCACATGGATTTTATTTGGGGTGTAACCCAGTTATTTGGAGTGACTGCCTTTGGCTTCTTAGAGGTGGAAATGGTAAAAAATTAGCTTTGATCTTTGGTTTTCATCTTATTCCAGTTATATGACCTAATTAACAATTTGTAGCTCTTTCAAATTTCTGGTTTGGTAAATTCTCATGGGTTAGGAAACCTATGTCTTCTATTTTTTAAAAAATTACTTAAAAAAAAAGCACAGATTTTTGAAAAAGTCTTAATAAGTTTAAGGTGTTTTAGCATCTTATTTTAAATGTATTTAAAAGTGATCATTAAAAAATGAGTCATCTTTGTATAGAAAAGAATGCTGGATTTGTGATTAGAAAAACCTAGATTTGAATTCCAGTTAATATAACAATTACCCATGTGAAGATAATATTTACATAATTCACTTAATAGAATTTTTGTGACATATAGAATTCTATGACATATAGAGAAGAGGGGTAAAAATAAGCTGTGGGAAGAGCAGCTAGGTGGCTCAATGGATAGAGCACTGGCCCTGGAGTAAGGAGGACCCAGGTCAAATCTGCCCTCAAACACACAGGCAGATCACTTAACCCCAATTGCCTCTTGCTAAGAGAGAACTTTGTAAACTGTCAATTGTCAAATGTGAGTAAAGAGTAAGTTGTTTTTGCTAGAATGGAAGCTTTATGAGGGTAGAGATCGTGTCTTATCTATTTTTTTTTTCCTCTCCTGGCATCTCTTATCTGTGTAAGTGTTTCTGTGCACATGTTTTTGTTGTTGTTCTTACTCTTTGTAACCCACTGGACATTCACACTTCAGTGTGGTATTCTTGGCAAAGATAATGGAGCCATTTGCCATTTCCTTCTCCATCCATACACATAGAAAGTATTTAATAAATGCTTATTGAATTGAATTGTATTATTTTGAAATGTTATAATATCAATTTGCTTCTAAAATAAGCATTCATAGAAAAAAATGCTTTCTTTATAGATGCCCTTTCCCCTCCACATTTTCTGCTATCATTATTTCACATGATTATTATAAATTTTCTAAGAAGCACTTACTAGACAAATACAATGTATAGATAAAATGAGTCTTTTTAGAATAGCCATAGCTTAGAAATGCTATTTCTTGGTTTATAAACTATCTTTCTAAATTTCATATTTGTACAGTACTATACATTTTGACCAAATACAATGCAAAGTTTGACAGAATTAGTTCATTGCAGTTAAAGCAATATAAATTCATTGCTAAAATGTTCAAGAGATCTTATGTTTCTTTGGGATATGTGAAGGATTATGTCCTCACCACTTGTATAACATTGGTTCAAGTCCCAAACTTTTCTGGATATAACATATTTTCTTCCTAATGATGCAATAATCTTGTCATCTACAGTAATCCTGTAGTTTAAATGATGAGTTTAAAAAAAAAGGAAAGTGTCCATTTTTAGAAGATTTCCTTATTCCCTATACTTCATTGTTTCTTAGGGGTAGGAGTGAGGGAAAGATCTTTTTTTTTTTTTTTTGTTAAAAAACCCCACATTTTTCTTATGAAATAAACAATCACGGACATTTCAACATAAATATCACCTAGTATTTATATGCTTTACAAATATCATGTTTTACCCTTACAACAATCCTGACGAGTAAGTGATATTATTATTCCCATTTTGAAGCCGAAGAAATTAAAGCAGCAGACATTATAGCCATCCAAAGTCATACAACTTAGCAAATATCTGAAACTACACTTAAATTCTGGACCTTTCTGTTCTAAGTCTAGGACTCTACCTAATGCACAGTCTAGCTTCTTTTTATTATAGAAAAAAAAAAAAGGATGGTATGTAAAACTATGAACTTCTTTATAGTTTTATAAGTGTATATTAAATTTAGAGGCAGCAAGGTGGTGTAGTGAATAAGAATGTCAGACCTGGAGTTACTAGCTATATGACCCTGGGCAAGACACTCAACCCTATTTGCCTCACTTTCCCCAACTGTAAAATGAGCCGAAGAAGGAAATGTCAAGCCATTCCAATATCTTTGCCAAGAAAACCCCCAAAAGGAGTCACAAAGAGTTGGACATGATGAAAATGACAGAACAACAAAAATATTAAATTTAACATGATAATAATAGTATTTCCCTCCACATCTATGGTGATCTCCCTGATTTCTCCTTTATTTTTCTGGGTCTCCTTTTGAACTTCCTTTTGAAACATTTTTTCCTGCTGCAGATGGATAAGTTGGTTAATCTTAGATGATGACATAGCACTAAATTTTTTGTTTTGTTTTGTTTTATTTAAGAAGCAATTGAAAATTTAATGGGGATGCTCATCAATTGGGGAATAGCTAAACAAGTTGTGTATATTATTGTGATGGAATTGTTGTTATTATTTGCCCTTCATTCTCAAAGAGGACCATGACATCAGGGATATATAGTTGGATTTAAATGAGGATGGGTTGTGAAAATCACCAGCCTTACTTCTCCATAGCATCTAGGTTCAGTGGCAAGATCAGGATTACTGTAGATGATTCTGGATGTATTAGGAGATTTTGGTCTTTTTTTTCTTCTTTTGCCTGAAATAATGAAAAATGAAATGAGCAGAACCAAGAGAATGTTGTATATGGTAACAGCAATGCTGTTTTAAGAATGACTCTGAGTGACTAAGTCATTTTGACTATTATGAATTCCCAAATTAACTAAAAAGGACATGTGAAGGAAGACGCTATCTACATCCAGAGAAAGAACTGATAAATAGAAGTATGTATAGAATGATTGTGTATATATACACATATTTGTGTGTGTATATTTATGCATATTTTTGAGTATATGTGTCTGTATATATACACATAGACATTCATATACACATATTTGTGTCTGGTAGTCGTCTTTAGGGCAAGGGTAAGGGATAAGGAGGGAAGAAAAAAGGAAAAAAAATGTACTTGATAACTTTTATATATTTAAAAAGAATAGCAAGTTGTACACAAAAGATTTGAAGTTTTATGTGCAATCGTCTCTTAAAAATTGTTACAGAAATGTTTATTTTACTTCACAAATTAAAATAAATAAAAAAATTTAAAACCTCAAAAGGACTCGGAGATTCTCAATTTCAAAGATGACCAAGTTACCCAAATAAAGGATTCCTTAGAGATTGCAGGTATGCATATGCAATAAATGGAAGGAAGGAAATACTGACTTCAGTTTTGAATTGGAAAGAGGTTTTTTCCAGGTGAGTTTATCTGAGAGAGTGAATGGAATGGCCCTGAGGCTAGACATTTAAAGGTCTATTTCTACTTTTGTGGGACTTTCCCCCTCGATCCTAGGAACTGAATGTGTACTTCAAACACCCAGCCCATTAATTCACTCACTGAAGGTGCTACCAAAGCATTCTGATAATGAAAATGACTATTCTGTATTTGAGAGAGAAACTGAGGCTGAGGTGGCTTGCTGAAATGGCTAAACCATCAAGTACATTCATTACGGGTCTAAGTCTAGTGACTAACCAGGGTTAACAGTTGGATTCCAGTCAGTGACATTCTCCCTTTTCTCTGTAGCCATCACCATTGTTGTTGTTCAGTCATTTTCATTCGTGTCTACTCTTCCTGATACTGGACGGGTTTGCCATTTCCTTCCCTAGCTCATTTTACAGATGAGGAAACTGAGGCAAGCAAAGGCTAAGTGACCTAGCCAGCAAGTACCTGTAGCCAGATTTGAACTCGGGAAGATTCTTCCTGACTCCAGGTCTGGCACTCTGCCCACTGCATCATCTACCGGCTATCCACTTAGTCTGGGAGTGCTGTCAAAAATCACTCCCCATTCAGATCTTCTGGGCAGTCTACACCCTGTGACAACTCCACCCCTTCCAGTAGAAAGGACACCTTCCCTTCTCCACTGAGGCATGCTGGGAGCAGGGTTCCGATTCCCTGGAGGGGAAGGCAGGACGAGCAAAGCTGTGGATCTCCCTCAATTATCCTTAATCCGGCTGTACTTTCCTCGCTGCTCAGCAGCTTTTCTACAAAAGCCTGAGGGCGGCTTCAGGCACAGGTGTAGCCCGACGAGCTGCTTTAATTGCTGAGTGAGAAGCTACCTGGGGAATCCTGAGAGCTGCTTGGAGAGCTGCCTGGCCTTCTGAGAAGAGCTGGACTCTGAGCTCTGCATTATTTTGCACATTGCATCTGATTTATTGTTTGCATACACTCAGCTCTGCTTGAATCATTTAAAAAACAAAAAAGACAAAGAGGGAAGCTTCGCTCCTTCACCCAAACCCTCTACCACCTGCATTTTAATTTGATTGAATTGGGAAATCAAAAACCTTTGCTAATATAGGTCTACCCATCCAGCAAAGTCTATTGCATCAGCCCTTCTGTAGCAATCAACAGCATTTATAAGGTATTGGGGATTCAGACTGAACAAAATTCCTGCCCTCAGGAGTTCTGTTGAGGGAAACCAAGTATATGGCTACACACACACACACACACACACACACACACACACCTGTGTACATATGTGCCCAGATAGGTATAACTGCACATATATGCATATATGTACATATATTCAGGTATGGTTGTAGATACATGCATTTGTGTGCATTTTTACACACATGTACAAAATACAGTAATGTTGTCCATGGGGTTTTCTTGACAAAGATTCTGGAGTGGTTTGCATTTCATTAAGATAAATAGAAATTCAATGATTTGTCTAGGTTTACACAGTTAGCTATTAAGCATCTGAGGGCCAGATTTGAATTCAGACCTTCTTCAATTCAGATCCAACACTCTATCTGCCTATGACAATAACAAGAACCACAGGCAACAATACCTGAGGTAGTGGATAGAACACTGGGCTTGGAATCAGGAAAACTCATCTTCATGCATTTGAATCCGGCCTCGGACACTGAGCAGCCATGGGACTCTGTGCACGCCACTTAACTCTGTTTGTCTCGGTTTTCTCATTTGTAAAAGGAACTGGAGAAGGAAATGGCAAACCGCTCCAGCATCTTTGCCAAGAACCCACATGGGGATCACAAAGAGTCGGCAGCGATTAAAAGGATCCACAGCAACAATATGGGCAATGTAAGGAATGTAGAGAGGATTTCTTTCAGTGACTTGTTTTAGGACTTGACCAGCTCTCCCTTGGACTTCCAGCAAGGGGAGGCGATACAAATATCCTAACAAGCTAAGTTACATGCAGGAGAAACAGGAGATTATTAACAGAGGGAAGATACTGGAATTGAGGGGTTGAGAGAGACTTCCTATAGCAGTTGGAAATAAGAATGGGTTTGCTTTGGAGAGTTTATCTCACTTCCTTTTGGCCTTTTTAAAAATGTTTCTTGCCCTGAGAACAGGCTGCTGAACAATGATCCTGAAAAAAAGGACCTTTCCAGAGTTGGAAGCCACCTCATGAGTTCAAGAGTTTCTGAGTTTTGTTGCCTGGGCTGATGTTTAGTGACAGGGCTTTCTGCAACCACTGTTTCCCAGAGGAAAAAAAAGCATTGCTCACAAGTAGTGAAGGGCTACATTTTGCTGCCCTGATCTGGAACTTGAGTTGACAATATAGGCTTGAAGTGAAAGTGAAATGTCAGTTCAGCAGTCCCACAAAGTACCCGACCCTTTGGGGGAGACTGTAATTAAGGTGATGGGTTATTCTTCTATGTTTTATGTTGTTAATGTGATGTTAATGAATCATTTGAGGTTTTTAAAGCATTACTTTTGTGGTGTGCTAGAACCTTTTTCTACTGGCTCTAGGAAGCTGCTTTTTAATTTTCAGTGTAAGCCCTGACACCTCCAACATATCGGGGCTTGATTTATTGTTTTGCTGATTGCCTAAGCTTAAGAAAGTGAAGAATAAAATGTTAATAATACACAATTTTAAGTGTGCCTGGATACATTTCCCCCTTCTAGAGAATCCAGAGGTCCTCAAACTACGGCCAGCGGGCCAGATGCAGCAGCTGACAACATTTATCCCCCTCATCCAGAGCTATGAAGTTTCTTTATTTAAAGGCCCACAAACTAAGATTTTGTTTTTACTATAGTCCAGCCCTCAAACAGTCTGAGGGACAGTGAACTGGCCCCCTTTTTAGAAAGTTTGAGGACCCCTCATAAACTGTTAAACATTTACCCAGCACACCCCTTTAAATAGCTGTCCCATACTTGATATCTGATTGATTGTTTTTCCTTCGTTTTTAAGAGGACCAGTGATATCACAGTATTAGGATAGGCTACAACTGTGTTCAACAATGGCTGGTCGGTCCACCTCCAGTTCAGAAGGCTCTACCACAGTTCAGGCGCAACTAGTCCACTAGACCACTTGGGATAGAGATGTCTCTGGATCTGTGCAGCTCACATTTCCTTTGAGCCACTGCAATTCTGCTTTATTCATGGAGTACAGTACCTTCTTTGATTTGGGCACCCCATTCTGGGCAGTCTTCTGCTAGCGTCTCCCACGTCTCACAATTGATACCGAAGTTCTTCCGCGAGACCTTGAGAGCTTCCTTCTACAGCTTGTTCTCACCACACATGAGTGCTTGACTTGTGAGAGTTCTCCATAAACAGGTTTTTGGTAAGTGTGCATTTGGTATCTGGGTTAGGTGGCCAGCCCATCAGAGCTGTCCTTTCTTCAGTAGAGTTTGAATGCTTCACAGTTCACCTCCAGAAAGGACCCAAGTGTCTGAGACTTTATCATGTCAGCTAATCTTCAGAATCTTCCTGTGATAATTCAAGTGGAAGTAATTCGGTTTTCTCAACAGATTATCATCAACTAATGCTAAAGCCAATGCTGTATATCTCAGCTTTTAGTCAACTCCTTTCTAGCTGAACCTCCAACTGAAGAAGATATAGTGAAGGTTATCAGTCTCCTCTTGAGGGGCAAAGTGCCTGGCACTTATTACATCCCAGCAGAGATCTCCAGACAGTGGGTCCACTGCTCATACAGAAACGGACTGAAATCTTTCAGATCATGTAGTAAAAGGAAGCTATCTCCCAGGAGATCAAGGATCCCTCCATTGTCTATCCCTATTAAGGAAAAGGAAGCAGGCTGTCACGGGACAGTCACAGGAGGCATCTTTCTCTTAGTCATTGCTGACAAGATTCTTGCCAGAGTCCTCCTAAATTGTCTGATCCTTTACCTAGAAGATAATCATCTGCCTGAGGGCCAGTGTGGCTTCAGAAAGGGTCAATGACTGGTCAATATGGTGTCTGCTGCCCCAAAACTGCAGGAGAAATGCCAGGAGTTGAACAGAGGACTGTACACAACTTTTGTTGACCTGACCAAGGCTGTTGGTCAGAACTTCATTCATATTGTATGCCAGTTTCATGATGGCAGCTCACACTGGTTCTGGACTAAGGATGATGCTCTCATGGTTTGCCATTCTCTAGCTCTATGCTTGTTCCCAAGCTTTTTAGTAAAATATTTTCAACAATTTTGTCAGACGCCTTCAAGGAGGATGAACATGGCCTCAAGATCACCTACTATAGGGATGGCAAACTATTTAATATAAAAATGCTACAAGCCAAGATCAAAGTGGAGGGAGAGTTGGTATGACTTTCCATTCACAGATGATTGTGCACTCAGTGTAGTTTCTGAGGCTAAGATGGGTATGGATTGATTCTCTGCCAAAATTATTCTAGTTTTGACTTGACAAAAATAAGAAAACTTGATATCTATTCTGTACAATGAATACCTTTTCCAGAAGGGGCCCTGTAAATCCCGTTTGGGCAGGCAATAACATGAACTATATCTAAGCTTTGTTTTTATCAGTTTTCTCTGGAGTTCTATGTTGAAATAAAGGCAAAATAAGTTAGAGAATGTGAAAAAAGTCTGATTCTCATATTTGAGATCACATTGCTCCCAAGTTTTTTTTAAGTCCAGGGCCTAGAGTTTTTGTGGGAAGAGAGCCACCCTGGCCATGGATCCACAGTTTGGGAGCTTGTCTGGAATTTGATAGATTTATTCCCAATTGGCATATAGAGTTTAATCCCCTTAGAGCAGAAGTAGGGCTCTACTGCCAAGGGCTATTTGGATATTTACAATATGATTTATTGGCTATACAAAATTATCAACTCAAAAACTCAAGTAATGGAACATTGTTGTACCTAGCTTTCAGCTCATCATTGCCAGTAGTTTCCTTGACAGTGTCAGACCAAAAGATTTCAAGGGCCAGACATTCCCCATTTCTGCTTTAGGGGGATAAGAATAGTCCTACTTATATTTGGAACTCATTTGGGTTGGTTTGATTTATTTTTGATTTAAATGACTTCTCCTTTTGAAATACCCAATGCTTTTATATGCCTCTATTAGAGAATTAGGGTGAACTATAAGTAGCAGGGCCCCTTAGTGATGTATTTTTTTTAATCTTCAGTTAAATTACTGTGAAAAGGAGATTCATTAAAGAAATGTATGGTTTCTCTATTTGCTAGAAGTGCCCATAAAATGAATTATTATCCAAGAAAATGGTATTCTCACTTGGGGTTGAGAAGGTGACCTCAAGTCAATGAGAGGTTCCCAATACCCATTGGGAGAGCCCTATGGGATCTGAGAGCTCATTTGAGACCTTCTTGTTTCCTTGCTGAGTTTGATTTTTTTTCTGCACCAGATCCTTTATGTGTGAGTTCAACACTCCTATGTTCAGGTCTGATGACAATGAAGTTCATGTGTATGCTCACTTCCTTTGTCCCTTCTTCCAAATTTTTAGTTTTTCTTAAGCATGCTGATTATATGAAATATTAACTTCCATTTTTTCCTTTCCCTTGTCTTCCCTAATGTTTTCCTTTTTTTCCATGCTTTTTGTTCCTTCACTCAAGGTCATCAAAATAGAACTAAATCACCCCTAGCCCCTCTCTTTGATATATTTAATTACTCCTAAGACCCTTAAGAATATTCTACTTTTGAAGGAATACTAATTTCTTTTTACTCAATCATAATGGTTACATTTTCTTTTTATAAAAAGTTTCTTCTAATTACTTTAATTTATTTACTTTTCTAGGTTTCTCTTAATTCTTGTTTTTACATTTCAAAGATTTTGCCCAGTACAGGGCTGAGTATGAAAAAGAATTTTCCTTATTGTCGTTCAATCATGTCTGACTCTTAGTGACCCCATTTGGGATTTCTTGGCAAAGACACCAGAGTAGTTTGTCATTTCCTTCTCCAGATCTTCTTATAAATAACGGAACTGAGGCAAACAAGGTGAAGTGACCTGCCCAGTAAATATCTGAGACTGGATTTGAATTTGAGAATATGAGTCTTCCCTATCCCAGCCTAGTGCTCTATGGCACTACCTACTTGCCCTTGGCTGGGAAAGTGGGCCCTTATTTGGTCTCAGTTTGTATTCTGCCTGGACTCCACTCTTCAGTGGTCACAGTTTTCTTGGTGTCTCCTGCTTGCTGGGTTGGAGGAAGGCACAGACACTGTAGCTATTCTCTTCATTTCTTAATCATTATCGGTCTTTTTCTCTTTGATGGAATACAAGAGATCTGAGCTGTTCTGCTTCTGCCCATGCTGTCATTTTGAAGGGAAGTCTCTTTTCCGCTCTTATCAAAGATTCTGTTTTGATTTTAGCCTAAGAAAGGCAGAAAGGTTCAGAAGAATGCGGGCTGGATTTGGTTGAGAAAATCCTCCTTCTCTACTCACTGCCTATGTGACTTTGTATAGTTCATTTCACTTTTCAGCTATAAAAGAAGGAGGTTAGACTTCATGGCTGTAAATTCTTTTCTTATTCTAAATCCATGAATTTCTTTTTTTTATGTTTTTTTATAAATTTAATTTTTATTTAATAATTACTTTATATTGACACTCGTTTCTGTTCCGATTTTTTTTTTCTCTCCCTCCCTCCCTCCGCCCCCTCCCCTAGATGGCAAGCAGTCCTTTATATGTTGGATATGTTGCAGTATATCCTAGATACAATATATGTTTGCAGAACTGAACAGTTCTCTTGTTGCGCAGGGAGAATTGGATTCAGAAGGCATAAATAACCCGGGAAGAAAAACAAAAATGCAGATAGTTCACATTCGTTTCCCAGTGTTCTTTCTTTGGGTGTAGCTGCTTTTTTCCGTCTAAATCCATGAATTTCAATCCTCATTTTTCTCATGTCTCAGCATCTTGATGGAAGAACCCTGTGAAGCTTGGACAAAGACAGGGTATTACCTTATCTTTTGTTTTAGCAATTATAGTTTTGTTTACTCTGAGAGCAAGGAAAGTTCCCTAGTAAGACTTTTCTTTTTTTTTTTTTTTTAATTTATGTGTGTCTGTGGGAGTAATCATGTTAGTAACTTCCTGCCTTTATTTCTCCAGATTCTGCCTGCCAAACTAAAATACTCTCCAGTTGCTGATCATTCTAATAACTATTCTCCCAGCTGTCTATAGAAAAAGGAGCTTTCAAATAGAGCCACAGCTGTCAGTCTTTCTCTCTCTTTTTTTTTTTTTTAAAGGAAGAATTATTTACCTTTAAGTTAATACAACACACATGTCCCTCTGTATTGGGACAAGGAAAGAAAAACGGGAATGATGTGATGAAATAAGTGGATAGAAAATGATCAACAGAAAAAAAAATTGGTTTGGGGAAGGGCTTATAGAACAAAGAGGAAATACATTCATTACAGCAGATCTGTCAGAGAAGGAAAGATGGAAAAGTAGCAAATGAGAACTCAATTAAAATTTAAAGACCTTTATGATGGTGAAATGGAATAAAAAAATACTTGAAAAATGCTTTTTTTTTTCTTTTTTGGCTCAGAATTTTATATATCTATGTTTTTTACGCTTAAGGTTATGTATGTTAAAGTCATATACAATGTCTTGCTCTTTCACATATCACCTTTCTTCTTTTCTACTTATTCTTTATTTCTCATGTTTTTTTCTTTCCTTAGTAATTGGAAGGCTCATCATCTTATGTGTTAGCAAGCCTCAGGACAACAGTAACAGCAATAATAGTAATAGCTAGCATTTGTATAACATTTTTATGTTTATTATCTATTAATCTATTATCATATTATATTATATATGCTACATATAATATATTTTGTCTACATACATAAATATATTTATATAAGATATTTGAAAAGTTCTTCATGAATATTATCTCATTTTATCCTCACAACAACCTTGAGGAGGCAAGTGCTGTTATTAGCCCCATTATACAGCAGAGAAAACTCAAGCAGACAGATGCTAAGTGACTTGTTTAGGATCATATAACTGGTATCTTGGATGGGATCTGAACATAGGTTTTCCTAATTCTAGGTCTGTTGCTTTGCATCTATCCACCTGCTCTATCCATGTTACCTAATCAGTGTAATCGCAAATATTTTATTTCTATATTTAATTCAACAAACATTATTAAGTATCTACTCTGTAGATCTGTATTGTGCTAGGTGTCAAGGAGAGACAAGAATTTAGCACCTATTATATGCTTGGCATTATGAGCTAAGAACTTTGCAAATATTATCTCTTTTGATTTTTACAACCACCTTGTTGGGGGAGAGGGAGGAGGTGTTAGCTACTACTATTATTATATTAGGTAAGTGCTGGAGACAAGCAAGAAACAGTTCTTGCCCTCAAGAAGCTTGCATTTTACTGAAAAGAAACAACATTACACATATAAATAAGTATAATACAAATTAAGGGAGAAGGGAGACCGCTAACAATGAGATACATAAAGAAAAATCTCTTATTTTCTCATCTTTGGGCCTTTTCTTTATGTGTGGGACATCCCTAGACCTTGGTCTTAGTGGAAGTTTTCAACTTCCAGCATCCTGAGACATTTTTTAAGCAACTGATTTGAAGCATCTAATTAGGTTCTGATCTACTCTGTGCTTCTCTCACCAGTTTTAACTTGCATTTTTTGTTTAGTATAGAAGTTAAGCATTTTTTTGAAGTGATTACTAATAGATTATGTTTTCTGCAAATTAAAACAACTTTGAGGTACCACCTCATAACTATCAGATTGACTAAGTTGACCAAGAAAAGGAAAAGACAAATGATAGAATAAAAAGGTATTATTTCTTCAATTACTGCATGGTTGGTGAAACTGTGAACCAGTCCAGCCATTCTTATTTATTTTACATATTATTATGCAAACTGGGCATAACTTTTGCCCTAGTGATATTTTTGAGAGTTTTATACTCCATAAAGAAAACAACTCTTATATACAAAAATTTTTATGGTTGCTTTTTGTGATGGCAAAGAATTGGAAACTAAGGAGATACTTATCAATTGGGTAATCAATAGGTTGAATAAGTTGTGATATATGAATGTGATACAATACTATTGTTCTGTAAGAAATGATGAAAGGGGTGGTTTCAGAAAAAATATGTGTAAAAGACCGTAGGAAAATGGTAAAAGAAGGCAAGACTATTTCCCAACGTGACCCAGGAAAAAGCTCATTTTGATGAGTCAAAAATACTTACAGCTGAATAAGTTGTGGATATGATTGTGATGAAATACTATTTGTTGTAAGAAATGATGAATAGTTTGATTTTAGAAAAATATGGAAAGATTTGAATGAAATAATGAAGAGAGAAATGAGCAGAACCAAGAGAACATTGCTACAGTAATAGCAATTCTGTTTGAAGAGCAAATGTAAGGGTGTACCAAATGGTGCAGTGGATAGAGTACTGACCTTGCAGTCAGGAGAACCTGGGTTCAAATCCAGCCTGAGACATTTAATGCTTCCTAACTATGTGATCCTGGGCAAGTCCCATAACCCCAATTGCCTCAGAAAAAACAAAATGAAATATGAATGACTAAGCTATTATTCTGAGTAATGTGAATATTTAAATCAAGTATGAAAGAAAATGTTATCTGACTTCAGAGAAAGAACTGATATGTGGGAAGAATGCATGGTATGGTTCCACATGTTGTTTGTTTTTGATGGCTTGGGATGCAGTGGATGATCTTGGTATCTTTGATGTCTTACAAAGCTCTAAGGTCTCACAATACCGACTTCATCCTACTTCAGGGTACAAATTATTCTCATCTGTTCATTTTGGCTGGGGGAAGTTTTCACATGCTTAGGGTAGAGATCCCCTTAACTCACATAAGGGTTTGAAGTCTTAATCTGTCTACCAAGACAGTTTTCTAAGCTGTGGTTGCAGTACAGGTTTCAGCTTCTTAGAGCTATAGGTAAGCGTTGAGTGCCAGGTAGATACTAAAGATGGATGGGCAGCCCTGAAAAAGGCTCAGCAAGCTTTCACATCAGAGGTGGCTATTCTCTTTCTCTCTCTCTCCCTACTTCCCTCTGTCTGTCTGTTTCTCTCTCTCTTTGTGTGTGTGTCTCTGTCTGTCTCTGTCTCTGTCTCTGTCTCTGTCTCTGTCTCTCTCTCTCTCTCTCTCTCTTTCTCTCTCTCTCCCTCCTTCCCTCTATTTGTCTGTCTGTTTCTCTCTCTCTTTGTGTGTGTCTCTGTCTGTCTCTGTCTCTCTGTCTCTGTCTCTCTCTCTCTTTCTCTCTCTCCCCCTTCCCTCCTTCCCTCCTTCCCTCTTTCTCTTTTCCTCTTTTTTTGTCTCTTTGTCTCTGTCTCTCTATGTCTCTGTCTGTCTCTCAAATGTTGACCTTCTCTAGTGTGAGGTTAGGAGGGAGGGAGGGTGACAATTCCGAAATATATGTGTGTGTGTGTATGTGTGTGCATGTGGTGTGTGTGTATATATATATATATATATATATATATATATATATATATGTATATATATATATATATATATATAAACTTTTAAAAAATTCAGTGAACTTATATAGAGTGAAGTGAGTGGAACCAGTAGAACAATTTATACAAAACCAACAATATTGTAAGGACAATCAACTCCAAAAGACTTAGGAACTCTGATCAACAAAATACCTTTTCACAACTCCAAAGGAATCACAATGAAATGTGTTACTGATTTCATATAGAAAAGTGACAGATTCAGAGTACAAGTCAAAGACTATATTCCTTTCCTTCCTCCCTCCCTCTTCCTCTCTCCTTTCCCTCTCTTACCTTCCTTCCTTCCTTCCTACTTTTTACTTTTTTTCTTCTTTTATTTCTTTCAATGATGAGGTAATTCATTTTTAAATACTATACATATTTATAATAGTCCTTTCCCTCCCTTCTTTATAGATAAAAGGAAGAGGAAAGGGAGGGGAATTGACAATATTCAAACTTAAAAAAAAAAAAAAAAACAACTCCCAAACAGCTTGTGCTTTCTCTTTTAAAACTTATTAATTCATGTTTAACATATATTGGATTACTTGCCATCTAGGGGAGGGGGTGGGGAGAAGGGGAAGAAATTTGGAACACAAGGTTTTGCAAGGGTTAATGTTGAAAAATTATTCATGCATATGCCTTAAAAATAAAAATCTTTAATAAAAAAATTATATCTAGAGCAGGAAAAGAAAAAAGATCAGGAACTCTTTTGTCTTTCTTTTTATCCCCGGCATTTAGCATCTTGTCTGGCACACAGTAAGTGCTTAATAAATGCTTGTTAACTTGACTTCAAAAAACTCCCAACAAAAACTTGTTAAATCATCTCCTATGACAATCTATTGAGGTCTGGAAGTTGTGTTTGTATGTTTTTTAATAGTACTATTTATCATATTTGGTGTAAATATTCCCCCTCCAGTCTATTTTTTATTATATTGCTTTTATGTTGCACTGGAATTTAAAATTTTTTAAAGGTATTATGATAGATTATTTCTTTCTCTGGTCCTCAACATCTACTTTGGAAGCAAACACCATGGTCACCATGCCCCTTTTACCTACTTTTTGGAGATCTTTCAAGAAGCAACTTGGGGGTAATTTGTATAATTTGCCCCACTTTGTCTTGGAAGGAGACAGGGGTAGGGAAAGCAAATGGAGTAGGACAGTATCTCCTTTGAATCCCAAAATCTTAGGGAAGCTAACGTGAGCAAAAGTTTCAACATATATATTCTGGAGTGGGCGGACAGATATTCCACTGGAAGTAGAAAACAGAGACCTTTTTGAACATATACGTGTTCCTGTAGTCATCTGAAGAGATCCTTTGTATGAAATACTGGTTTGAGGACCTAGGTATGAAACAAAAGAAGCTTTCACTAGACTATTAGTACTCAAGTACAGACTCTGTCTGCAGAACTTGAGCTGGAGGGATATATAAACCTCACTCTTCCCTTTTGTTACCAGGGATAATACGTCATCATATCTGGTTCATTTGCTTTTCTATATAAATTTAATTATTATTTGTCCCTTGTCCTTTGTTTTTGAAGAGGGCCAGTGACATCACAGGGTGAGGTCTTGACTTGTGCATGAATTGAATTAAAGTTGGGCAGAGTTATCAAACTGTGCATACCCTTTGATCCATCAGTGTTTCTACTGGGCTTATACCCCAAAGAGATACTAAAGAAGGGAAAGGGCCCTGTATGTGCCAAAATGTTTGTGGCAGCCCTGTTTGTAGTGGCTAGAAGCTGGAAAATGAATGGATGCCCATCCATTGGAGAATGGCTGAGTAAATTGTGATATACTAATATTATGGAATATTATTGTTCTGTAAGGAATGACCAGCGGGATGAATACAGAGAGGACTGGCGAGACTTACATGAACTGATGCTGAGTGAAACGAGCAGAACCAGGAGATCATCATATACCTCAACAACGATACTGTTTGAGGATGTATTCTGATGGAAGTGGATCTCTTTGACAAAGAGAGCTTTAATTGATCAAAGATGGACAGAAGCAGCTACACCCAAAGAAAGAACACTGGGAAATGAATATAAACTGCTTGTTATTTTGTTTTTCTTCCCATGTTATTTTTACCTTCTGAATCCAATTTTCCCTGTGCAACAAGAGAACTGTTCGGTTCTGCAAACATATATTATATCTAGGATATACTGTAATCTATTTAACATGTAAAGGACTGCTTGCCATCTGGGGGAGGGGTAGAAGGAGGGAGGGGAAAAATCGGAACAGAAGTGAATGCAAGGGATAATGCTGTAAAAAATTACCCTGACATGGGTTCTATCAATAAAAAGTTATTAAAAAAATAAAGTTGGGCAGAGTTGCACAAAATTATTAGCTTCATCCTCTTTTCCTGAGTTATTGAAGACCAGTGACAAGGAAAAAGTCAAGATGACTAGTAATAGCCCAGGATGCTGTGGATGATCTTGACATCTTTGTGGGCTGACCTGCTCTAAGCATTCCACAGCACCTGTTTCAGCTGCCTCAGCTTTTGAACAAATTGTTCTCATCTGCCCACTTGAAGCAGGAAGTCCTCACATGCTTGAGGTAGAGATCCCCTTAATTAACAAACCAATGGGTTTGAGACCTGCCAGTTACCTCAGCCTGGTTTAGCCCATCTGCTAGATATGGCTATTTTGCATGCCGACAGCTTCTTGGAGCCACAGGTGAGAGTTAGATGACAGACAGGTGGGCACTAAAAGTGAATGAACAGCTCCTGAATGCTCCATATACCCCATAATTTGATCTAGTCCTATGAAGAAACTCCTTGGTATTCTGATTAGTATTCTATTAAATATGTAATTTCATTTACTCTTTTCAGCAGACCTATCCACAAATATTGAATGTTCCTATAATTATTTAGGTCTTTCTTTTTCTCAGGCATTATGCTTTTATGATTTTCCCTATAAAGATCAACTGTACATATAGGTAAATTTAAAATGTTTGTTGTCTCCTTACTATTTTCTTCCCTCCTTCCCCCTCCCCCACTTAAAAACAACAACAGGATCTGCTACTTGGTGCCGTGGATAGAGCCCCAGCCCTGAAGTCAGGAGGACTGGAGTTCAAGTCTGGCCTCAGACACATAAGGCTTCCTGGTTATGTGACCCTGGGCAAGTCACTTAACCCCCAATTGTCTCAGCAAAACAAACCAAAAAAACCCCCAAACAAACCAACAGCTTATTTGCAGTCTATTCATTGACACCATGACTATGAATTTGCTGGTTAAGGATATATACCAAAGCATTCATTTCTTTTAAACTCAAAGAAATCACAAAATCTCAGACCTCGAAAAGCTCTACTCAGACTCATATCTGAGCAGATATCCATGACCTAGCTTTAAACCAGTTTACTATCCTGGTTCCTTGAGGAGCATGAGGAATAAGGGACTCTTTAGCTCCCTAGAAAGTCCATTATGCATTGATTTCAAATGTATCCAACATGTTCGTGTAAGAGCTCAAGACAAGCAATTTTGGAAAAATAGTGGACAACCATTTAATAAAGGAATGATTATTTAAAGGAAACAGCACATTTGGCATTAAGTGAAATGGGAAACTGAGGACTTTTTAGAAAAATAACTGTGGGAAATTCAAGACTCACCACCAAGTATCTATTAATCATTAAGGCTCTGGGAAGAAGAACAAAGACTTACTCTTTTAGCAGAAATACCTGAGATAACCCCCCTGACCTTCTCTTAACTGCTTAGAGAAGAACATGACTAATTATTTAATGGCCTAGAGATATTCAAAAAGTCTCCAAACTAGCTATCTCTATTTGTTGATTGAGGAAGCCTGAGGTAAACTAAGTTTCCTTGGTTATTCTAGCAACCTTCTAACTCCTCTGGTTTAATGGATTACTTCTAAATAAATCTCCTTATTATGAGGGATTATATGGTATCTCATAAATTTATTAATTAAGGTAGATTGAGCCTCTAACCTAAATTGTAGTTTATGAAGGTCTGATGGGTTTGGGAAAATGAAATTTTTTGTACAAACCTTACAATAATACTCATACTAGCCCAAGTAAGCATTTGTAAACCTTGTAAAACTGACCACCATAAACTTAAGCAAATACACCTGCAAGCATTTGTAAACCTTGTGAAACTTGACCATCATAAACTTAGGTAAACACATTTGCAATAAGTCAATTATATCGGTCTGACTAGAATTTAGCAAACCTGTGCTACTTCCATTTGAGCAAGCATTGAGCAAGGTAGTGAAAATTAGCTGGATAAAGGGGAGGAGATCATGGATTCCTGTGGTTTATGACTATATAATCACCCTTAACTTCTGTGAAATTGGCCTCCTCTCTCTGGAGGATTCAGTGAGCAGACCGCCCACTACTCATGAGATTCTAATAAAGCTTCTGTTCTTCACTTTTAGAAATCTCTGAGTAGACATTTTTGAGTTAGGGTTTGCCGTCCCACACAGCATGGATTTTAAATCCCTCAAATCTCCCATCTTTTTTACTTTAGAGAAGTGAACGCTAGGGCTATCATTGCTTTTCTCTTCTAGACACTATTGTATAAATTGACCAGAACCATTATCAGAAGACTAGATACATTCCTTTCTGATACTCCCTCTCATTTATGAGAACCAGCCTTTGGATACTATTCATCAGAACTTCTGCTAATGTGAGCATCAAGAGTTCACAAAATGGACTTTCTCTATTCATTATCCTGGTTCCTCGAGGAGCATCAGGGTAAGGGACTTTCTAGCTCCCTAGAAAGTCCATTATCCATTTGAGCATCTCTAATTCGTAGAGAAATACTTTGAGCAACATCAGGAATCAACTAGGAGAGTTTTCATAGAATCTCAAATCTGATTGCTTTTTAAAAATACCATATTCTTGTTAAAAAGTGGGGATGGATTTCTTAGTAGAAAAAAATATAGAAGATTAGCTCTTGTTCGTTCTGAAAACTCTGCCATGAAAATTTGTTTTTCACTGCTGCTTCAGTATTTACTGGAAATAACATCTATAGAAATCCAGTGGGGAATTCTTGGTATGGTGGGAAAGATATGGGATCTTCAATCAGAAGACCTGGGTTTAAATCTCAGTTTGACCACTTAAAATTTCTGGGTCTTAGCAAAATTACTTTTTCTCTTTTAGTTTTCTCAATTATGAAATGAACGTCTTGGAATACATGACATCTAAGCACCCTGCTCTTGCTAATTTGTGATCCTATTGTTTGCCAGTGCTAGATCTATGATCCTACTAAGTGTTTGTTCTTATCATTGTATGAGTTTTCTACTTGATTGTTCCAATATGTGTGGTTTCCCCTAATAGAATATAACAGCTTGGAGAACAGAACCTGTTTTGTTTTTGCCTTTGTAGCCAAACTGCCTATTTTAGTGCCTGGTATAGAGTAAATTTTTTAACAAATGCTAGTATATTTATATGAACATGTTGGACATATTTGAAATCAAAGCTCAAGAGAAGCAACTTGGGAAAAAATGGTGGGTAACCATTTAATAAAAGAATGATTAAAGGAAACAGCTCATTTGGTATGGACTTGAAATCCCTCAAATTTCTCATGGCTTTTTCACACTAGAAAAGTGAACAACAGGGCTATCAGTGCCTTTCTCCTCCGACACTATAATACTAATTGATTAGAATCATTATCAGGAGACTGGGTACATTCCTTTCTAATATTCCCATTGCTTTATCTACTGGCCTTTCTCTAAGCACCTGTGGAGTTACAACTTTCCTCAATGTGATTTTCCCCAGAGCAATAGATGAAAAGTGGTTCCAAAGGAATACTCCCCTAATTTCTACATTTCAACTATGTAGAAAGTTTACTTGCACTAATTGGCATCGTGTCTATAGTGCTAGACTTGTAGTCAAGAGATTCAGAGTTCAAATATTCAAATCCTTTCACAGATTTACCAGCTGTATGGAGTCAGTTAACCTCTGAAGAAGTCATTTTATCTCTCTGATTAATTTCTTTATCTGTAAAATTAAAAAATAATAATAGCACCTAACCATCTATATTAAAGTTAGTTATTATTCTTAGTTCTTCAGACATGAAGAATCTATCATAAATGGTATTTAAAACAGAATGAAATTACTCTGGAATGAGAAAAAATCATGAAGATGAACAAACCCCCCATTGTTTTCATTTATGAAAACCAACCTAGTAATTCATCAAAGCATCTGCTAACCTGAGCATCAGGAGATCACAGAATTAGTTCTGATACTCCACTATCTGTGGTGTCTCTTTTAAGTTGTCCATATATTTTAGAGTTGGAATGGGACAAGTCACTTTATATCACCTATTTTGAATTATTGTACGAGAGGGGGATACTTTTTAAGGCTTTTTATAAGATAATGAGGACAAAAAATGGAAAGTTAATAGTGAAGGATCTTCTATAAGGTTTTCTGATATGCATCAGGTGCTCAAGGAGGACTAGCACCTCTGGTGTGAGGATTTGCTGAGCCCTTTTCAGAAATGCATCCACCTGTCACCCATCTCTCACCTGTGGCTCCAAGAAGCTGTAGTACATGCAATGCTACGTACCATCTTGGCAGTTGGGCTAAACCAGATTGAGAGAAACTGACAGGCCTCAAACTAGTCAATGAGTTAGGGTCTTCTCGAGGTGGAATTGGCAGATGAGAACAGCTTGTTCCAAAGGCCAGTAAGGCAGCTGAAGCAGGCACTGTGGAACACTATCAAAGATGCATCTGAGGCCATTGCTAGTTATCTTGCTATTTGTCTTGCTACTGAGCTTTGATGGCAAAAGACTCTGCAAGAGAAAGTGAGGCTGGTGACTTTGTGCAACTCTGACTCATTTAGATGTTGTAAATGTTGTCCTTGAAAAATGAAGGACAAACAGCAATAGCAGAACCACCTTGCATTAGTCCAACCAATCTAGAAAACAACTTGGAATTATGTGGGAAAAAAGGCTGCCTTTTAACTTTGAGATCTCAGAAAGACCAAAGACAGAAGGAAAGGTCCCATAGCAGTTTATAGTGGTTTTAAAAAACTGCAGACAAACTGGATGGCTATCCATTATAGAAAGGCTAAATCAAATATTGGTACATGTATATGATGTACTAAAGTACATAAGGTAACATAATGATTATTATTATACTGTAAGAAACAATAACTGTCAAGAATTCAGAGAAACATCAATTCAAAGTACCAACAATGGTACAATGATCATAAGATTAAATAAAAAGAAAGATATAATTAACTAATATTTGTAATTCGTTTTTGCAATATTAGACAGTAAGTATTACAGATACTGTTCTGAGGATGATGATGAAACTGAGCCTTACATATTTATAATAATCAAGTTTGTCCCCTTGAAGGATAAATGACAAAATGTGCCTCATTTTTCATAATAATATGGAAAGAACTATGAGTTGCAAACATTGCCAGGCTGCTACATATACTTATTTTTTTGCAGAACTGTTTTTCCTCTCCTTCCCCCTTTTTTGTTATAAGAGAAGTTTCATCAGGTAAAGTAGCAGGGAAGAAATTTTTGGAAATGACTGTGATATAAAATAAAAAGGCATATATATAAAACTTTTAAAAAACTCATTATGGCAAAATCTGAATTTGTATAGCAAATTAATTAGGTAAAGGTGTTTAAATGTATCTGTTCAATTTTCCAGATAGCCTGGGATACTTTTAACTTGACAGCATTATGTTGGATCTGACATTCCAGAGAAAAGAAAGCTTAATGGCTTATCAGTGTTTCCATGGCAACATCTGTGAAAGGAGTCTGGGGGAGGGAGAGAGTGAGGAGGAATAGCATTGCAGAGGTGAAAGGTCATGACACATTATGATAAGCCCGTATAACGAAACCTTTCACGTGCCTGGAGTATGTCCTTGAGGATACTTACTCATTGGCCTGTTGGTTCTCTCATCACCCATAAATAACCCCTGTTGGTCCCACTTTTGTTTAAGTTATTACTTTGGAATGTCACTTAGATGGTTACTCTGTACTGCCCTTTAAAGGACTAATATACATTCACTCTGCTTAGTCTAATGAGCAAGTGATAAATTTTCTCTGACCTATATAGGTCTTTTAAACAACCACAACCGAGGACATTGGAATGATTTCACAACATTTGTGTTGTCTTCAAATTAGTCTGTAAAGAGTCTGGATATCCTCAGAATAATGAAGCACTCTGAGAGGGAGATTTAAGAGGCAAAATACCCTTTCCATCACCCCAACCACTCATGATGAGGGGCAGAAGTGAGATGTCTGTTATCCTTTGAGAATAATTGATTTCTGGAAATTCATCCTCAACAGCCCAACTTTTAGAAAGAAGAAATTCTTCTAAGAAGGGCTTAAATAAAAGAGAAATTTTCTTATAAAAAATTTTAAATCCTGTTGAGAGAATCAAAGATTTAGAACTATATAGAATTTAGAATCTTCAAAGTTCTTCATCTCAACTTTTTTTGTCTGCAGCTGAGGAAACTAATAGCTGAAAAAATTTAATGACTTGTTCCCAGTCATATGGGGAAGAAAGGGGTGAACTAAGATTTTAACCAAACCTAATTACTTTGCATCTAGAGCTCCCACCTTTCCACTGCAAGACCTAAATGTCCTTCAGCTGGTTAAAAACATAGACACTTTATTACTGAATTCATGTTTTAGGAAAATAATGTGTCAAAAGTATTGCTTCTATGTCCCTTACTTACTAGAAAGATGAGTTAGATCTGGGTAATCTGAAGACAGAGAGGAGAAAAATAAAAGATGGAAGAGTGATTTTCAGAGTCTTAAATTCTAACTCCATTGATGATATTTATTTGATCTTCCTGGTATTTTAGTTTCCCCAACTTTGAAATGATCATATTTACTTGCAACCTGGGTTAATACTTGTAAAGTGCTTTGAGATCACAGATAAAAGATCTAGTGTAAGCCTAAAGTGTCATCATGCTTTTATTCTATGCCTAGAATGTGTGCTTGTGTGTCAGGGAGAGAGGGGTATTGGAGAAAGGGAGTGTTGGTTCCCTGATTCAGAGGAACTACAGCCAAGCACATTCTACCTTCTTTTATCTCATCCCTAGTTTCTTTGTGTTTATATGGAAGAAGGGACCAAGGGTGGGGAGGCTGAGATAAAGCAGGTTTGTTTAGGGATGAGTCAGAGGAAGCTCAGCTGGAGTGTTTTATTTGGGGCTGATGGATAAATTGCTCATCACTACTTTTGTTACTCCCACTGAGAAGGGCAGGAGTTTCTCACAATTTATTCAATTTGTGAAGTTAGTTATCAATGAGGAACAGGGAACCCCTAATCACCTGAAGCACCATTTTGAAATGTCTAATTACAGAATAATATTATTGATTAGCAAGTCAGATGTTCAAAAAGTGGTCATATTTAATGGTAAAATACATATACATATATGTATTTTTTCAAAAATATTTTCTTTTCTAATTATATACTAAAAAATTGACCTGCATTTTCAAATTTTTTTGAGTTCTAAATTCTGTCCTTCTATCCCATCCCTTTCCTCTCCCAGACAGAAAATATAGGAAAAATCCAAATTCAAGAAAAATAAAGAAACAAAAGTATACTTTAATCTGCATTCAGATCCCATCAGCTCTTTCTCTGGGAACAGATAACGTTTTTCATCTTAAGTCCTTCAGAATTTTCTTGGATCATTGTATTGCTGAGAGTAGCTAAATTATTCACAGTTGGTCATTGTACAATATTGTTGTTACTGTGAACAACATTCTCCTGGTTCTGCTCACTTCATTTTGTATCACTTCACCTAAGTGTTTCCAGATTTTTCTGAAAAAAGAAAATGGTTGAAGGTATCACAGCTATAAATATCTCAATTATATTCTGAACTGTTATCACAAACTAGCAATGTGGATAACTGAGCAACAAGGCCTTACAATTCCTTTATGAAAAAGTGGTAAAAAAATATATAGCTCTCTGAGCAAAGTAAGTCAAATATTATTATCAAATGAAATAATACAGGCACAGTACTGTGCAAACTTTGAAGTGCTATATAAATATTATTTTTATTATATTTATACATGTTTTTATTTTATTTCATTTATTTATTTATTTTATATATAACTTTTTGTTGACAGAACCCATGCCAGGGTAATTTTTTTTTACAACATTATCCCTTGCACTTGCTTCTGTTCCGATTTTCCCCCTCTCTCCCTCCATCCCCTCCCCCAGATGGCAAGCAGTCCTATATATGTTAGATATGTTGCAGTATATCCTAGATACAATATATGTTTGCAGAACCGAACAGTTCTCTTGTTGCACAGGGAGAATTGGATTCAGAAGGTAAAAATAACCCGGGAAGAAAAACAAAAATGCAAATAGTTTACATTCATTTCCCAGTGTTCTTTCTTTAGGTGTAGCTGCTTCTGTCCATCATTTATCAATTGAAATGGAGTTAGATCTTCTCTTTGTCAAAGAAATCCACTTCCATCAGAATACATCCTCATACAATATCGTTGTTGAAGTGTATAATGATCTCCTGGTTCTGCTCATTTCACTTAGTATCAGTTCATATAAGTCTCTCCAAGCCTCTCTGTATTCATCCTGCTGGTCATTTCTTACAGAACAATAATATTCCATAACATTCATATACCACAATTTACCCAGCCATTCTCCAATTGATGGGCATCCATTCAATTTCCAGTTTCTAGCCACTACAAACACCACAAACATTTTGGCACATACAGATCCCTTTCCCTTTTTTAGTATCTCTTTGGGGTATAAGCCCAATAGAAACACTGCTGGATCAAAGGGTATGCACAGTTTGATAACTTTTGGGGCATAATTCAGATTGCTCCCCAGAATGGTTGGATTTGTTCACAACTCCACCAACAATGCATCAGTGTCCCAGTTTTCCTGCATCCCCTCCAACATTCATCATTATTTTTTCCTATCATCTTAGCCAATCTGACAGGTGTGTAGTGGTATCTCAGAGTTGTCTTAATTTGCATTTCTCTGATCAATAATGATTTGGAACACTCTTTCATATGAGTGGTAATAGTTTCAATTTCATCATCTGAAAATTGTCCATTCATATCCTTTGACCATTTATCAATTGGAGAATGGCTTGATTTCTTATAAATTTGAGTCAGTTCTCTATCTATTTTGGAAATGAGGCCTTTATCAGAACCTTTAACTGTGAAGATGTTTCCCAGTTTGTTGCTTCCCTTCTAATCTTGTTTGCATTAGTTTTGTTTGTACAAAGGCTTTTTAATTTGATATAATCAAAATTTTCTATTTTGTGATCAGTAATGGTCTCTAGTTCATCTTTTGTCACAAATTCCTTCCTCCTCCACAAGTCTGAGAAATAAACTATCCTATGTTCCTCTAATTTATTTATAATCTTGTTCTTTATACCTAAATCATGGACCCATTTCAATCTTATCTTGATATATGATGTTAAGTGTGGTCCATGCCTAATTTCTGCCATACTAATTTCCAATTATCCCAGCAGTTTTTATCAAATAATGAATTCTTATCCCAAAAGTTAGGATCTTTGGGTTTGTCAAACACTAGATTGCTATAGTTGACTATTCTGTCTTGTGAATCTAACCTATTCCGCTGATCAACAATCTATTTCTTAGCCAATACCAAATGGTTTTGGTGACTGCTGCTTTATAATATAATTTTAGATCAGATACAGGCAGGCCACCTTCATTTGATTTTTTTTTCATTAATTCCCTTGAGATTCTCGACTTTTTATTGTTCCATATGAATTTTGTTGTTATTTTTTCTAGATCATTAAAATATTTTCTTGGAAATCTGGTATAGCACTAAATAAATAGATTAGTTTAGGGAGTATTGTCATCTTTATTATATTCGCTCAGGCTATCCAAGAGCACTTAATATTTTTCCAATTATTTAAGTCTGACTTTATTTGTGTGGAAAGTTTTTTGTAATTTTGCTCATATAATTCCTGACTTTCCTTTGGTAGATCGATTCCCAAATATTTTATGCTGTCAACAGTTATTTTGAATGGAATTTCTCTTTGTATCTCTTGCTGTTGGATTTTGTTGGTGATTATACATATGTTTTTAAGAAAACCAAGCAAAAATCTAAATTTAAAAATAGATGGAAAAATATCAATAGAATTTTGCTCTTCAAAAGATATGATCATCTCTCTTTCTTCTTTAACTGGTAGTAATTAAAATTGAATCCCATTCACAAAGGATCAATTTCTACCAAATTCTAAGATCGAGTCTCTTATGTAAAGTGGAATATATCTTGGCATTCATTGGAGAGACAACAGGAAAGTTATTCTCCTTCTCTATCTTTTATTAGGCAGATAAATCTCTGGTAAGGAGATTAGTAAACTAAAATTATTTTTTGAAGTCCTCTAGCATTCACATTCTCATGCTTTGATAATAGTCTTAAAAAATTTCCTTATGTAAGATTGTACTAGGGCAATTTTTCATGATAAAGTTTTTAAAGTACACTAACTTCCCTGTCAGATTGAGATCTAATTTCTCTTTAATTGTGTAAAGAAGTAGAAAATGTCCCAAATGCAGCTTGGAAAATGAAGCAACAATGAAGATAAATAAATGGTCAAAGGATATATATAAGTTTTCAAAAGAAATGTTATCTGTGGATAGCCATTTGAAAGATGGTTCCAAATCACTACTAATAATAGAAATGCAAATTAAAACATCCCTGAGCTATCATTTTACATATCCAGCATATTTACAAAGATAAGAAAAATAAAGAAATTTTGATGTTGAAGGGGCAACAGGACCTGTACATTAATAAACCGGACCATTTCACAACTCCACTAACAACTGTATTTTGGAAAACAATTTAGAAGTATACAACCAGTCAATAAATGATTTTTTTGCCCTTTGATCCACAGAGATTCCACTGCTGGGACTATATTTCTTGGAGATCAAAGACAAAAAACAAAGGTTTCATATATACTAAAATATTCATAGCATATTTTTTTTATATTAGAGACAAAGAATGTGTCCACTGATTAAGGAAAGTTTGAACAAACTGTGTTATATTAGTGTAATTATTACACTTAAGAAATAGTGAATTAAGACACCATAAATATAAGGAATTCAAAGAAACATGAATGAAAAAACATGTAGTAAGTCCTAAAATGAGACAAATACTATGATAAACATCAGAGATACAAATAGAAAAGGAAAGACAACCCTGCCTTCAAGGAGATTACTTTCTAATGGATGAAATCACCTATACATAGAGAGAGAAACAGAGAAAGAGAGAGAGAGAGAGAGAGAGAGAGAGAGAGAGAGAGAGAGAGAGAGACAGACAGAGAGAGAGAGAGACAGAGAGAGACAGAGAGACAGAGAGACAGAGAGACAGAGACAAAGAAAGAGCTGTTGTGGCCAGGGAAAGCCATTTTGGTCTAGAAAATTATAGGGATAGTGAGTGGGATCATAATGGAGAATCAATCCAGGTACAATGGCAAAGTTGAATTCCAAAACTGGAGGAAAGTAGATGATGGATAGGTAGTTGTTAAGACTATAGAAGAAGAAGGGAACAGAAAGAAGGATTGAAGTGAAGCATGAGAGTGGCTTTCCTTAAAAAATGGTCTAGTCAGTCACTTATAACTAGAATAAATGTTCCTCCAGGGATTATTTTCTGGTATATCTAAAAGGTGATTGGTAAAGAGATTGTGGAAGAGGTTTGCCAGAGAGAAAAGACTAAAATGAAGTAGATTGAGGATTTCCTGACATAATGATCTTCAAGGTACTCATTAGTCAGAAGAACTAGATCTAGCAAAGAAATTCTTTCAGGGCACAGTTTCTGGTATGATCAATATGATAGTTGGTGCAATTTTGAAGAGGGCAGAAGTAACTAGAAAGGAGAGAATACTTACATGAGCTAATGTAGAAGGAAATAAGCAGATCCAGGAAAATAGCATACATAATGACTAAACCATTATTAAAAAATTAAATTTTATGTCAAAATGAATAATCTTTGATGAACTTCTTTTCTTGAAGAAATGAGGTACTTTGGATGAGACATTTTATATAAATTCTCAAAGGTGTTGTGTTGATTGAAACTTTGCTTAATTGTTTTCTCTGTTACCAGGTAAAGTTCCTAAGTTGTGTGTTGATATCTTGAAATTGTCAAAACAAAAAACACTTAATAAAAATCCTTTAAAATATGAAAAACTACCTCAAATTATTTCTAATAAAAGAACCATAAACAGAAAGAACTTTAAATGTTCACTTCACAAACTTTAATTGGCAAAGATATCAGACTTCTTGACTGGATTCATACTTCTTGTCAGTATAGGGAATTTCTGATAAGAAACTTGGTCACTATTCTTTTTGCAACTTACTGTCTTAAGTTTTCTGGGGAGCTAAAACTTTAGGTGACCCGTGTGGAGTTACAGTCTTTATAATTCAAATGGGAGCTGGGTCTTCCTCTAGGTTAGTTTTGTAACTACCATGATCCACTGATATGATATGTGATGACAAATAAGGAAATGTAACCATCTCCATGCTGGAGAGATTGTGAGAAGAAAGACACAATATACTTTTGGTGGAGTTGTGAACTGTCATTAAACTGTGCATACCATTTGTTTCAATGATCCAACAATCTATGCCACAAAGAGGATAAAGACCAAACTACAAATCCCATATTTATCTGGATGTTCATAGTTATACTTTGTAGTTAAAAGAGAGAGAGAGAAAATAAAGAAAGGAAGGAAAGAAGGAGGAAGGAAAAAAGAAAAAAAGGAAGAAGGAGGGAGGGATGAAGGAAGGAAGGAAGGAAGGAAGGAAGAGAGGAAGAAAGGAAGAAGAAGAGAAAGAAGGAAGGGAAGAAAAAAGTAAGAAAGAAAGGAAGGAAGGAAGTAGGAAAGATAGAAAGAAAAAGAAAAAAGCAGTCTCTAAAATTTAAAGCTACTGAGACTTAACTAACTAAGATAAGACTCTCTCTTATATATTACTGCCCAAAAGTGCTGAACTCATCATCCTGGGGCATCTGACTCAGCCACAAGGGGAAATGCCTACAGTGGATGTGAAGTAGAAATGGGTGTGCCTGGGGCAGGAAGGATTTCTTTTCTTTTTCCCTTTCCCCTGCCCTCCCCAGTACATATTCAGCACCTTCTGTGAGTGCCTGAGTAGCAAGTTAGGTTATAATTGCTTCTATTGGCTTAATTTTAGAAAGGGCAAGCTGGGAGATTGAATAGCTTTGAAGGGGAAATAGGGGGTTTTATTTAAGTTTAAAAGTATCTTGGGTGGGCTGGAAATAAATCCCAAGACTGACTATTTCAGAGAGGATTCTGGCAATTCAATTTCGGACCTGCTGATTGATCACATCTCTCCAACCTCCCCACCTCCATTCCCACCCCTGACTCTACTTAAGGAAGGATTGCTCCAATCAATGATGAATACAAAGAATTTGGAAAAATACATAAAGCCACAAAATGAGTAGGATAAAGAGACTGTGGTAGAAAAACAACTTTCAGGTAAATAAATAAGGCAAAATAAAATTTTAAAAAAGCAGAACACTTCTGAGTGAGGTGTGTAAGAATCCCATCTCCTGGTTTTGTTGTAGTTGTTAATGACTGTTTTGAGATGGACAATGAGTCTATGAATAGACAAAGATAGATCATGATTTTCATCAAAGATTTCTTTACCTTATCTTTCTCCCAGAACCCACCCTTCCTCCAATTTCCCTCTTAGTGTTAAATACACCACCATCTTTTCCATCACCTTATTTCGAACCTTTAGCAAATGGCTGTTATGGAAGAAGCCAGTGAAAGATGCTGGGGTCTGTTTCTCATTATAATTACCCATAAAATCCATAAAATTATTAATAAGTATTATCATCATGGATATTATTAAACACCTCCAGACAACTTTGGGCAAATTGGATGGGAATCATAAAATTCATTCTAATTTGCTCAAATTGATCTTTATCCCAGGCAGAGGATGATCAAGTACTCATAGGTCTTGACTCTACAACTATACCATATGGAAGAACTGCTTGCTATGGTTCATTTCACCTGGTAATAGTCTGGATCACAATTTGATTACTATTGACATCATCCCTACTTGAAACACAGAATGTTTTCTGGCAGTTTGGAATAATGTTTCTCGATGATCCATTGGCATTGCTTTTTAATTGGGCAATAATAACAGGTTTTGTTATTACTATCATTATTGTCATCCTTATGGAATCACAGAATGTTAGGGCTAGAAAGGACATTGGAGATCATCTAGTTCAGCCTTGGCTTATTCTGTATTTCTCTGCCCCTATCTTTAGGAAACAAAGGAAGCTTAGCAGATAGGAAGCAGGTAGGTAAATGATCAGGTCACAGCTTTATCACTGCTTAATTTCTTTTAAAATGTTTATTTCATTTATTGTTTGAGTTCTGATTTTTTTCTTTTCCCTCCTTCCCAATTCCATATTAGAAAAGTCTATATTTGATACAGATATATATATTCCATGTATCAGCTCTTTCTCTGGAAGTGGATAGTATTTTCCTTCCTAAGTCCTTTAAGTTGATTGAATGTTCAGCATAGCTTAGTCATTCACAGTTACCCTTGGAACAATATTGATGTCACAATATACACTGTATACAATGGTTTCATTCTACATTATTTCATCCAAGTATTTCCATGTTTTTCTAACATCTCATAGCACAAGTGGTATTGGATCACAATCATGTACCACAACTTATTCACAAATTCCTTCCCATGGCATCCCCTAACTTTCCAGTTTTTACCAACACAAAAAGAACTACTATAATATTTAAGTACATATAAGTTCTTATGGTTTTCCCTAGACACCTTAGGAAACAGATTTAATAGTGGTATTGCTAGGTCAAAGAGTATACAGTTTTATAATTTTTTGGGAGTAATTCCAAATTGTTCTTCAATTACTCTCTTAATTTCTCAGTTCTGGTGTATAAGGTATTTAGAGGACATGAAGCAACATAAATTAATGCCCCAGACTAATAGCGATCCCTTCATGTACAACAAAACTGACACAGAAGGAGATTACTAAGGACCATAGACCATAGATACTAAAACGCTACTTGTGTTCCCAATTTCAAATTGTCTGTCTCCAGCTCTCACATCTCTGTTCTCATGACAAGTTCACTTTTTCTCACTTTCATATCCATACATTCCCACCAAATGATCTCTAATCCCCAAGTATAAGCCAATTTGATGCAAGATTTGTACCAGTTGCCTTGAATAATCTGTACTCCTTTCAAATGTTTCCTGTAGTCCTGGAGAATGTCCCAGGGAAATCTCCAATGCCCAGCAAACTTTTTCCTTAAACTTCTTCCCATTCACATTCTCCCAACTGGACTGCCATATTTGAGGAATGAGGAAACTGAAGTCCATCATTAATATTGACTTTTTATTGTGCTCTCCTGATAATTTGACTTTCTACTTAGATTTGTGAGTTTTTTAAAATATGAATCCTTTTCCTCTTTCTAAGCTTTTAGGTGCATTAAACTGGAGATTATAAAGAAAGGTACATACCTATCTATCTATCATCTATCTATATTTTTTTTCCTGAAAAACTAGTATAGTTTAGAGATCATTAAATTTCAAGTCAAAAAATCTTGGGCATAAATTCTACCTTCACCATTTTGTGATTCCAGATAGGTGATTTAACTTTTCTGGGCCTCAGTTTTCTCATCTACTAGATAAGGAAATTAAAACTTTGAAGAGGAAACCTGATATAGTGAATAGAGAGTCAGGAAGAATTAGGTAGAAGTTCTTTCTGATACCTCCCTATTGGATATGTTACCCTGGGCAAGAATCATTTAACATCCCAGTGTCCCAGGCCTCTAAGACCACAGATTGCAGAATTGGTGTTGAAGTCTGTACAAATAAAGGAAGTTTCTTCACTGGGTATTTCCTATAACAATGAAATCATAGGTCCAGGCCAATAAAATAGACAAATAATACCAATACTATCTGTATTATCTGCCACACAGGGTTGTAGCGAGAATAAAAAAAAAAGATAATTTATATAAAGTGTTTTGTAGCTTTTAAAATGTATTGTATTTTTAGGATACAAATAATGAACAGATGACAAAATCTTCAGATATGCTGTTTTGATAAAAATGGTGTTAGCTAATGAGAGTAATTTCAATGTCATATGTATTTTTCTTTTTTTTTTTTTGGAGACAATCAAGTTTAAGTGACTTGTCCAAGATGATATAGCTAGTAAATGTCTGAGCCAAATTTGAACTTGGGTCCTTCTGACTCCAGGTCCAATTCTCTATCCTACCATGTTACCTAGCTTCCCTGGCATGTCTATTCTTTAAAAAGTAATAGTTTCTGTACTATATTTACACATATCTGTTTTTGACCTTACTTTCTATACTTTCTTCAGTTGTGAATGTAAAATGTATAACTGGATAGAGCCTTCACCTGGAAAAAGTTATGAATGAGTTTCCATACAATGGCTCACCTCATTGTATGTGATGGGAACTGTAAGACAATGTAGCCTCACTTGGGAAAGATGTATTATTGGAAAGGGAAAAAGACTAGTGCATGGATTAAAGTGACTGGAGAGAATGAGGAGATCTAAGATAGCAAAATTCAGCTGTGGGGAAAGAAAGATGCTCAGATTTAGAATGAGACTTTTGCAACTCCAATGATTCAATAATTCTGGATTTCCACAGCCCTGTAATTTTACCTTATCTTCAAGCTTCATTAGAGATTAGAATTCAGAATTGTTTGTTTTGCAGTGACAGGCAGCTGTAGATACAGGGAATGGTCATAGAACAAGAATTGTCACTTTCAAGAGAGAAAGAGCAGTTATTGTTCATTTTTCATTCTTGAAGAAGACAAATGACATCACTTGTATGTGAAAGAGAAAGACCTCAGGGTCTATCGTAAGTGAGTCTTTTTTTCTGGATATTGGAATGCCTTGGTTCTCTGTGACCTTCTAGAATGGAACCAATTACTTCTAGGAAACTAATTAAATCCTAATCCTTTTTCCATGTGACAATCATTCAGTCTTTTTTTCAAAAACAAAAACAACTCAAATATGTTGTCCTCTAAAATGAACCTGGAAATCCCGAACACTGACAATCTTACCCCTAGGAGCCCTCTGGGAGGAGAGATAAATCGCTGGTTTGTGAAAAATGTGAACAAAACAGGAGACAGTTAGCAGATTGACTTTGTGATCTAATTTTTGGAGCAGTAACTTTTAATTTAGTAAGTTTTTTATTTGTTTAGATGTTTTTAGATCCTTATATAGTCAAGCATTTATTGATTGCTTACTACATATTAAGCACTGTGCTAAATTAATTTTTGATCATAGGAGAGCAAAGAGACTTGGTGGAAAGAAACACCATTCCTTGAGTATTTTTGTTCTTTCAAATTCCTTTCTTCTTATTTTATTACTAATCTTGTTCTGCCAAGCTTCAGCCTTGGATTACTTCTTCCTTCTGCTATCCTTGCTCTTATTTTCTTGCTGCTTACACATATAGGACCAGGGCAAACAGTCCAGTGCCTTGTAGAAAAGGACCACTTCTGTTTCATGTGAAGCTGGAGAAAATAATGAAGCCAGACTGACTGGGGTCCACTATAAATTTATTATATAAGCTCAACTGGGCTTTCACTGCAGTAAGGCATTCTTTCTATAGTCTCCTGATTAACTTACTGTCCCACTCTCTACAATCCCTCTTCAAACCTTCCATGATTCCCTTCCCCCTATTCTCTCAGCTAAGAACCTTGTCTCATTTTTCACTGAAAAAATATATTCTTTCTTCTTTTCTCTTCCTTTTCATTTCACATTCTTCCTGATGCCTTCTGCCATAATTTTTTCCCCACCCTTGTCTCATATAAAGGTGTAACCTTTCTCCTTATCCAGACAAACTCTGCTATATATACAAATGATCTTTTTCTATCCCATGTCATCTAACATATTGCCATCTCTGTCATTCTTACTCTTTCACTATTTTTTTTTGTCTATTGTTTTATTTCTTACTGCCTACAAACAAGCCCTTGTCTCTGCATTCCCCAAAAGCCCTTGATCCATCCATCCTCATTAGCTATCATCCCATATCTCTTTTGCATTTTATGCTAGATTCCTTGAGAAGGACATTTACAATGGTGATTCTATTTTCTTTCCTTTCTTAATTTTCTGCAGCCTAGCTTCCCATTTCATCATTCAACAGACACAATTCTCTAAAGTTACCAATGATCTTTCAGTTGCCAAATTTAATGGCTTTCTTTTTCAGTCTTCATTCTTTTTTTTTTTTAATCTCTTGAATAGCTTTGATTTCCTTTTTTCTTCTTGATATTCTCTTTTCTAAGTTTTTAAAGACTCTCCTCTGATTTTCCTCCTACCATCTGACTACTCCTTAATTTCCTTGTCTTTGTCCATTTTACACCAGTTAAAAGTATGTCTTCTAGAGCTCTGTCGTGAGCTCTTATATCTTCTCTCTCCATACTATTTTGTTTGGTCATCTCATTAACTTTGGTGGATTCAATTAAAATCTTTATGCTAATGATTTTTAGATCTACTTATTCAGCCCTAACTTTTCTTCTGATATTCAATTTCTTTACCTCAGCATGTCTAAGTTGAACTCTTCATCTTTCCCCCACACCAAATCTTTTTCTCTTCTTAACTTTTCTATTACTATTGAAGTAATCTATCTTCCCAGGCTTACAAATGAGATGTCATCTTTGGCTCTTCAATCTCTGTCACCTCCTATATCCAGTTGGCTGCCACAGCTATTGATTTTATTTTCATAACATTTCTTGCATATCATTCTCCTCTCTGACATCACCACCTTGATGTTTTATTCTTATCACCTTTAAAGGGACATAGCTTCTAGGGGAAATACAGTAGTAATCCTGAGGTTCCCTGAGCTTAGAGTGCTAACATTCTGACTGTCAATAATCCTAAAGTTTCCTGGTGTAGGAATGTTATAGTATAGTTCTAGAAATTTTCCTGACTACCAGATAACAGTCTGTTGGTCAGTGATAAAAGAGTTTCTGAGACAAATGGTGAGATGCATTTAGGGTTAGCATACTAGATCACTCCTCAGCTCTATCTCTGGGCCATAAAATTAGCATATCAATGACATGAAGAACCAGATTTCTTTGTCTGTTTCTACAGTTTTGTCTTCTTGCTACTAGTTCTTTGCTAAAGTTCTTTTGGAACTTAATCTGCTTCAGTTGGCATTATAATGACAATAAACTTTGTCTCTGACTTGGAGATGGGTTCAAATCTGCAAATTCTTTTGAAACATCTTGGGATACTTCTCTGCAACCCCAACCTTTTGGTGGTCTCCTTTTGAACCTCAACAACCTCACACCTGCATTATTGTAATAGTTTGCTAGCTTGGTCTTCCTGCCTCAACTCTTTCCCTACTCTAGTCCATCCTCAACTCAACTGTCAAAATTTTCCCAAACCATAGACCTAATCATGTGCCTTCCCTCCCTCATTTCAATGGCTTCCTAATATCTCCACAGTTAAATGAGACATCATCTGTTTGGCATTTAAAGCCCTTCCCAACCTGGTCCCTTTCTATCTTTTCCATCTTCTTGTATGTCATTCCCCTTCCCCGACACCGGCCTTCTACACTCTGTAAGTCAGTGATACTGGCCTCTTTGTTGTTTCTCAAACAAGATCCTCTCTTTCTACTCAAGGCATTTTTCACTGGTTGACTCCCATGTCTGGAATACTCTCACTGTTTATCTCTGACTTCTGACTTCTCTGGTTTCCTTTCAAAACACTGCTAAAATCCCATTTTCCTTAAGACTCCTTTCTTGATTCCCTTTCAATTTAGCAACTTCCCTTAGGGGCAGCTAGATGGAACAGTGGACAGATTGCTGGCCGTGAATTCAGGAGGACCTGAGTTGAAATGACCTCAGACACTTAATACTTTCTAGTTGTATGAGCTTGGGCAAGTCATTTAATCCCAATTGTCTCAAAAAAAAAAAAAAAACCCTCAACAAATCAATAAATAAACATTTAAAACATTTTTAAAAATTGGTTAAAAAACACCTTCCCTCTATTAATTATCTCTAATTGACTGGTATGTATTTTGTGTGGAGATAGTTATTTTTGTATTTTTTTACCCCATTAGATTGTGAACTCCTTGAGAGCAGGGATTATTTTTTGCCTTTCTTTGTATTGCTAATAATTAACACAGTGCCTGACACATAGTAAATGCTAAATGCTTAACAAATGCTTACTGATTGGCTGATCCTGGCCTTCAGAATTAAAGAGAACTTGTGCAAAGAAGGAAGAAATCTTTTAAAACAAGCAAGACATGCAAGAGGGGAGCCATGGGAAACAACTCACAAACTTCCAGGCAGCTTTAGTGACTTCTAGTTAGGATGATAAGGATGATCCAAGCATTCTCCTCAGCAAAACATGCACTAATGATCAATCTAGGGCCAGGAAAAGAGATAGTGACACACACTTTCCCTTCCCTTTTCTTCTTGTCTAGGGTATGGGGGAAGTGAAGGCATTGAAGTTAATGTGCCTTATCTATCCACCTTAAATTCTGTGCTTCCTTTAATCTTTATCCTAAATATTTGCTTAATTTTCCTTGCTCAGAAATGTGATAAAACTTGATTAAGTTTGGGATAACACAAACCCAAATGGTCTGTTGTATTTTTACTTAATGCTCACATATATAGATAAGAAAAGGATATGAATTTCCTTGTATTTAGAGATGAGACATTTGGTTCAGACATGGGAAAGGCAGCTAAATATGTAGTTTAGAACCAATAGATCAAAGTAAGGAATTCATGTTGGATTATTGCAAAAAGTGACAAAATTCGTTGATTTAAGATATCCCTAGAAATTCTCCTTCTCTTTCATTGAACAAAAGAAAATCATGAGTCCAGAAGCAGATTGAAGGCTAGAAGGGAATAGCACTTTTATCTAAGAATTTTGAATAGGCTTCAAAAGAAGCTAAACTCTGGAAGTAGGAGGAGAACAAAGAATTACACTTGTGTGTCCGACTACTAGTGATGACTCTAATAGAGCATGTTCTTTGCCCTAAGGATGCCAGCATGACAACCCAGCCCTAATCTCTCTCATGAACTTCCCCTGGCAGCTAGGCTTGAATTATGGATAGTAAGGCATTGAGGACCACCCTAAGCATGGAAACCCAGAGATCCTGTAAAAGGTCAGAGGTGACTGCACCAATGGGACAGGTCAGTTCTGCAAAGCCCCCTACCACAGTTGTGAATTCCAGCCCCACAGCTGTGAATCACAGTACATTAGAGAGACTAAAGGAATGTTTTATCATTATTATCTTTATCTTACTCTTTGAAGTAGAGCTAACAGGCCCCAAGAAAAGACAGACATAACCCAAAGAATCAGAAATATCTGTCTGAAGGTCATAAAACAAATTCACTGATGCAGATGTTGCTTGAGAAAAAAATGTATGTTTTTCTTTAAACAATAATAACTTTGCTGTACTTAGAAAATATATATTCTGTGTTAAAGAAGAAAAAATCAGAGATAAGAGGTCAGGAGATCTTCACTGCAATTGCCTCTCAGTCTCCTGATATCATTATTGTCCTCTCACATGGCACAATCTATTCTACTGGTCAGAATTAGATGCCAGCAGTCACTAACAAGTGACTCCCGTGAAAGTAGGGTCCTTTAAATCTTCCTTTTATCATTTTGAATTAATTTGAATTATTATTATTTGAATCAGGGCCAAAGTTGCTAATTTGAAGTCAGCAGCATCAATCAGTCTTTATAAAAAGGTAGAAAGAAATATGAAATATTAGTTGTGTCTTTAAGAAGGTGAGATGATCAAATTTAATTTACTGTATCAGTTGCCCGAGTTAAAAAGAATTCTGATGAATCTGTCATTTGGTCTTTTTGAAGGATAGGTAACAGAATAATGAAAAAAGATAACAGACCTAAGAAATTTTCTCCTTTTCTTCTCATCCTGGGTTTTGTTTAAGCTTTAGTTTTGTGCAAGAGGGTTTGGGGTCTAATTAGAAGTAATCAATCATTGTGGGTGCAGAGGAGAGGGAGAATAGAGTCCAGGATGTAATGTAGGCAGAAATCTTGATTTGCAATGCAACATATTTGAAAATTCAGAATTCAGAAGGAGAGCAATCTAATTATCCTGCTGGGACAAGGTAAAGCAGTGGATATAATAATTCTATCTGCTCATCTTTTGGGGGTGATGAGCCAAAGATCTTTCCTTGGAAAACAGAAAAACAGGCATGTCAGAACCATGATATTCCCGGGTGCTTTGAATGCTGGCACCTCAAATGCCAGGCTGTTAGGCACACCTTTTGCCTAGTAAGTTCATGCTTGTTCTTGCAAAACTGCTGATTTCCTATCTGCCAAGGGAACATTGGACCACCCATACATCTGCATATGTCCATGATAAGCTTGTGGGAGGCAGATCTGGTAATAGAATAGCTTCACCTAGCAGTAAAACCCAAATGGAGAACTACTAGTCACTTTGTCAGATAGGAGGTACTATAAGAACTAAGAGAGAGTTTGTATCCTTTACTGTCAATTTTTGAATAGCTGATAGCTTTAGCTCCTTGAAATCATCATAGGGCATGAGAATTGAATTTGGATTATATATGTAGTATGATCATCTGATAAGACTGAAATCCAAAGGACATCACCCCTGTAGTAATGGGTGATTTCTCCTGTCTCTTTTTTTGTGTACTTGTGTGTCCTAAACATGGCTGGAAACTTCAGGCCTCATTCAGGACTGTGTTGTCTTGCTGCCCCTTGTTTTTAGAGACAAAGACTTTTTGTTGAATGTTATTCATCTATGTTTGCTTTTGGTGTGGACTATATCTGAGGCTGAAGGGTAGTCTTGTGTTAATGGACCTGCCAACAGGTCTGTGTAAAAGCTTAGTTCACAAACTGGTTTGAAGCACAGAAATCTGAAATCTCACGTTTACTTGGTAAAATGTAAGATCAAAACGGGGGAGGCAATCACCTGTGACCCATACAAATGGAGACCTAGTCAGAAGCAACCTGGAATAAGAGTCTATTAATTCAGATTGTTCCACATAATAAAAGGCGAGAAATCTTACTGTATATAGTAGGGGGCAGGATTGGGTATTACAATTAAGATTTATTGACATCTGTCATTTTTACATCATAGTCAATTCTGAATATATCCTTCCTTTCCCCCTGAACACCCTCCCTTGTAAGCAGTTAAGCAAAAACAGTGTGTATGGCTGCCATTGTACTCAATATTATATTACTGTGGTCTTTAGATATAATTCATTATATCCTTTACAGGATTAAGTGGTTATTACAATGAATCAGACTTTGGCTTTCTTTACATGACTATAATCATTGTATATATTATTCTGCTGGTTCTGTTTATTTTATTCTGTAATCCATTCATATAGATTTTCCTATATTTCTTTAAATTTCTCATACTCATCATTTCTAATCGTTCAAAATGTTCAGTTATATTCATCTATCTATTTGTTCAGCCATTCCCTAATTGATAGATAATTTTTTTGTGTCCAGTATTGAATATTTTGGTATTTGTTAGATAGTTCTACTTTTGATTTTTTAGAATTGGATTTCTTGAAATCTCCATGTAGTAGTAGGATTGGGGAATCCAAAAGGTTTTTAATAGTTATGTTATTTTTATCTTTTTTACATTTTTATTTCATTAAATATTTCCCAATCATATGTAACATTTTTAAAACATTTAGTTAAAAAATTTTGAGTTTCAAATTCTCTTCCTCCCTACTACTCTTGAAAAAAGTAAGCAACATGATATAGATTATAGATTTTACATGTGAAGACATGTAAAACATGTTTCCAGAATAGCCGTATTGCAAAAGAAAATATACATATACATACAAACAAGAAAAATAAAGTAAAAAAAGAGTATGTACTCATCAGTTCTCTCTCTATGGCTTTTTTCATCATGGGTACTTTGAACCATCATCGATTATTGTTTTGATCAGAGCAGATAAATTTTTCACAATTGATCATCCTTCTAATAATGTTGTCACTGTGCACAGTGTTCTCTTGCTTCTGCCCCCTTCATGCTACGTCAGTTCATATAAATCTTCCCAGGCTTTTCTGAAACCATCTCCATTATAATTTCTTATAATACAAAAATATTCCAGTTAGGTGGTACAGTAGATAAAGCACTGGGCTTGGAATCAGGAAAATGATTCTTCTTGATTTCAAATCCAGCCTCAGAAATTTATTTGCTACATAACCCTGAGCAAGTCACGTAACCCTGTTTGCGTTAGTTCCTCAACTGTAAAAATACATTGGAGAGTGTCTCTACTGGGCCTGTATCACAAAGAGATCATAAAAAAGGGAAAAGGACCCATGTGTGCAAAAATTTTTGTGGTAGCCCTTTTGTAGTGGCAAGAAATTGGAAACTGAGTGGATGCCCATGAGTTGGTGAATGATTGAATAAGTTATGGTGTATGAATATTATGAACTATTATTTTCTATAAGAAATGATTAGCAGGATGATTTCAGAGAGGTCTGGAGAGACTTCATGAACTGATGCTGAGTGAAATGAGTAGAACCAAGAGAACATTGTGCAAATAATAAGATTATGTGATCATCAACTTGGCTCTTTTCAATAATGAGGTGATTCAGGCCAGTTCCAATAGATTTGTAATAGAATAAGCCATCTGCATCTAGAAAGAGGACTACAGAGACTGAGCGTTGATCACAATATAGTATTTTCACTTTTTGGGTTGTAGTTTGCTTGTATTTTGTTTTCTTTCTCATTTTTTCCTTTTTAATCTGATTTTTCTTGTATAGCATGATAATTATAGAAATACATATAGAAGAATTACACATGTTTAACATGTATTGGATTACTTGCCATCTAGAGAAGGAGAATGGGGAAGAGAGGGAGAAAAAAATTCGGAGCACAAGTTTTTGCTCCAATGTTGAATGTTGAAACTATCTATGAATGTTGAAGGATGAATGTTGAAAACTATCTATGCATATGTTTTGAAAATAAAAATAAATAATTAAAAAATACTCTGGAAAAAAATAAGCTGGAGAAGGAAATGACAAACCATTCTAATATTTTTGCCAAAAAGGCCCCCCAAAAGGAGTCACAAAGAACTGGACATGATGAAAATGACTGAACAACAACAAATTCTATCATAATTGTATAATTATAACATATTCAGCCATTCCTCAATTGAAGGGCATCCCTTCAATTTCCATTCTTTGCCACTACACAAAGAACTGCTGTATTTTATACAAAAACTAGTTCTTATGTGATGATCAACAATTCAACAATGAGATGATTCAAAGCAATTCCAATTGACTTGTGATACAAAGAGCCATAGGTATCCAGAGAAAGGATTATGGAGATTGAATGTGCATCAAAACATAGTATTTTCATCTCTTTTGTAATAGTTGTTGTTGTTTATTTGCTTGGGTTTTTTTCTTTCTCATTCCCTCCTCCCTCTTTGATCTGATTTTTCTTGTGCAATATGATAAATGTGGAAATATGTTTAGAAGAATTGCATATATTTAACCTATATTGTATTACTTGCTATCTAGGGGAGGGAGGGAGGAGAAAGGGAGGGAGAAAAATTTAGAACACAAGATTTTGCAAGAGTAAATGTTGAAAATTATCTTTGAATGTATTTTGAAAAATAAAAAGCTATTTTATTGAAAAAAGATAAAATATAGCTCTTTTCCTTTTTCTTTGATCTCTTTGGGCCACAGAGACATTAGTGGTATTGTGCTCCAATGTTGAATGTTGAAACTATCCATGAATGTTTTGACCCATTTGACCCAAATAGTAGGAATAGTTTTATAAGCCCTTTTGGTACAGTCCCAAAGTGTTCTTCCTCAGAGGTTGACCTATGTGATCCAAGTTTGAATCTAAGTCTTCCTGATTGGAACAGTCATTTTACCATTATATAATGTCACACAAATTTAAGTTATGATTATTTTTTTAAACTACTCCTTCATTCTCTCCTCCCTTGGCTTCCATAATGCCACATTCTTCTAGTTTTCTTTTTTGCCTATTCTTTTGCTCATTCTATGACTCATTCAATAGCTTCTTTTTCTCTTCCTGAAATGTGAATGAATAACCCAACCAATGAATAAATTTGATTAATTATCTGCTATGTACCAGGCAAATGCTAAGTGCTGAGGATACAAAGAAGCAAAAGATAGTCCTTGCACTCAAGAAGCTCACAATCCAATAAGGGAGACTATTTATAAAGTACATACTATGTGCCAGGCACTATGCTAATTTTTACAATTTTTAACACTATTTTACAAATATTATCTCATTTCAGTCTTACAATAAAATGTATTTTTATAATTTTTTAAAAAATACTTTCCCCTTCAGGAATCTCATCCACTTTCACAGCTTTGGTTCTCCCCTTTATATAACTATCCCCCAAATCTATATTTTCAGAACTAGTCTTTTTCTTGAGTTCCATTTCTCATTTTCTGTTTACTGTTTATTATCACTACTTCAAACTTAGGATGTCCAACATCGAACTCATCATTTCCCTTCAAAATCTGCCTTTTCCCTAATATTCCCATTTCTATTGATATCACCATTTCTTCCAGTTATCTAAGTATGAAACCAAAGAGTTGTAAGATATAAACTAATTCAACAAATAAATACCTATTATATTTAAGGCATTGGGGATAATGATTGGACCTGTGATTTCCTGATGTGGGGAACTCCCTCTACCTACACAGAGTAGCATCTTTTCTGTAATTCACCATTTTGGAGAGTTACCTAGACTACTGAGACATTAAATGGTTTCCCCACATAGCTAGAACTTGTGAAGATCAGGATTTGAACTCAGATCTTCCTGACTCTAAATTCTCTCTCTCTCCCTCTCTCTCTCCCTCCCCCAATACCTTACTATTTCTCAGCATAGGAATATAGCAACAAAACTCCTAAACAATCCCATATTAGTGACAGTAAACTTTAATTAATAGGTTATTATCCTGGTTATCACTATATTAATGTGAGAAGGTAGCTGATAAGAATTATAGGTAAATTATAGGTGAAAAATTGAATTTAAAAAAAATACATTTTGGGCTAGTCTTATTTTCACTTTTTGTTGTAAGGTGGGGTAGACAGGAATAGGGAAGGAGAAACAAAGCTTGCACATGATCTGTCCTTGTTTTTAATATGATCATTATCCGGTAATCCCATAAAAATGTCTGTGGTATTCTATGTACCACTGGACTAAGTGTTAATTATCTTTCACCAATCTTCTTTAACAAAAGAAACCAAGTATTCATATTGCAAGTGCTGGCAAGTGTAAGATTGCATTGTCATTGATGAAGAGAGGAGGTTTGCTATCCACACCCATTCCTGAGTTACAAGATAGGAAAAAAAAAAAAAGCCGAAAATCTATTCTGGAACTGTAATTCTTCCGTAAGACATTAAGGAATGTCGTTTCCTGGGAGAGAGGTGGGTCCCTTTAAGACCAAGGTCTGATGAAACCTTGAAAAGAATAATTGAGGGATTAATTGTCCTGCAGCCATTTTTCTAGGTGGCCTGGATCAGCAACTGTCAGGATTGTCAAGATACTTTTATACAAATATATATACCTGGGCATACATATGGTAAAACTCTGAGAAACTCAATTGCTGACAAAGCATTTTGTAGACTCCTTCAACCAGATGGGCCTGCAGAGCATAGCGAGGAAACCTCTGGGGTTGTTGCTGTTCGTTTATTTCATGACCTGATTTGGGATTTTCTTCGCAAAGATACTGAACTGATTTGCCATTCTTTTATTTCTTTGTCCAGCTCATCCTACAGATAAGGAACTGAGGCAGAATTAAATGACTTGCTCAGGATCACACAGCTAATAAATGTCCAGGGTCAGATTTGAATTCAGAAAGATGAGTCTTCCTGACTCCAGGCTGGCAATTTGTCCACAGCATCACCCAGCTAACCTTAACCTCATGTTTACATAGACATCTGGGATTGGGGATTAGGTACTTTTTTCAAAGCGTGTTGTTTTTTTCAGAATCGCCTAATCAATGGCACTTCCAGCTTTAACGTGATTCTTGATTGAGAAATACCTCCCTGAAATGTATTCAGTATCTCCCCTGGGTCTTCTTGAAATTCTCCTTTACATATAGTTAATTCAGATACCTTCTTTAGGAGTGTGAGGTGAATGGGTAGAACTCGGGTAACATTCTGGACTGCAATTCTCTGAGCCACATGCTAGTAGCGTCAGAAAATATTGGGCAGTGTAGAGTGCCATGAAAATAATAGGGTGGGGTTATGCATGATTTTAGGCTAATCTCTATTTTCAGGCATCTTTTTGGGTGGAGTGAAGTTTACCGCACAGTTTAGTTGTGTTCTCATGTGGATTTTCCAGGATTACTGTATTTAAAAAAGATACACATGTGTACTAAGCCAGCCAAGACATTGCCAATGAAAATATTTGCCTACGTGGGGGCTTTGGACAATTAAGTACACTTTAAGTAAAGAGAATACTGTATTCTGTGCCTCAGTCAGATGACATATATGGAAGAACATTGTTTGCATTCCTGAGCAACATATATTTTTTTAAATTTTATTTTTTAAAATAACTTTTTATTGACAAAACTCATGCCAGGGTAATTTTTTACAACATTATCCGTTGCATTCACTTCTGTTCCAATTTTTCCCCTCCCTCCCTCCACCCCCTCCCCCAGATGGCAAGCAGTCCTTTACATGTTAAATATGTCATGGTATAGATACAATATATGTGTACAGAACCAAATAGTTGTCTTGTTGCACAGGGAGAATTGGATTCAGAAGGTAGAAATAACCTGGGAAAAAAAACAAAAATGCTTGGCCAATTTGACAGGTGTGTAATGATATCTCAGAGTTTTCTTAGTTTGCATTTCTCTGATTAATAGTGATTTGGAACACTCTTTCATAAGAGTGGAGATAGTTTCAATTTTATCATCTGAAAATTGTCTGTTCATATCCTTTGACTATTTATCAATTGGAGAATGGCTTGATTTCTTATAAATTAGAGTCAATTCTCTATATATTTTGGAAATGAGGCCTTTATCAGAACCTTTAACTGTGAAGATGTTTTCCCAGTTGCAACATATATTTTTTAAAATTTTCAATAACATTTTATTTCCAAATACATGTAAAGAGATTTTTCAACATTCATTTTTTAAAACTTTGTGTTCCAAAAAATTTCCTTCTCTCTTTACCTCCCCCTCCTCAAGACAGCAAGCAATCTGATATGGGTTAAATATGTGCAATTCATATTTCCATATTTGTCATGTTGTGTAAGAAAAATTAGACTCAAAGGGGAAAAACCATGAGAAAAAAATAAAATGAAAACACTATGCTTTGATCCACATTCAGTATCCATAGTTCTTTCTTTTTTTGGATGTGGATAACATTTTCCATCCTAAGTTTATTGGAATTGCCTTGAATCACTGCATTGCTGAGAAGAGCCAAGTCTTTCACAGTTGATCATCACATAAGCTTGTTGTTACTGTGTACAATATTCTCTTGGTTCTGCTCACTTTACTTAGCGTCAGTTCATGTAAGTCTTTCCAGGCTTTTCTGAAATCAGCCTGCTCATCAATTTTTATAGAACAATAATATTCCATTACATTCATATGTCATAACTTATTCAACCATTCCCCAACTGATGGGCATCTACTCAGTTTTCAATTCCTTGCTACTATAAAACGGGCTGTTAAGCACCATATTATAAAAAAGAAATATTAATAAACTGAAGATCAACCCAAGAACTGAAAGGAGATTTGGAATTCATCTTGTCTTACCCTTTCATTTTGCAAATGAGGAAACTCAGGCATAAAGTATTTAGGTAACTTTCCTAAGCTAATTAGGAATTTGCAAATGAAAAGTGATAAGAGAATGTTGAGAAGTGAGAAATGGAATGTTGAGGGGAAAAACTAGTAAGTATTTGAATGTAATGTAGAGTGGGTGAAATAATGTGAAATAAGGCTGGATAGGCAGGTTGGAGCTAGATTATGAAGGTCTTTAAATGCTAGACTAATAAGTTTCCATTTTATCTGAGGTAAGACAGAACCTCCAAAGGTTTCTGAGGCAGGTAGGTAGCCCTATAGATAAAGCTCCAAGCAAGAAGTAAAGAGATCTCATCTTCCTGAGTTCAAATCTAACCTAAGACACTTATTAGCTGAGTGATCCTGGGAATTCTTTTAACCTTGTTTGTTCAACTGTAAAATGAGCTAGAAAAGGAAATGGCAAACCATTTCAATGACTCTGCCAAGAAAACCCCAAAGAATGTTGCAAAGAGTCAGAAATGATTAAAAAATGACAAAAATTTTTGAGCAAAGAATTGCCATAGACATTGTGACTTTGGATGATTATTTTGGAAGTGTTTTGGAAGAGGTATTAAAAAGAGGGAAGATTAGAGGAGACTGTTACAATAACCAAGAGAATAGATAATAAGGTCCTGAACTCAGGCAGTGTCTATGTAAATAGAGAAAAGAGTATTAATTTGAATGAAACTGTAGCCATCAGTCAACAGAACTTGGCAACATTAATATGGAGGAAAAGTTCATGGAGAGGTAAGAGTCAAAATAAGGAAGATTGGGGAAAAGGGTGATTTGAGAGAAGATAAGTATAGTTTAAACATATTGAGTTTGAGATTTTGACAGGACTCAAGTGAAGGGGTCCAGCAACCAGTTAGTATTGTGAAAATGGAGTTCAGGAGAAAAATTAGAGCTGGTTCCACAAAAGCAAGAGTGGATTGGGGTACATTCCATGGAGCAAATTTGAGGATGGGTCTGCTATCCCGTGGGTCCCTTAGACACTTCTGAAGACACATGCTCATCCTGAAGGATTTGGCATTTTGGAATGACATATTAATCCCTTGATCCCTAAGAAGCAGGGGTAGGGATAATCTGAAAAAGAGGATTGTTCACTGAACAGGAAGAACTGCCCATTCAGGATATTTTAAAGGGAGAAAAACTTTCATTCTTCTTCTTCTTCTTCTTCTTCTTCTTCTTCTTCTTCTTCTTCTTCTTCTTCCTCTTCTTCTTTTACTGTTTGTTATATATTTTATTTTATTTTATTTTTAAAATAACTTTTTATTGACAGAACCCATGCCAGGGTAATTTTTTACAACATTATCCCTGGCACTCACTTCTGTTCTGATTTTTCCCCTCTCTCCCTCCTCCCCCTCCCCTAGATGGCAAGCAGTCCTTTACATGTTAAATATGTTGCAGTATATCCTAGATACAATATATGTGTGCAGAACCGAATAGTTCTCTTGTTGCACAGGAAGAATTGGATTCAGAAGGTAAAAATAACCCGGGAAGAAAAACAAAAATGCAAATAGTTCATATTCGTCCAATTCGTCCCTTCTTTAGTATTTCTTTGGGATATAAGCCCAGTAGTAACATTGCTGGATCAAAGGGTATGCACAGTTTGGTAAATTTTGGGGCATAATTCCAGATTGCTCTCCAGAATGGTTGGAGTCGTTCACAATTCCATCAACAATGTATCAGTGTCCCAAAAACTTTCATTTTTTCTCTTCCACTGAGATCAATTTGAAATGATCCAAAAATCTTTTTTTTTTTTTTTTTTTTCTTGTGAGCTCCTTCCCAGGGATAGGAGTAGTGGTTCTCTCCACTGGCACTTATGGCTATTGGAAATAAAGTCATTAAACTGAGCTTAGTTTGGGATCTCAAGGTCCTGAATGTTTCTTTTGCTTTGTATTTTTTTTTTAAACATAAGTAACCAAATAGTGAAGAATCCATGAAGGATGGGCTTTTGGGGGAATGGCTAGGATGACCACATCATAAAATCATGAGTTCAAGTCTTGGCTTGGCTTACTAGAAAACATGTTTGTACCTTATAAGAGTTATTCAGATATTTTATACCTTAGATAAAAATTAAATGCTTTTGAACCATTCCATTAAACATTCTATTTTAAAGTGGCAGTTATCTGAAAGAATATAAGAGGAGTTACAGATTACCATTTTAAATTTTGATCAATGCACAATTTATTCTCTTTTGTGTTTTAAGTATTTCTTTTGTAGTAAAGGAAATGAATAGCTGTTCTAGAGAAGCAACATAGAACAATAAATAAGAGAGCTGGTTTTGGAACCTGGAAGGATGGAGCTGGGGTCTGGTGCAAAGAATATACTGGAGATAGAAAGGTCTTTTAGCCAAAACTTTAGAAAAGGACAAATAGGCATCTATGAAAAGAAAAAAAAATCCAAGAAGAATTTTCTCTCTATGGAGGATTATATTGCCTTCAGCAGTGGTGACTGGATTGGAAAAGATCAGTTTATGTCTCAATCATAAAGATGGGCAATGCCAAGGAATGTTCAAATTATTGAATGTTTGTACTCATTTCACACATTAGCAACATTAGTTAAGATTCTATAAGCTAAGCTTCAGCAATATGTGAAACACAGAAGAATAAGCTGATTTTTGAAGAGGCAGAGGAACCAGAGATCAAATTGTCAATATCAGGAAAAAATAAGGGAATTCCAGGAAAATATTTACTTTTGCTTCATTGACTACACTAAAATCTTTGTGTGGATCACAATAAAATATAACAGTTCCTCAAAGAAGTGAAAATACTAGATCATTTTATTTTTCTTCCAAGCAATCTGTATACAGGTTAAGAAGCAATAGTTAAAATTGAACATGGAAAAACTGATTGATTTAAGATTGGAAAAGTAATATGACAAGTCTGTATAATAATACTTTATTTATTTAACATAGATGTGGAGTATATCATGTGAAATGATAGGTTGATGAATCAAAAGTCAGAATTAAGTTTGCTGGGAGAAATAGCAATTATCTCAGATATTCAAACAACCCCATTCTGATGGCAGTAAGTGAAGAGCAAGAAGGAGTCTTTATGAGGGTGAAAGAGGAGAGTATAGAAACTGGCTGAAGTTTAACATTAAAAAAAAATTAAGATCTTGGCAAATTGGCCCATCACTTCCTGGCAAATAGAAGAAGAAAAAAATGGAAGCAGTGTCAGATTTTCTATTCTTGAGCTTAAAGATCAATGCAGATGGCAACTGACACCATAAAATTAAAAGGCACTAGCTCCTTGGAAGGAAAGTTCGCCAAATCTGGACAGTATACTAAAAAGCAGAAACATTACTTTTTGACAAAGGTCTGTATGCTCAAAATTATATTTTTTTCCAGTAGCAATGTATGGCTATCAGAACTGAACTATAAGGAAAACTGAGCATTACATTCAATGATTTTGAATTTGTGGTACCAGAAAAAAAAAAAAACTTTCAAGAATCCCTTGGGACAATAAAGAGATCAAATCAGTCAATACTAAAAGTGAAGTTTAAATACTTTGGCACATAATGAGATGATGGGACTCATTGAAAAAGACCCTGAGATTGGGAAAGATTGAAGGCGAAATGAAAAGGTTGATGAGAAAAAAGAATAGATGGATATCTAGAACAAAGAACATAAACTTGGACAGACTTTGGGAGATAATGGAGGATAGAAGGCCCTGGCATGCTATGATCCAATGGATCATGAAAAGACAGACATGACTGAATAACTTAACAATAACAAGAAAAGCTATAGCTGTTCATATGACTGAAATGAATGGTGATTTTAATTCTGAAGATACAAAAATGAAAATGAGAGTCCCTGCATTCTATCTTGGGAATCAACACAGATACATATATGTATAAACTTCATATCTAGCAGGTAATATCAATAGATCACTAGAAGATGGGAGCAGAATTGGGAGGGGTCTCAAGTAACACTGGAGGAGAACTAAGAAGAAAATTATAGATTTTGAAAGGCAATGGTAAAAGGGACCGCATGTCAGATACAGGGGACAGCTACTGCCAGAATAGATAAAGGAGATGAAATGTTATATGTATGTAATGGAAGGAAAGGAGAACAGTTTGGCTGACTATAAAGTTCACAAAGGCAAGGTATATGTAATCAGTCTAGAAAGACAGACTGGAGCCAGATTGTAAAGGTTGTTTTTTAATGAGAGGAGTTTGTATTTCATCCTAGAAATAATAGAGAGCTTCTGAAAATTATTGGGTGGGGAAAGTGGAATGGTCAGACCTATACTTTAGGAAAAATCATTTGGCAGCTAGTTAGGATGTGTATTTGAGAGGAGAAAGATTTGAGTCAGAAGGACCAGTTTGGAAGGTATTGCAACAGTACCATGAAAGGAAATGAGGGTCTGAAATAGCAGGTTAGAATATGAGTACAAAGAAGAGAATAATATAAGATATATTGTAGAAGTAGAATAAGTAAGACTTGGTAATTTATTGGTCATGGGAAGATAAGGAAGAATGAGGAGTAAGGATGATTCTGAGGTTGTCAATGTGGATGATGGGAAAGATAGATGGTTCCCTTAGCAGAAATAAGAAAATTTGGAAGAGGAATTAATTTTTTTAGGGGGAGAGACAGCAGAAGAGAGGAAAAATAAAAAATTCTGTTTGATGAGATTGAGATACCTTTTAGACATCCAGTTTGAAATGTCTAAGAATGATAGCTAACATTTATAATACTTACTACATGCCAGGCACTATATTAAGCATTTTATAAATACTTATAAACATTTACTACAATCCTGAAAGGTAGGTGCTGTTTTTATCCCTATTTTATAATTGAGGAAATTGGGGCAGAAAACAGTTAAATGACTTATTCAGAGTTGCACAACTAATAAATGTCTGAGACTGGATTATAACTCAGATCTGGCTTGGTGCTCTATCCATTTTGACACAAAGCTACCCCAAATAATAGTATATTTGTATATACACACTTGGGTGGTAGATACACATATATGTAATGTGCGCAAACATATATATATATTGAAATTAGAAATATGCAAATATGTGAACAGAAGTCATATGTGTAGAAAGGATCTTGGAACCCATGGGAGCTGATGAGATCACCATAACAGATAAATAGCCCAAATATTTCACCAGCATCTACAAAATATTAAGATATCAAGACAAAAGCTTCCCTAGGACAAAGTCTTGAAATCTACTTCAAGTGACTGCTGATCTAGCAAAGGATACTGTTAAGCATTCAGACAGATAGGAAAACCAAGAGGGAGCAGGAGCTTGTGAAAATCAAGAGAGGAATGCCCAAAGGGCTATCAAACTGTGCATGCCCTTTGATCCAACAGAGTCTCTACTGGGTCTGTATCTCAAAGAGATCTTAAAGGAGGGAAAGGGACCCACGTGCAAAAATATTTACAGCAACCCTTTTTGTAATGGCAAAGAATTGGAAATGGAGTGTATGCCTATCAGTTGGGGAATGGCTGAATAAATTATGGAATATTATTGTTCTGTAAGAAACCATCAACAGGATGATTTCAGAGAGGCTTGAAAAGACCTACACGAACTGATGCTAAGTGAAGTGAGTAGAATCAAGAGAACATTGTATACAGCAACAAGATTATGTGATGATCCATTTGGCTCTTTCCAATAATGAAGTGATTCAGGCCAATTCCAATAGACTTGTGATAGAGCCATCTGCATTCAGAGAGAAGACTGTGGGGACTGAATGTGGATCACAACATAGTATTTTCACCTTTTTTGTTGTTGTTTGCTTTTTTCTTTTCCATCTTCCCCCTTTTTGATCTGGTTTTTCTTGTGCAGCATGATGGATGAGGAAATATGAATGGAGGAATTGCACGTTTAATATATATTGGATTACTTGCTGTCGAGGGGAAGGGTTGGAGGGAAGGGAGGGAGAAAATTTGGCACACAAGGTTTTGCAAGTATGAATGTTGAAAATTATCTTTGCATGTATTTTGAAACTAAAAAACTGTTTAAAAAAAGAAAATCAAGATGAGGAGAAAGTATCTAGGAAAAGAAGGCGGTAAGTGTTGTTAAATATTTCAGAAATGTCAAGAAAAGGGAAAGCCTTTTTCCACATTGTAAAAGTGGAATTAAATTTGAACTAAAATAATATGGCAGAAAATGCTCTTCTTGTGGAGAATAAAATCACATAATTATTATTTACTATTGCTAAATGTTATTGCTAAAGCAGGAGCTGGAAGCAGAAATGAATGTAGATGCCCAATGAGGCTCATCCATCAGTGCTCAATAGTGTACTTACATCAAGAAGAGTAGCTTTTAGTGGAGATAGGTGCTGTGGAGAGCTAGTATCAGAAGAGACCAGTGGAGAGCAGGCTTGGCAAAAGCAACTCAGTGAGATTCCTAAAGGACAACTAGAGATTGATGGTGTGGGAAAGAATCCCTAGTTTTATTGGACAAATATTTTATTGTTTTTTTTTTAATAATACATTTCATTAAATGTTTTTGCTTTGACCTAATTGTGGCAGCTAAATGGTATAGTCAATAAAAGGTTTAACCTGGAGTCAAGAAAACCCCAGTTCATATCCAGTCCCTGACAGTTACTAGTTATATGGTCTTAGGGAACTCACTTAATCACTATCTGCTTTAGTTTCCTCAATTGTAAATTGGGAATAATAATGGCACTTACTTCCCAGGGTTGTTGTAGGGTTTAAATGAGCTAATATTTGTAAGGTGCTTAGCATGGTGCTTGGCACCTAATGGGTACTTAATGAATACTAGTGATGATAACTATAGTAATGATGTCTGCCTATCAAAAGTGTACACATCAGGATAGAGTTGTGAGACATAGTTTTTAGTGCAAATTCATAGGACACACTGAACCAGAGGGGATTTGCTATAGGGAGAACCTGGGAATTGGGAGATACCTCAGTACTACAAAAAGATGGAAGAATGACATATAGTTGAACTAATTATAGATTCAAGACTATTGAAGAAAGATATAAGTGAGGGCAGAGCAGAAATGATGAACTGAAGAAACAAAGAAACATGGAAGAATTGTAAACAAGAGGTTTGAAATGAGTATGTCAGAAGCAAAGATAATATCTTTGATCAGAAACTGACATCACAAAGAGAAATAGGTATATACCCTGCATTAGAGATCAACTAGATAGAGTCCCCAAAAAGAAACAGTGGGAAGAGGGGAGGATTCTAACTATTACTGTTAAAAAAAAGACATGATACTCAAATACATATAAATAGCATGGTTTTCCAGAAGTTGGTTCTCTGGCAATAACACCTTCCCCTACCCCTTTAAACACATTCACACCCCCTTTTTGTGAAGTTTCCTATCTTTACTTGTTTTCAGCCTGCCCTTGCTACTCATTTCAACCATAATTCACTTGTATAAATATGAGTGAAAATTGATGAATCAATCATTTTGCCACACTTAAAGTAACTTTAAAAAAAGCTTTAGTGCATATACTTTTATCAAGTTGGTTGGTTGTTGTGCTTCATTCTCGAAGAAACTCTCATCATTATATTACTCTCATTATATTAGAGTCTCTCAAACTCTCATCATTATATTAGAGTCAAGTTATTTATGTGTCCAGCTGTGGCCAATCAGGCCAATACAAGCTCAGAATGCTCTACCACGGATTGGGCACAAATAGCCCATGTGAATGTTTGGGTGAATTCTCTAAAATTGTACATCTTGAATTTCTTTTGAGCAACTTCAGTATATAGTAGTAAGTGTCATAGAGCACAGCACCTTCTCTGATGAGGGCACTCCATGCTGGGTTGTCCTTTGCCAGTATCTCCCATGTCACATAATCAATTCCAAAGTTCTTCAGAAGAGACCTTGAGAGTGTCCTTGTATTGCTTTTTCTGATCTCTATATAAAAGTTTGCTTTGTGTGAATTCTCTGTAAAATAGGCAAGTGAACATTTAGCATTTGAACAATATAGCCAGTTTAGTAGAGTTGTACTTTCTGAAGTAGAGTTTGAATCTTTTGCAGTTTAGTTCAAGAAAGTACCTCAATGTCTGATACCTTATCATGTCATGTGATCTTCAGAATCTTCCTAAAACAATTCAAATGGAAGTAAACACCATGACAGGAAATTTTGTCAAGTGAGAAGCTTTTATAGTATCAATCAAAGCATTATGTCTGAAAAGTCCTTAATTTTGGGAGAAAAGAAAGCCACTGAATTAATTGAATTGATTCTACACAAGAAGTTATTGGGATTAGCTAAAGAGTCAAAGAATTGCTTGGTGGAGAGTATAATAATTCTTGAGCAGAGGGTGAACTTATAAACTTTAAAGGGTTAGGAGATTTTATTTCTTTTTTTTGTTGTTGTTGTCCTTGTCTTTATTTATTTTTTTTTTTATTATAGCTTTTTATTTACAAGATATATGCATAAGTAATTTTTCAGCATTGACAGTTGTAAATCCTTTTGTTCCAACTTTTTCCTTCTTTCCTCCCACCCTTTTCCCCAGATGGCAGGTTGACCAATACATGTTAAATATGTTAAGGTATAAATTAAATACAATATATATATACATGTCCAAACAGTTATTGACAGTTGTAAATCCTTTTGTTCCAACTTTTTCCTTCTTTCCTCCCACCTCTTTCCCCAGATGGCAGGTTGACCAATACATGTTAAATATGTTAAGGTATAAATTAAATACAATATATGTATACATGTCCAAACAGTTATTTTGCTGTGTAAAAAGAGTTGGACTTTGAAATAGTGTACAATTAGCCTGTGAAGTAAATAAAAAATGCAGGTGGACAAAAATAGAGGGATTGGAATTCTATGTAGTGGTTCATAGTCATCTCTCAGAGTTCTTTCCCTGGGTGTAGCTGGTTCAGTTCATTACTGCTCTATTGTAACTGATTTGGTTCATCTCATTGTTGAAGAGGGTCACATCCATCAGAATTGATCTTCATATAGTATTGTTGTTGGAGTATATAATGATCTTCTGGTCCTGCTCATTTCACTCAGCATCAGTTCATGTAAGTCTCTCCAGGCCTTTCTGAAATCATTCTGCTGGTCATTTCTTACAGAGCAATAATATTCTATAATATTCATATACCACAATTTATTCAGCCATCATCCAATTGATGAACATCCACTCAGTTTCCAGTTTCTGGCCACCACAAAGTGGGCTGCCACAAACATTTTTGCACATACAGGTCTCTTTCCCTTCTTTAAAATCTCTTTGGGATGTAAGCCCAGTAGTAACACTGCAGGGTCAAAGGGTTTGCACAGTTTGATAGCTTTTTGAGCATAGTTCCAAATTGTTCTCCAGAATGGCTGAATGTATTCATAATTCCACCAACAATGTATCAGTGTTCCAGTTTTCCCACATCCCCTCCAACATTCCGCATTATCTTTCTCTGTCATTCTAGCCAATCTGAGAGGTGTGTAGTGGTATCTCAGAGTTGTCTTAATTTGCATTTTTCTGATAAATATTGACTTGGAGCATCTTTTCATATGGCTAGAAATAGTTTCAATTTCTTCATTTGAGAATTGTCTGTTCATATCCTTTGACCATTTATCAATTGGAGAATGGTTTGATTTCTTAAAGATTAGAGTCGATTTTCTATATATTTTGGAAATGAGACCTTTATCAAAACCTTTGACTATAAAAATATTTTCCCAGTTTATTGCTTCCCTTCTAATCTTGTCTGCATTAGTTTTGTTTGTACAAAAACTTTTCAATTTGATATAATCAAAATTTTCTATTTTGTGATCAATAATGATCTCTAGTTCTTCTTTGGTAATAAATTCCTTCCTCTTCCACAGTTCTGAGAGGTAAACTATCCTATGCTCTTCCAATTTATTTATAATCTCATTCTTTATGCCTAGGTCATGAACCCATTTTGATCTTATCTTGGTGTACGGTGTTAAGTGTGGGTCTATGCCTAATTTCTGCCATACTAATTTCCAATTTTCCAGCAATTTTTGTCAAACAGTGAGTTATCCCAAAAGCTGGGGTCTTTGGGTTTGTCAAACACTAGATTATTAAAGTTATTGGCTGTTTTCTCCTTTGAACCTAACCTATTCCACTGATCAACTAGTGTATTTCTTAGCTAATACCAAATGGTCTTGTTACCCACTGCTTTATAATATACTTTTAGATTTGGTACAGCTAGGCCACCTTCATTTGATTTTTTTTTTATTAATTCCCTTGAAATTCTTGACCTTTTGTTTTTCCATATGAACTTTGTTGTCATTTTTTCTAGGTCATTAAAATAGTTTTTTGGGAGTCTGGTTGGTATAGCGCTAAATAAATAGATTAGTTTAGGAAGTATTGTCATCTTTATTATATTTGCTTGCTCAATCCAAGAGCATTTAATATTTTCCCAATTGGTTAGATCTGACTTTATTTGTTTGGAAAGAGTTTTGTAGTTTTGCTCATATAGTTTCTGATTTTCCCTTAGCAGATAGATTCCTAAATATTTTATACTGTCAGTAGTACTTTAAATGGAATTTTTCTTTGTAACTCAGTTGTTGGATTTTGTTAGTGATATATAAGAATGCTGATAACTTATGTGGGTTTATTTTGTATCCTGCAACTTTGCTAAAGGTGTGGATTATTTCTAATAACTTTTAAATAGAATCCTGGGGTTTTCTAAGTATACCATCATGTCATCAGCAAAGAGTGATAATTTGGCTTCCTCACTACCTATTCTAATTCCTTTCATTTCTTTCTCAGCTTTTATTGCCAAAGCTAGCATTTCTAATATAATATTGAATAGTAATGGTGATAGTGGGCAACCTTGTTTCACTCCTGATCTTATTGGGAATGGTTCCAATTTATCCCCATTACATGTGATGCTTACTGATGGTTTTTAATAGATGCTACTGATTATTTTAAGGAAAAGACCATTTATTCCTCTACTCTCAAGTATTTTTAATAGGAATGGATGTTGGATTTTATCAAATGCTTTTTCTGCATTTATTGCATCTATTAATTTTTATTTATTTAATATTTATTAATATTATATTAATATTTATTTATTTAATGCATATTAAGATGATCATATGATTTTTGTTAATTTGATTATTAATGTGGTCAATTATACTAATAGTTTTCCTAATATTGAACCAGCCCTGCCTTCCTAGTATAAATCCTACTTGGTCATGGTGTATTATCCTGGGGAAAATTTTCTGTAGTCTTTTTGCTAATATTTTGTTTAAGATTTTAGCATCAATATTCATTAGGGAGATTGGTCTATAATTTTCTTTCTCTGTTTTCAACCTACTTGGTTTGGGCAACAGTACCATGTCTGTGTCATAAAATGAATTTGGTAGGACTCCTTCATTCCTGATTTTTTCAACTAGTTTATATAGCATTGGGGCTAATTGTTCTTTAAATGTTTGGTAGAATTCACATGTAAATCAATCTGGTCCTGAGGATTTTTTCTTAGAAAGTTGATTAATAGCTTGTTCTATTTCTTTTTCAGAGATGGGACTATTTAAACAATTTACTTCCTCCTCTGTTAATCTGGGAAGCCTATATTTTTGGAGGTAGTCATTGCTTTCACTTAGGTTATCAAATTTATGGACATAAAGTAACTCTTTATTATTGCTCTAATTTCCTCTTCATTGGTGGCAAGTTCCCCCTTTTCATTTTTAAGACTAACAATTTGACTTTCCTCTTTCTTTTTCTAATCAGATTTACCAGAGGTTTATCTATTTTGTTGTTTTTTTCATAAAACCAACTCTTAGTTTTATTTATTAATTCACTAGTTTTTACTATCAATATTATTAATTTATCCTTTTAATTTTAGAATTTCAAGTTTAGTATTTAGTTGGGGTTTTAAAATTTGGTCTTTTTCTAGCTTTTTAAGTTGCAAGCCCAATTCATTGATCTTCTCTTTCTCTATTTTATTCAAGTAAGCCTCTAACGACATAAAATTTCCCCTTATTACTACTTTGGCTGTATCCCACACATTTTCGTATGATGTCTCATCGTTGTCATTATCTTGAGTGAAATTATTAATTGTGTCTTTAGTTTGCTGTTTCACCCAATCATTCTTTAAGATGAGATTATTTAGTTTCCAATTATTTTTTGGTCTATTTATCCCTAACTTTTTGTTGAATGTAGTTTTTATTGCATCGTGATCTGAAAAGAAAGAATTTACTATTTCTGCCTTCCTGCATTTAATTTTGAGGTCTTTATGTCCTAATATATGGTTAATTTTTGTATTGGTCCCATGAACTGCTGAGAAGATAATATACGCCTTTCTGTCACCATTCAGTTTCCTCCAAAAATCTATCATATCTAATTTTTCTAATATCCTATTACCTCTTTAATTTCTTTCTTATTTGTTTTGTGGTTTGATTTATCTAATTCTGAGAGTGCAAGATTGAGATCTCCCACTATTATAATTTTGCTGTTTATTTCTTCTTGCATCTCTTTTAACTTCTCCTTTAGGAAGTTAGATGCTATACCACTTGGTGCATATATGTTTAGTATTGATATTGCTTCATTGTCTATAGTACCCTTCAGCAAGATATAGTTTCCTTCCTTATCTCTTTTAATTAGATCAATTTTTGCTTTTGTTTGATCCGAGATAAGGATGGCTACCCCTGCTTTTTTGATTTAACCTGAAGCATAATAGATTCTGCTCCAGCTTTTTACCTTTACTCTGTATGTATCTCCTTGCTTTAAATGTGTTTCCTGTAAACAACATATTGTAGGGTTCTGACTTTTGATCCAGTCTACTATCCACCTCCGCTTTATGGGAGAGTTCCTCCCATTCACATTTACGGTTAAAATTACTAATTCTGTATTTCCTGCCATCATAATATCCCCAGATTATGCTTTTCTTTTTCTTCCTCCACCTTTCCCCCTTCCCTAGTATTAAAGTCATGGGCCCCACTTGTGTCATGCAGCTCTTCCTCTTTAGGATCCCTCCCTCCTTTCTTTGAATCTCTTCCCCTTTCTTGTACCCTTCCCTTATTACTCTTTTTCCTTTTCCCTTTTCCTCTCCCACTTTTTAATGAGGTGAGAGAAGTTTCTCTGTAAAACAAATAGGTCAATTATTTTCTCTTTGAGCCAACTCTGATGAGAGTAAGAGTCACACAATGTTTTTCCCCCTCTCTAACTTTTCTTAGATATGATAGGTTTCCTTTGCCTCATAGTAGGATGTAGTTTCCCTCTTTTTATTTTCCCTTTTCCCCTTTTCTGACGCTATCCCCTTTCCATTTCTACTTCCCTTTTTTATATTATATCAGTAAAATCAAATTATACATGTGGTCTTTGTGTATATCCCCAATAGAAATACAGTTCTCAAGAGTTCCTTTTACCTTTTTCTACTTCTCTTGAGTCCTATGGTTGGAGATCAAATTTTTTGTTTAGGTCTGGTTTTTTCCTTAGAAACAAATGGAATTCCTCTGTTTCATTAAATGTCCATCTTCTTCCATGGAAGAAAATGCCCAGCTTAGCTGGGTAGTGTATTCTTTGATGCATGAGTTGGAAGATTTTCAGATTTTAATGGATGCCTAACAGTCTACCCAGAGCAGCAATGGTAGATAGCACCCTTTGCAGCAGAAATCAAGGAGGCAAAGTAGATATACTCAGAAAAGATAGCTTTAGGACTTTACAAGGAACTCAACAAAAAAGTGAACATCATGACTAATCCTCAAAAGGAGAAAAGAACTTCCATCCAATCCGGAGCTATGAGTTACCCCTTTACATATCTCTAGTAAGCTTAAACCTACTTTCCTCTGGACTTTGTTATATACTTAAGGAATAATATGCCCCAGGCTTTTAAGGGACCCTTTCTATATACCATTACACTTTCAGAAAAATTCATTTTAAAAAGTGAGTTAACTCTTCTTGGTTAATTTATATCAGCTTTAAGTGATCAGTTTAAGAGTTCTAGAACTCTTAGGGAGTTCCAGAACCCTGAAGGGAGAATTGACCAGGCACTACCTAGGGACCCAACCTGTAAGGGAAAATCAAATTTTAGGTTAGTAGAATAAAAATCTAAACTCTCTATGGAAAGCAAGGGATATAGGATAATTTTCTATTTATCTATTTCTTTTAAAGATATTTTTACCTCTACTTTCTTTTTTTTAACAATATTTTTCCAATTACACATAAAAACAATTTTAAACCTGCACTTTTAAAAAAATTCTGTGTTCCAAATTCTTTCCCTCCCTCCCCTTCCCCTTTTCTGAGATGGTAAACAATTTGATACAGCTTATATATGTTCGATCATGCAAAACTTATTTTCATATTAGTCATGTTGTGAGAAAAGACAGATCAAAAAAAAAAAAAAAACCATGGAAAAAAGTGAAAAATAGTATGCTCTCATCTGCATTCAGATTCCATCAGTTCTTTCTCTGGATTTGAAGAGCATTTTTCATCATAACTCTTTTGCAATTGTCTTGGACCATTGTATTGCTGAAAATAGTTAAGTCATTTACTGTTGATCACTGTGAAGTATTGTTGCTACTGTGTACAATGTTCTCCTAGTTTTGCTCACTTCACTTTGTTTGCATCATTTCATATAATTGTTTCTGGGTTTTTAGATGCAGGGTAATTTTCCTCATGCTTAAAAAACCCCTAGACATCTGGCCTTAATATTAGTAAAAGAGTTGGTAATTGCATCCTATAAGGAAAGTTGGATTTGTTTGTCTTAAAATTGAGAAAGCTTAAAAGAAGAACTGCTTTCACATATGTAAAAGGCTGTTATATTAAAAAGAGAAGATGTTTTTCTAATACTGATCTAAAAGCTTATCCAGAACTAACAGGTAAAAGTTGAATAGAAATAGATTTCAGTTCAGCATAAGATAAACAACACAGAAAAGAGCAAGGAATAATGAACTTAAAATCATAGCATCCCAGTTTGCTCATTATCTATTTGACTTTAGACAAAATTTGGAATAGATGGGGTCTAAGTTCTCTTCCAGTTTTAAGATTCTATTAAATAATAAGTTCTTTCATAAAATGACTAATATGAAAATGTATTTTACATAATTGAACTTATTAACCTATATCAAATTGCTTACTGACTTAATGAGGAAGAAGGGAAGGGAGGAAGAAAATTTGGAAATCAAAATTTTATTTAAAAATAAATGTTAATATATTGGGTTACATGCCATCTAGGGGAGAGGATGGAGCCAAAAAGGGGGAAAAATTGGAACACAAGGTTTTTCAAGGGTCCTCATTGAAAAAAATCCTTGTATATATTTTGAAAATAAAAACTTCAATAAATTTTTAAAAAATATTAAAATTAAAACAACTCTGAGGTATCACTTCACATCTATCAGATTGGCTAATATAATAGAAAAGAAAAGTGATAATTGTTTGAAAACTGGGAACTGAGGCTCTAATGCATTCTTGGTAGAGTTGTGAACTAATCCAACTATTCTGGAGAACAAGTCAGAACTATACCTAAAAAGCTATAAAGTTGGGCATACCTTTTAATCCAGCAATATCAAATATTAGGTCTGTATCTCAAAGAAATCATAAATGCAAAGGGATAGAAGCTTTTATTTATGGTGACAAAAGATTGGAAATTGAGAGGATGACCAACACTTGGGAATAACTGAACAGATTGTGATATATGGATATAATGAAATACTATTGTTCTACAGGAAATGATGAGCAGGCAGATTTCAGAAAAACCTGGAAAAATTTACATTAACTGCTGTGTGAATGAAGTGAGAAGAACTGGGAGAATACTGTACACTGTGATAGTAAGATTATGTGATGATGAACTTTGATATAGACTAAGCCTTTCTCAGGAATACAATGATCTAAGACAATTCCAAAAGACTCATGATGGAAAATGCTATCCACCTCCAGTGGGGGAAAAAAAAAACAACATAAGGACTATGGAGTTTGTTTGTTTGTTTTTTTTTTTTTTTCCTGAGGCAGTTGGGGTTAAGTGACTTGCTCGGGGTCACAGATAGGAAGTGTTAAGTGTTTGAGGTCAATCTTGAACTCAGGTCCTCTTGACTTCAGGGCTGGTGCTCTATCTACTTTGCCACCTACTTGCCCCAACTAAGGAGTCTTAATGCAGATCAAACCATATTATTTTCACTTTTTTATTGTTTTGTGTGTGTGTGTGTCTGTGTGTGTGTGTGTGTGTGTGGCTTTTCTCTTTTGTTCTGTTTCTTCTTTCACAACATAACTAATGTGGAAATACGCTTAACTTTTAAAAATGAATGCTTAAAAAAAACCCTGAAAATAAAATATAATAATAATTGGGGCAGCTATATGGTGCAGTGGATAGAGTGCTATGCCTGGAGTAAGAAAGATTCTTTTTCCTGAGGCAAGATCTGACTTTCTTATTGAAAAGAAGGGATCTGAATGAGTCAATTAAGTTGCAAGAAATAAATATAAAGATACTCTTTTAGGTACTGAAGATATAAGTACAAAAATAAAACTGTGATCGTTTTCAAATCATTCACATTCTGTTGGGAGATACAATGTTTACTAAAATAGAAGCATAAAATATTAAACACTAATTGTCTATATTGCTTAGTAAAACTAAGCAAAAACAACACAGGGAAAGATTTAAAGAAATATAAACAATCATACATAGATTTATGCCTTTTCTCAAATTCTACTTTTTAACCAATATTTGCTTTACAAAATCTAGCCTTTCCTTTCTATTTCTTCACATAAAAATCAAGGAAACAAACTTTCAAATAGTCTGTCTTTTTTGGTCAAGCTAGCTTTTCTAATATGTGAAGTGATCTTCAATAGTCATCTGTTCTCCCTATTCCTTACCAAATTGTAAGCCCTTTAATCACAGAGAAGGTTTTTTTTATTTGTTTTTAACATATTTTGTAATCAAATTTGACAAAAATGAACCTCAAGAATTCAGTGTGAAGAGGCTATAATCATTATTCAGAAGATAGATCAGATTACAAAGACTTTAATTAATTCTAATAAATAAATAAATTTGTATTTTATTGATCATAATAATCTCATCAAGAATACACACATAATTTTTACAATATAGAAAAAAATGATCAAAGAAAATGTTTGACTGTAAAAGGAAATAGGTTACTCATATAATGAGAAACTTAGGGAGCGATAGTCTATGTACTCCATTTGTGTTGAGGTAATATAAAAAATCTTAAAGAAGGTCACAGCACAATGAGTGAACCACCAAGGGAAAATTTACAGGAGAATGTGGACAAGAATAGCTGGCATAGGATGTGAAAACATCTAAAGGTTGGAGGGAGTACAGGCATTGATTAAGATAACAGATTTGATGAAATATCAAAATTTCTTTTAAAAATATGAATTCTAATCATGTTGGGAAGAGAAGAACCAGTAATTTCACCAATGTAAGAAGTCCTATCATCCTCTTTCCAATTTAGATTATAGCCTGTTTATTATTAACATTTAAGTCCTATGGAGCTGATGTAAGGAATAGAAGGGTTAAGTCACTCTGTAGAGTCACACAGGATGTAAATGTCAAAAGTGGGTCTTGAATACTGTTCATTTGTTGTTGTTTTTTACTTCAAGTACAGAACTGTTGCTTTGATAGCAGAAGTGTCAAACTCAAAGTCTAAGAAAATCAATAAAAATACAGAACAACATAGATAATGTTAGTTTCCATTTTCTAAGTCAATATGCAGATCACATAGATCCATTTCTATTTGGGTTTGATACCACTACACATTACATTATGTCTCTTTCCTCCATACTATATTCCTTTCTTCAGCTCCATGCCTTTAGAAAATGACCTTATATCCACAGTACACAGTAAAGATGTGCCTGGGAGAGTGCTTTGAACAAAGGGTGCTACAATTACTGTTTAATGAATTGAATCTATGAAGACATAATAATAATAGCTACCATTTATATAGGGCTGTAAGGTTTGCAAAATACTTTACATATTTTTAATCTCCTTTTATCCTCCCAATAACCTTACGAGGTAGGTGCTATTATTTTCTGCATTTAAAGATGAGAAAACTGAGGTTTAGTTGCCCAGAGCCAAATAGCTAATGAGGCCATGTTTGACATGTTCTTCTTGAATTCTATCCACTACACTATCTAGCTGTTGCAGAATAAAAGTATTCCTATTACAATGTTCTAAAATAACATTTTCCAACCAAAAACATTTAGTTTTTTGGTAGATATTTTGGAAGAATCCAGGAGTTTTATGGGGCAGCTAGATGGTGCAGTGAATAGATCACCAACCCTGGAATCAGGAGGACTTGAGTTCAAATCCAGCCTCAGACATTTAACACTTCCTAGCTATGTGACCCTAGGCAAGTCACTTAACCCCAATTGCTTAGCCCTCTTCTCCTCCACCCTTCCCCCTTTTCTCCCCCCCCCCCCCGGAAAAAAAAAATTCCAGGACTTTATTTTCCTATTTTCCATAGAATTATAGGACCTTATAGTTTTAAGCATCTAGGTATTGTAGATAGAATACTAAACCTGAAATCAGGAAAACTTGAGTTTAAATCCAAGATCACAAATACACCGTTAGTAATCATAATTGAAAAATTTTTACATCAAGTTTCTCTGATAAAGACCTTATTTCTGAAATATATAGAAAATGGAGCAAAATTCATTAAAAAAAATAGCCATTCTCCAAGTGATAAATGGTTAAAAGATATGAACAGATAGTTTTCAGACAAAATAATCAAAAATATCTATAGTCATATGGAAATATGCTCCAAATAACTGTTGATTAGAGAAATGCAAATTAAAGCAACTCTATGGTACCACCTCATACATGTTAAATTATCTAATATCATAGAAAAGGAAAATGACAAATGTTGGAGAGGATGTGGAAAAATTAAGTATTGTTGGAATTGTGAATTGTTCTATTATTCTGCTTGGCAATTTGGAATTATGACCAAAGGGCTATACTCTATACCCTTTGATCCAGCAATACCAATACTAGATCTGTATCCAAAGAGATAAAAACAAAAAAGAAAAGAACTCACATGTACAAAAATGTTTATAGCAACTATTTTTGTGGTAGCAAAGAATTGGATATGGAAAGGAAGCCTCTCAGTTGGGGAATGACTGAACAAATAATAGTATATGACTATGATGGAATATTATTGTATTATAAGAAATGACAAGAAGGCATGCTCTCAGAAAAGAATGGAAAGATTTACATGAACTGATGCAAAGTGAAGTGAGCAGAACTGGGAGAACATCATATATAGTAGCTGTAATATTATATGATGATCAATTGTGAATGACTTAAATATTCTCAACAATATAATGACCCATGACAATTTTGAAGGACTTATGATGAAAAATGTATCCATCTCCAGAGAAAGAATTGATGGAATCTGCATACATATCTAAATATACTTTTAAAAAACTTTCCTTATTTTATATTTTTTGTTTTTTGGTATGTTTTATTTCACAACAAGACTAATATGAAAATATGTTTTGTATAACTGCATATGTATGATCTACATATATAATTACTTGCAGTCTCAGGGAGGGAGGAGGTAAAGGAAGAAAGGAGAGAATTTGGAATGCAAAGTATTAAAATGTGAATGTAAAAATTGATTCTTCATGTAATTGGGGAAAATAAAATATTAAACAATTAAAAATTTTTTAATTCTAGATGTTTACCAATAATTCATAGTAGTAGTGATGTAAATTGCTTAATCTCTATTTTCCTCAATTTCCTCAATTGTAAATGGGATAAAATGATACTTACTTTGCATGGTTGTGAAAATCAAATGAGATGACATCTATAAATCACTTAGCCCAGTGCCTGACATATTTGTAATTATTATTGCTATTTTTTTGTTAAGGGACAGGTCAGTTCTCTGAGAGTCTCCACAGCTATGGATCATATCATCTGAAGGAGTTATAAGGCAGCCTTTACTGACACAGCTGTTGGGAACTGGGAATGAGATAAATTGGAGGCAGAGAGAAGAGGAGGGAGGTCAGACAATGCAGCAGCCTCTCAGTCAGAGAGGTCAGAGAACAGCAACTGCCTCTCAATCTCCTTGTATTACCCTCTCACAAGAGGAGATCCATTCTGGATTGGACCTCCAGCAGCCACGGTCAGGTGACTCCCATGTATTTCAACAGCTCTCCCTTGTATTCCAACATTTTTTGATTGTTCAGTCTCATCTAATTCTTCCTAATCCCATATAGGGTTTCTTATCAGATGCTAGAATGGTTTCCCATTTGCTTCTCTAGTGGATTAAAGCAAACAGAGCTTAAATGATTTTCTCAGTCACATAGCTGGTGACAATCTGAGATTTGAACTCAGGTTTTCCTAATTCTAATTCCAGTACCCTATCACTGAACCACCTATCTGCTTTGCCTGACACATAGTAGATGCTTAATAAATGCTTTTTCTCTTCTCTCTTCCCTTACAACTGAAAGAACATCAGAAGTCATCTAGTCCAATGTCCTGTCCAATGCTGGAATCTCATCTACAATATTCCTGACAAGTAGCCATTTACTTGCCCAAAGACTCCCACTGATGGGAACCCCTTACCCCTTGAGACAGTCTAATTAACAGTCTTCCTCATGGAGTTGTTATGAAGATCAAATGAGGCAATATTTATAAAGCACTTTACAAAACTCTGTATCAGAGCTAATTACTATAAAGATGTAAACAATTAAAAAATTCATTCAAAGGAACTTCACCTGTTCCTGAGTTTTGTGAGGTTTGTTTTTTATATTTGACTGCTATTGCCAGGATTCAATTAGGGTGAAACTTCAGAAATTTTGAACTAATGGAATTTTAGAAAGTATTATGTAATATATAACAAATAAAAAGCACACCTAGATAAAGTTAAAAGCTAAGTAATTTTAATGATAAATATTGGCCCTAGAAAAGAGGTGAGGCAATTTGACTTTTATGGAAATTTTTGCATAACTTCACAAGTGGTTTCTTAATTGTGGGTAGGGTTAAAAAGGAGAGAATCTAGAACTCAAAATTTTAGAAACAAATGTAAAACCAATTGTTTTGAATATAATGGGGGAAAATATTAAATAAAACAAAAACAAAAAAGTGCCTCTCTATCAAAATAGAAAGAAAGAAAAGAGGTGAGAAAATGCATTTCTTTTCTGTTCTTGAAATGGTAGAGGTGTCTGGGCATAGCATGGCATATATACTATCAGGCTTGATTATTACTATGTTGGTTAACTTAACTGTTTTACTTTATTACAAGGGAAGGTTTGCTGAATTGAATGGGGGGATATTTGGAAATGACTGTAATGTAAAAACAAAAGGCACCAATAAAAGTCTAGAGCATGCAAAATTGTAATTAAGTGAAGGAGGAGGGATAGTTGGAAATTCTGATTGGGATTTTGCATCTCCAAAAGGAACAATGCTCCAAGTGCTCCATTATGATCATGAGCCTCGATACAGTTTCCTTTGTAGTGTTAATTTTCTATTACCTAAATTTTTAAAAGAGAGTATCTTCTTTTCTCATTTCTGTCTGCAAGCCTTGGGACCGCTGATTGCTAGTTTTGATGATTTAGACTTGATAGACTGATTAGAATTGCTCTTTCTTGGGATTTTTGGAGTTTTATTTTGGACCTGTTGCTTGAGCCTTATCTTGATAATTCTACATAGCACAAAATGAATAATTTCTTTTGATCTTGCTATTTAGCCATTCCATTCTTCAGATCATGGAGTTGAATAGCATCAGGCAGCATGATGATTTCTGTCTACTTAAGGACAGAGGAAGAAGGTAATAAAAAAAACATGGAGTAAACTTTGGGTATGAGTTAATGGAGAAATATCATGTTAGCCATACACTTATTCATTTTTACAGGTCTCTTCTATGGCTGAGATAGCTGTGGTTGTCTCTGAATCAGTTTGAACTTGTTTACGCCACACTATCAGGGAGAGTGTAAAATTAAACAATGTATATTTGAGTAAATATTTGTTAAGCACCTATTGTATGCAAAGCACTATTCTAGTTGGTGAACAGAATGCAAAATTAAGACACAGCCCATGCTCTTGTGGAATTTACAGTCTAGAATAGGGATGTGATAAATCAATTTAATATAGATTTTGCATCTCCAAATGGGGCAATGCATTGAAGAAGATATGCAGAATAATTAAAACATAAGTTCTACTCTGCTGCCTTGTTATGGTGTGAAGGGGACCCTAGATTGAATAAGGACTAAAGCAACAGGCTACAAAGTTTCTCGAGTCCTACTGAACTAGATAAGCTACAATATTTGCTCAGCAAAGAACTTTCTGTCTTCTGAGGATCTTACTAGCTAGGATGAAGAGTTTGGTTGCCAGGTTAAAAGCAAGGGGAAAAATTTTTCCCACATTTGGATTCAGCCTTATTGAGTCGTGTGAGGCATTCTAAAGGGAATATCAAGAATAAAGGCATGGAGCTGGGAAGATGTATGACATCTAGGAATTGAGAGTATTTGGAGCAGGTAATGCAGCACAATCTTACTTCCTTTTCAAACCAGACCATACCCTGCAAGGATCCATACCTTTCTCATTTTACAATTAACTGAAAGGTGTAAAATATTTGTTTATTATTATTATATTAATATATTAATTAATATATTAAATACAATATAATAATGTTAATATCAATATATTAATAATATATTATATTATTATTATAAAAATATCTTTGTTTATTATGAAAAAGCATTCAATTTGCAAAAGTAAAATGCTGCCTTTGAAGTTCTTTTCTAACATGTTGTCTTCCATATATGTATAAAATAATTTAAGAATCTTTGAAAGACATTACAATTGAAACTGATTAGTTAAAAACATGGGTAAAAGATGCCAGGGAAATGTATGTTAGGAGAATACAGATTGGTCACACGAAAAGGGCAAGGTACCTTAGAAGGAGAGTATAACTATTGCAATGGTATACTTACAATGTCAGGAGAAAGTAAGAAAGGCTTCCAATTTTATGGGAAGACATGAGCTGACCTGGATGAGTTATTATCTGCATCATTGAAGGAAATAGCCAAACTGATGAGATTATAAATACAAATACAAATATCAGTGTTTCATTTTGAGAATTTTGGACAGAGTCCAAACCATAAGCAATTAATATTTATTTTATTTATCTCCCTTATTTATTAAAGAGCATCTTTCTAATTATACAAATCTTTGCCATGTCCTATTGAAGCAGGTTGTGGTCTCTTTAAGAAACTATTTCCTATTAATCTGTGATTCCTTTCAGATTCCCAGTCCCTCCTGGATGAGGCATATCCTCCCCAGACAAGTTGTCTTTCTGGGATGCCAGAGCCTTTGATTTAATAACAAATCCTGGTCAAAAAGTATCTCTTTGAATTCCAATAAGAGGAATGGGCTTGTCCCAGCTCTCATTCTGCCTTGCTGGGACCGCCCAGCCCCCATTGGTTCTGATCTGCTTGGGCTTCCCAAACCCCACTAAGATACCCGATATAATAAGTATCCATGAACTAAAATCTTTGCAGATGGATCTTGGTAGCTCACTCAGCTGCCCGGACTTTCTATCCACTGAGAACTAAGTTCTCAGTGCAAAACTCCATTTTCCATAGATCTGCCACAATAGAAGTCAGTCGTTGGTTAAACTGATTTCTATCTAACAATAAATTTTCATTTTGCAACTAATATTCAGGAATGAGTGAATTTTTTCACTCCTAAAACCTGCCGCCGATTTAAAGAGGATTCTTAATAACTCTTATAGCCACTAACCTCTAGACCACCAGGAATCTAAACCATTCTAAACCTCATCACTGTTAATCTTTCATTTATTTTATTAATTTTATAGTTAATTTGAATATATTTCAAGTTATTTCCCCCTTTTTTGTTAGCATTGAATAGAAATGCTACTGTTTTGTGGGTCTGGTATATATTTTGATGTAATTATTGTCTTCTTCCTAATTGTCTGGGATTTTCTAATCATATCATTATCTTATCTTTCCTGATATTTATGCCTTTGGTTTTGTTCTTTTGTCTTATTATTGTAACTAATATTTCTAGAAATAGATCAAATAATAATAGGGAAATTAGGCATTCTTGCTTTACCATTGTTTGCACTGGGAAAGTTTCTCCATTACAAAGAATGCTAACTTTGGGTTTATACATACTTTTAATCCTATTAATGAAGCTCTATTCCTATATTCTTATAACTTTCAGTAGAAATGAATGAATTTTGGGGGAGGAAATTCACAAAGCTATTATAACTTTATATATGAATGGGATTTTTATAGCCATAAAGTATTTTTTTGTCAAAGATTTTCTATATATCTTTGAAATAATTGTGTGGTTTTAGTCTTGATTGTTTATGTTAATAATTATTATGTGTGCTTAATGTTGAACTATCCTTGTATCCCTAAGATGAATTCAATTTGACTGTAGTAGATTTTTTCTGAAATGTTTCTGCTATTTCCTTATAATGTTTTATTTATATTTTAAAATTAATATTCATTAGTGAAATTAATCTAAGGAAATGATAACTTCATCAGCCTTGGCCTTCCTTAATTTAGATATCAAGGCCATAAATATAGAAGCTTTCTAAAGTTCTTTCTACCTCTCTCCACCTTAGCTCCTGATCTCATACTAAGAGAAATCAATATATATGTTGATGTTCTCTCAAATAGTCTAACTTCCTAGTTCCTCAAACTACTCAACATTTATGACCCCTATCTTCTTTATCTTAGCTATGAGCAGGGATGATCATACCCTTGATCTTGTCATCACCTAAAACTGATATTCAAGAACTCTTAAGTTCCTTTATTTGTTAGCAACCACCTATCAATCTCTCTCTCCTCATACCTTACTATTTTTTCTTTACAAACCTTTTTTTAAGGTTATACATGTACAATTATATTAAATATATTTCCACCTTAGTTATCTTGTGAAAGAGGAATGAGAAAAGGGGAAAATATGAGTAAGAAAAAACAAATCAAAAAAAGTGAAAATAGTATGTCCTGATCTGCATCCAGACTTTGTAGTTTTTTCTTGGCATGAGAACGGCATTTTCTATCATGAATTTTTTGGAATTGTCTTGTATCATTTTATTGCTGAGAAGGACTTAAGTCTATTAAAGTTGATCATCATACATTATTGCTGTTCTTCTGATTCTGCTCACTTTACTCATATCAGTTCAAGTAAGTCTTTCCAGGATTTTCTGAAATCTACCTGCTCATCACATAGAAAAATAGTGTTACATTACATTCAAATACCACAACTTGTTCAGTTGTTCCCCCGATGATGGATATCCCTTCAATTTCAAATTCTTTGCCACTACAAAAAGAGTTGCTATAAACATTTTTGTACATGTAGGTCCTTTTCCCTTTTTATGATCTCTTTGGGATATAGATCTAATAGTGGCACTACTAGATCAAAAGAAAATGTACAGTTTTATAAATCTTTGGGCATAATTACAAACTGATCTCCAGAATGGTTGAATCAGTTCACAATTACACCAACAATGCATGAATGTCCCAGTTTTCCCACATTTTCTCCAACATTTATAATTCTCCTTTTCTGGTATCTTAGCCAATCTGATAAGTATGAGGTAGCATTTCATAGTTATTTTAATTTGCTTTTCCATAATGAATAATTATTTAAAGTATTTTTTCATATGACTCTTAGATAGCTTTAATTTCTTCATTTGAAATCTACCTGATCATTTATCAATTGAGGAATGACTTGTATTTTTATAAAATTGACTCAGTTCTCTATATATTTTCTTTTTTTTTCTCTAGTAAATTTATTTATTTTTAATACACATTACTTTATGAATCATGTTGGGAGTGAAAAATCAAAGCAAAAGGGAAAAACCACGGGAGAGATTAAAAAAACAGAAAAAAAATGAACATAGCATGCATTAATTTACATTCATTCTCCTCAGTTCTTTTTCTGGATGTAGATGTTTTCTGTCTAAAGTATATTGGCATTGCGTTTGATCACTGAACCAGAGAAGAAACAAGTCTTTTCATCGATGATCATCACACATTCTTGTTATCATGTACAACGTATTCCTGGTTCTGCTTGTTTCACTGCACATTAGTTCATGTAAATCTTTCCAGACCTTCCTAAAATCAGCTTGTTCATCATTTTTTACAAAACAATAATATTCCATTTTCTTCATATATCATAACTTGTTCAGCCATTCCCCAATTGATGGACATCTACTCATTTTCCATTTTTTTGCTACCACAAAAAGAGCTGCTACAAACATTTTTGCACATGTGAGTCTTTTTCCCCTCTGTTAAGATTTCCTTGTGATACAGACCCAGTAATGGCACTGCTGGGTAAAAGGGTATGTGTAGTTTTATATCCTTTTGGGCATAGTTCCAAATTGCTCTCCAAAATGATTGGATCATTTTACCACTCAACCAACAATGTATTAGTGTCCCAGTTTCCTCACATCCCCTCCAACATTTAACATTATCTTTTCCCATCACCTTAACCAATCTGAGAGGTGTGAGATGATATCTCAGAGTTATTTTAATTTGCATTTCTCTAATCAATAGTGATTTAGAGCACTTTTATATAAGTATAGATGGCTTTTATTTCATCATCTGAAAATTGTCTGTTCATATTCTTTGACTGCTTATCAATTGGGGAATGATTTATAAATTTGACACAGTTCTTTATATATTTTAGAAATAAGACCTTTATCAGAAACAGTGACTATAGAGACTTTCCCCCAGCTTTCTGTTTTTCCTTCCAATCTTGGTTACATTGGCTTTGTGCAAAATCTTTTTAATTTAATGTAATCAAAATTATTCATTTTGCATTTCATAATGTTTTCTACCTCTTGTTTGGTTATAAATTCTTCCCTTCTATGTGAATCTGACAAGTAAACTATTCCTTGTTCTCTAATTTGCTTATGATATTACCCCCTTATTACTTCTTAGAGTGACTTCTACACCCTTTACTTTTCCCCTTCATTATTAACCCTGTTCTGAGAAAGGTAAAGCACCCTGGCAACCGGTGAAACTGGAAGACCATCAAAGATATCAAATGTCCCAATCAACAACTGGACTTCCGGTGCTGATGGCAATAGCAATCCACCAAGGAGTCAGCCCTGAGAGTAACCTGGTTGACCCTATCCTAGCAAGGAGCCAACCTGAGCAAGGGACAGATTTGTTCATAGACTTTGTCACACCTACAAGATAACTTCATGGAGACTCAGAAGGGCAGTTCCAGGAGTCCCAGGATCACTAATTACTCTTACTTCTAGGTGTAAGGTGTTGTTTTATAGCAATCATTTTAAATTTGAATCCATTCTCCCCAGGAATTGAATGCATGAGTAGAGAGGAGAGTTCACCTCTTGGTTTAAGAACATGATGTTATTCTTTGATCTTTACTATCCCTTTTCAACAAATATCATTTTGATATTGTGGAGATGTTAGCTAGTTACATGATATTGTGAAGTACATTGGTTGGGGCTCATGAGCAATACTCCTAGAAAAATCCTCAGTCTCTTGGAATTACTCTTAGGACCCTGAGGGGAGCAGTAATTATTCCTGTTGGAAATCTATCCTATCAATATAAGTGGGAGCTGGGAAATCTTCCTAGGGGATGTGCTGCATTTCTATATGCCCTCACTTTGTGACTTTTTTAGCTCTAATGAATTCAATTATCATTGCTATATAGATGACTCCAACATTTATATCTTTCTTTGGACCTAAAATTCTACATCATAAACTACTTATTAAATATTTTAAACATGTTTGTAGACATCTCAAACACAAAATGTTCAAAACAGAACTCATTATCAAATCAATCGCATTTCTGTGCTTTCCTATTATTGTTGAAGGCACTACCATCCTTCTATTCAACCCAGTTTATAACTTTAACATCTTCCTTTACTCCTCATTCTCATTCCACATGTCCAATCAGATGTTAAATCTGGTTACTGTTATCTCCCCCAGCAACTTTCCATTTACACATCTACCACCTTAGGTAAGATTCTCTTCATCTTCCTTGTAGTCTTGCAATAACCTACTAATCACCCCACCTGACTAAAATCTTTACCCACTCCAAACCATATTTTCCATAGCTGCCAAAATAATTTTCCTAAAAGGGCAAGTCAGACCATGTTCTTTTCATACCTAATAAATACTAATAGTTTCCTCTTACCTCTAGAACCAAATATAAACTTCCTTCTTTGGTAGTTAAGCTCTTTATAACCTGGCTTCTTTCTACTTTTCCATTCTGTTCAAAATTATTCCCATCTATACTCTGTAAGAACCAGTCATATAAGCCTCTTTACTATTCCTTCACTCCCATCTCTGAGCCTCTGCTCCTGTTGTCCCTATGCCTGCAATGTTCTCTTTACACAACTCTGCCTTTTAGAATCCCTGTTTTATTAGTCTTAGTTCAGATACTATCTACTACTGGAGATCTTTACTAGTTCCTTCACCTATTAGTGCCTTTCCTTCCAAGATTACCTTATATTTGATTTGTCTGTATCTTATAAATACCTATCAATATACTTGTCGTCCCCTTTATTAATGTAAATTCTTGAAGAGAAATGTAAGCTTTTTCTTTTAATCCCCAGAATTTAACATAGTATCTAACACATAGTAGGTATTTACTGAATGCTGATTGGGTGATAAGAAAGAGGGACTATAGAACTGTAATAATAACAGTTATGATAATAATAATAATAGTCGTAGTTCATATTTATAAAGTTTATAAAAAGCTTTATATGTAGATCTCATTTAATCCTTATAGCAAACTTATAACAGGTGCTACAGATGAGAAAATTTAAGGTTCAGATAGTTTAATTGAGTTGTCAGTCTAATCTTGTTTCTAAGTCCAACCCTGTCTACTATGTCAGAATGGGTACCACTTTCCCCCGCCCCCACTTTGAGGAACAAATAGCCATCATCATCTCATCATCATCATCATCATCATCATCATCATCTTTATCATCAGATATTTGTTGAGTGTTTATTGTGTATAAATTGTGATGGATTAAAATGATCTGAATGAGCTGCTCAGAAAGATCTCTTGTTCTCTCTTGATTTAGTTTATAAAGGGAATTTACAAACTCTGTGTTCTCCTCATAGAGATGTAGTTCCTTTCAATAAAGGATAGAGGAAGATAATTTACTCAAGAATGTTTTCCCTTACAGATTGTTTCCAGAAAGTCACTAAGAAGGGAAAGCTTCTTTTTGAGAAGTAGGGCTATGCAACAACATCATAAATCTCTTCTTGGTGTTGTTATAGCTAGATTTTGAATGTCTGAAAAAACATGGAACAGGGAAAACAATGCAACAAACCACAGTATCAAAGATATAGGCAGATCTCTGACAGGAAAATAAACACTTATTAGCAGTACAGCTATTAGGACATATACCATGGTGCTAAAATCTGGCAGTGTGGTGTTTTCCAATGTGATAATCTGCCAAAATCTGAAGACTACTATTCCCATGCCTTGTGCCTTGTACTCCCCCTGACCTGTATCATATGGTACAGCTTCATTGTCCAGAGCTGCCATCTTTGAAAGTCCCATCACTATAATATTCGTCTTCCAAGAACCACTTTCTCTCGGCTAATGTCGGGGCAGGAGTAAAACTATCCAATGGATAGGATTCCTCTTCCAGCACAAATGGAACTATGTTGGGCTGTCCTCATTTTAACTTCACTCTCCTAGCTCTACTACAAACTGTCAAAAAAATTCTTAGTTATGACTTTGAGCAGTATCTCTTTTGCAAGAACATTAAAAGATACAACTAGATTAGGTGAACTTCCCCTAGAGGATGAATTCATTCCTCTCCTCTCTATTATTCATCTCCTGACTGCCATGGCTTTTGATTCATGTACTGCCTTTTATAAATCCTTACCACTTATGTTTACATTGTCACTTCAAACTCAACTCTGTCTCTGGGGATAAATGAATACCAACAGAGTAGCAATGGTATCTCCCACTGTGAACCACTCCCTTGGCTGCATACATAGCTACTTTCAATTTAGTTTTTTCTCCCAGGATCCTCTATTCTTTCCCTTATTTGTTACTTATTTACTGATCTACTTTAAGTGGGTTCCAGCATTTCTCACATGACCTCCGTCATATTTCCTCCTAAGACCTCACCTGTTCCTGTGATACATCTCCAGATAGATGTTGAAATTTCAGTGCATGGATCTCTGTTCTTACTGGTAGAGACAATCCACTCTATGTGCTAATTGTGCTGAAAGTCCTTAGAGGGGAAAATATAGACTTCCTGAATTTAATTTAATTTTAAAAAGAGGAGGGCAATTGGTCAGTAAATTTTGAGCTTATAGTCCCTCAATAGGTTAGGAATCTACTTGCAGGATTGTTGCAAAGAAAATTATACCCTTTTGGGAACACTCCCAGAAAAGCTAGTAAAATTTCTGAAAGTCTTTGTTTATCTACTGGATGGCCTGATGCCAGAAAATGAATAATTATATATCTGAGGTATGTCAGATGGTATATAATTAAAGATATAATGCTAATTGAATTTAGTTTATTCATGGCTAAAGCAGTCTCTTAGCAATTAGTATCTGGAACCAACTGTTTGTAAGTATAATATCACACAATATTGGTCCAAACCCACACTTAGATAGAAGTGGTGCCCTGTGTATCCTTCACCCTAGAGTTCCTTTCGATTTATAACTAATCTGCTTTAAATCACATTTCAGCATTAAACATTTAATGAGAAGCTTCCAGATTTCCAAGTGCAAAGAGATGTTGTGAAGACATTGGGTTTACTGAATGTTCCTAAAGGCAAAGAACAGTTACCTTCCAGAACCAGTTAGTTTACTATCCCTATCGTGAGAGCAGAAGCATGCAAATAAAATTGAACTCACTATTACAGAGAGCCAAACAGATTCAAAATAAAAATGGAGATTCCCCCTCCCCCATCCCTATTTTCTTGGACTTTTCTCCAAATGTGGACATTGAACTCAAAGTTTTTCTAATCTTTCTCAAATGCCTTTCCTACTTTTTTTGACCTTGCCATATTGCATTCTCTGATAGGGTCAAGGGGCCAAAGATTTAACGGTAAAAGAGACTTCTGTAAGTCAATGAGCTGGTTCAAACTTTCACGTGATTGATGAGGGATCATCAATCCCTCAGGGATGGGAAAGAATCTTGTTTAACATCTCAGATGAAGGAGCATGTCTAATAAGATGTATTCTATGTTCTCTGACTCCAAGTCCGATGTTCTTTTCATTGCAACCATCTATGTTCTATTTGGTCCTGCATCACTTGGTGGATCTAGCTTCCAAATACTGGAGCATTTCAAAAGCTTTGCAGTGGTAACTGCTAAACAGAGAATCCAACTCTTAATTCCCAAAGACAGCTGCAGGAGAGATTGAGGGTGGAGATGTGAGAAAAGAAGGATGAATTAATGTAGCTTTCTCTAAAAACAATGGAAGACTGAGCTCATTTCAAGAGTAGTGAATTGGCTTTTCAGTCTTATCATAAATAATAAATTAGAAGAAGACAGAAATAAAAAAAGAGGGAAAAAAATAATACAATGGGGGATAAGAGAACTGGGTGGGACTTTTCTGAAACAGCAAGTCTTTGAGCTTATGCCACTTAAGTAAATAAACATACATATATACACATAATAGAGAAAGATAGAGAAACAGAGAAGGAGAGGGAGAGACAGAACAGAGAGAGACACACACATACCCGGAGACAGAGATACAGAGACACACACACAGAGACAGAAACAAACACACACACACACACACACACACACACACACACACACACACACAGTATACATGTATACATCCAGAACTAAAATTTTGACATTGGAGATAAAGGAAGTGACAAAATCATGTAATGTAAGAGCTGGACATAATCTTAAAGTACTGGTTCTCAAATTTTTGTGACTCTTTTATCTTCTTAAAAAATATTGAGGACACCTTACCCCCAAAGAGCTTTTATTTATATGGTTTCTTTCTATTGATATTTATTATATTTAAAATTAAAATGTCACTATTTTAAAGAAAGAATCTTAAGTACTCTCAGCAGACTTGGAACCACAGTTTGAGAATTGCTACTCTTAGATATTTCTTGGCCTTCTGGGATATCTCAGGAGGCTGGGTAGCTAAGATAAGATTATCAAATCTATTTTGTTTCTGACAGAAAGAATAATTACATTTTATTTTAACATATTTGCACTGAGTAAAAACTATCAATCCTGCATTAGGTCCCTATCTTGAATCCCCTATTGGGGATCAACTAATCTGTCAACAAGTATTTTTTTTATGCATTCCCCATGTAGGTTGCAGTATGATCAGCTCTAGGATTACAAACATAAAAAAGAAGCAATTCCTACCATAGAGGAGCTTACATACTAATAGAGGTAATAATATGTCTACATATGATTATGTATAAAATATATACCAAATGAATAAAGGTGGTTTTTGAGAAAGAGTAGTGGATGAAAAGATGTAGAAAAGCTTTATGAAGAACTCACTACTTGAGCTGAGTTTTGAAGGAAGATGGTAATTCCCAGAAGTAAAAGGGAGAAGGGAAAGACAGTAAAAAGGCAGCAAAGTTGGGAGATAGAGGACTTGTATGGGTGAAATCCAGAAGAAGCTAGTGTGGCTGAAACTAAGAATCTGAGGAGGGGAGTAAGGTATAAGGAGCCTAGAAAGGTAGGAAGAGGGCAGGTTATGAGGAGCTTTAAATGTGGAACTGAGGATTTTATATTTGATACTGGAGGCAATAGGAAATCACTGAAATTTGTTGAATAAATTCAGATGAGTATAGACCTTTGTTTTAGGGAAAAAATCATTTTGGAGGGGAGAAAGGCAAGATTTACAACTCATTTTCCCAACAGCTACTTATCTCTTTCAAGAAAATCTCAAAACAGGGTGAGGAAGAGATAAATGTGACTGAAACAACTTATTCAAAGAACCCATCTTCTTTTCCTTCTCCTTGATAATGTGTTTGTTTCTTCATCTCTTCCAACCTCTTCCCATAGGCTCTCTCTGGTAGCTGTTTTGCTTCCCAAAGGCCAAGCTGGCGCCTCCTGAACCACTAACAGCAGATCCAGGCGGCCAAGCCACCCCCATCTACAGTCAGGCTCTGCATTTGATCCATATCACCCATCTTTATCCTACATACCTTTCTGGGCTCTTTAATCATAGCTTTGGTAGTAGACTGCCAGAGGCTTGGTCCACAGAAGCCTTTTATCTCCACCAGATCTATAGAGATTTCTTCCAGCCCTCTGTTCCCACTAATGTGGAATCCTCCTGTAACACAAAAAAGTCTTTGCATAAAAAGGGACTGCAAGTGGTGGTAGTGAAAGAGGTGGAAGTAAAGGGAAGGTAATTTGGGCTGTAAATCAGCAACTCTCTTTGTAGTTTGAAAACAGGGGTGTGCTGATAAATGTTTAACAATTAGCTCTCCAAGGGAAAATGTGTGCACAATATACTTTATTAATATTTTATCTATTATTTTAAGGCTAGATAATCAATTAATCAATTCCCAGTATATAGTATTTGCCAGTATTTAAGCAGTAGATGCTCAAACTGAAAAATTAAAATTGGGGGCAGCTAATCTATAGGGTTCAATGGATCAAGTCATGAGGACCTGAGTTCACATTTGTTTTCAAACACTTATTGATCACCTGCTGTATGCATAGTACTTATGTTAAGTAATAAGGCAGCATATTGTAGACTGAGGAAAGAAGACTGAACTCAGAATTACTATGGTCCAACTTGAAAGTCCAGTCCAGCTCTGACACAGTGTGATCATGGATACGTCATTTAAGTGTTCTGAGACTTCTCCTGAATTATAAAATGGAATTAGTAATACTTAAGCTAACAATTTAACAGAATTGTCAGAAAAACACCCTTATAAGTTTTAAGAATAAAGAATTATTTGTTCTTAGTATTAAGGGCATGAAAGAAGAATAAAATATAAATATAGTCCTTGCCCTCAAAGACCTTACCATTTCTACAAGTGCAGTTGGGGGAAAAGGAGGATAAGAAACAGAATGAAACTAGAACTGAAGACAATATGTTATGAAGTGCTATGTAGTGTTTTTTGTCATTATTTCAGACTCTTTGTGATCCTATTTGGGGTTTTCTTGGCAAATGTACTAGAGAAACCGATCATTTTCTTTTCTAGCTCATTTTACAAATGAGGAAACTGAGGCTAACAGGGTTAAATGACTTACTCAAGGTCATACCCAGTAAGTTTCTGAGGCTGGGTTTGAGTTCAGGTCTACTTGACTTCAGACCTGGTACTCTATCCGTTGAGCCAACTAGCTATGTGCTATGTAGTGTAGTTTAAACAATAAATGCAAGTGAAAGGCAAGATCATTCTGAGGTCCTTTAGGAGTAGATCTTGTGGACTTTTAAGGATAGATAAATGGGGATCATTGGAGGGAAAAGGATGGCATTCTGGGAGTTGGTATGCTATAAACAAAAGTGACCTAAGCATGGTGGCTATTAAGAGGTCAGTATTACTAGAATGGAGCAATCATATTGGGGATGAGAAGAAAATCAAGTTGTTTGGGTAAGGTGGGGTCAAATCATGGAGAGAGGGCCTTAATTTATAGGTTCCCAGACCTTATGAGCTCATCTCATATGAACTGCTCTTCCCACTGCCTCTTGGATTCCCAGAAGCTTCATTTGTTCAGCTGAGGAAGATTGGAATGTGGTACACACAAACAAATCAGGTGACTGCAGGTGTTTGGAACAATCACACACCCATTACTCTATAACTTCTACTTCACTGTCACCACCTTAGTCCAAGCCCTCATCACTTCATCCCTAGGATTGCTGAAATAGCCCCTAAACTGGTCTCCCTGCCTCCATTTTCTCCCTCCCATCATTCTTCCACACCTATATGAAGCAAAGGCATACCAATCCATCTTTCATTCTAACTCCAGATTCACTGGTCTAAAATAACACTTTCTACCCTTCTAAAAGCCCTAATATCAAACTCACTTTTCTTAATCCTGTAGTACTGAAAGACCTGGTAACCTGGCCCCACCTTGCTTACCCAACCTAGTATTTCAGCAGATCCCCAAAACACAAATTCCATTTTTGTATTCTAATCCCAGTCCCAGTATAATCCCCAAAACACAGTGATCCCCTGTCTAATTAGTTACAACCTCTGGAATCAGCCTGAGCTGTGGTAGATAAGCTTTAGCCTTATTTTATTTGAACCAGAACTCCACCATACTTCTAGTGACCAGTTTCAAATCATAAAGTCTTCAAAGTATTCCTTCCCTTCCAGTTCCTTTATATGTTGTCTTCTGTCATTAAATTGTAAGTTCCTTAAGTCAGGAACAATCTTACTGGCTTGAATTTGTATGCCAAAAGCTTAGCACAGTACTTGGAACATAAATTCTCAATAAATGTACTCTCTCTTTCTCATTCTATCTCTCTGTCTTTGAATTTTTTCTTTGTCTCTCTCATTTTTGCCTTTATTTTCATGCCCCATTTCAGTTGCATTTCCTTATTCATTTATCCCAACCTTTCAACATTCAACTTGTTTCCCTCTTCATGAAGTTTTCTCTGAACACGCCAATTTTCCTTAACTTATCCTTTCTCTGAGCTCCTATTGAATTTAACTATTTGAATCATATAATTTAGCATTTGATTTTTACTTTCTTAATACTTTCCAACTATTTCTAGTGAACTTAACATTTGTTTACCCAAACTGATTATAAGTTCCTTGAGGAGAGGGATTTATTTTTGCTGTAAACTTCCCCATCTTCCCAGCCCATACCTCATATTATTTTGCATAACGTTAGGGACCATCCAAAAGAAGTTCATTCCTTTCTGGTTTGCCAAATAATTCACTTCTACATCTCATAGGTATCTCTAGCACAAGACTATTCAAGGACATGGACTAAATGACCTCTTATACTTCCCCCTCATTCCCAATCCCTTATTGCTCACTTGTTTCAGTCTTGTCCAACTCTTCATGATCCTATTTGGGATTTTCTTTGCAAAGACATTGGAGTGGTTTGCTATTTTGCTATTTCCTTCTCCAACTCACTTTACAGATGGGAAAACTGAGACAAGCAGGGTTTAATGACTTGCCCAGGATCATACAGCTTTGTAAGTGTCTGAGACTGGACTTCAACTCAGGTCTTCCTGACTCAAGACCTGATCTATCACAGCACCATAAAGTTACCCCAGAATCACTTTGGATTTCCCTTTGGAAAGATCATTGATTTTACTGTGATTTCACTGTTGTGATTTCACTGAACTAGGATCAGATTTAACCCTGGAAGGGAAGTTGGAGATGATGAGATCAAGGGTTTAGAGCTGGAAGGGATCTCACAGGGTCCTCTAGTTCAACCCCTATATTTTACAGTTGAGAAAACTAGGGCTCAAAAAAAATGTGAAATGACTTGCCCAAGTTACATAGGTGGTAAAGAGCAGAGCTGAGATTTAAATCTAGGTTCTTTGGCTCCAGATTCAGCATCCATTGCACTCTATGAAACTAAACTTGGTGAAAAGTTCTCCCAGTTTATTATTCTAGATCTCAATTTTTCCATCTGTAAAATGAAGGGATTGACTTCCTCTTCCAGCTATAAATTGTGACTTTTTTTTTAAACTTAACATTGAGTACCTTTTTTAAAATCAAAAGAATATATGCCAAACCAAATTGAGATGAAGCTCATATACTTATAAAAATTTTCAGCAACTTGATTGGAATTTCCATATTCAGAGTTACCAGGTTTTTTTGAACATCAGTGTACTGTAGATCTTTGACCTGGGAACAAAGTGATTCCGAACAGCAATTGACAAGCCAGATATCTGGAACCCTAAAACACCGATGTCATTACAAAGCTGCTGCCATAATACTTCTAGTCAGGTAGGTATATGACTAATCATAATGTGATTTCAACCCCTGTTTCCCAGAGTCCCTGGAAGCCAAGAGGTCCTGAGAGAGTGAGTCTGCCAGAAGGTAGAAAGAGGGAGGCGAGAAAGGGACACGCCTTTGGGTGTGGCCCTTCTTAAGTCTTAAGCGGCTGAGTCATTGGTGTCTGCTGTTTTAGGAAAGACACACCTCTTTGCCCAAGTTCTCAATACCAGATGGAATATTTGCCTAAACCAAACTCCTCCGGCAAGTCAGAACTAGTTTCCCTAGGGGCAATTCCTATTAAAATTAATTGAACTGAAATGAGCTGCTCTCCCTCTTCCTAAATTTGTATATTGATTTTATTTCTAAATACTGAGAAGAAAATAAGGAAAAGAAAGAGGAAGTAAGACGTAAAATTTGATACCTACAACAATGGAATGGGTCAACATTTCCCCTCTTCCCTAATTGTTACAGAAGAAAGAATAGGGGGAGTTCTTGGAAAATAAAACCACTGAATTTAGAATCTGAAGACCTGGGCTTACCCTTACCCTCCCCAACTCTAATTTTACCATCTACTATATAGCATTGGCTCTTGTTTCTTTATCTGTAAAACTGAAGTAAATGCCTGTTAAAATCTTTTTTAAAATTCTAAAATCCCATGGTTCTTTGGTGGCATATTCAAGCCAAGTCCCTGAGTTGTGTAATAGAACCCAAAAGCTTGCCTGCATCATAATCTAATTTTTCATCCTGTATATTTATACAATATCGCCAGTTTTCTCTAGGAATAAGAAAAATCAGAGGGAAGAAACCTGGGATAAAGAATGGTCATTTGCAGTTTTTTTGGTCCTTTCTTGTTGCTCTGTTATATTGTGGGATCTGTGACATCTAAACTCTATACCTCTAAAGAGGTACAATAAATGCTTGTTGTTTAAGAAATAAGTGTGGTCCTGACTTCTGCACATGTACAGCTAGAGTAAAACATACCACTAGTCTTAGGCATCTTAATTGTTTCTAGTATTCTTTTGATAACATGTCCAAATACAACATAGTAGGATTCTACACTTTTTCTGTTGGTATATATTTGGAATTATCATGTGATTTAAAATGTATGCTCAGTTAGAAATGGCAACATAATAGGGGCTGATTATACATTTGAACTGACAGTTGTCAGAGAGACTTCCAGCTATCAGGTGTTTATATAAATAGGTTATGATTGTTGCCATTGCTATCATTATTCAGGAGTTTAGTAAGGGTGAAGCAGCTGGTAGCACAATGGACAGAGCACTGGGTCTAGAGTCAGGAAGATGAATTAAAATTTGATCTTAAATATTTGTTAGTTGTGTGAATCTTAGCAAATCAGTTAGTCACTGTTTGCCTCATTTTTCTCAACTATAAAATGGGGATAATAACAGCATGTAGTTCACAGCATTTAGCATTGTGCCTGGCATAGAGTAGATGCTATACAAATTCTCATTTCCTTTGCTTCCCTAATTACTTCAGTCCATCAAAAATTATATTTAAAGACCCTCCTCTTCACTCCTATCCTTGTCCTGTCCTATACAAAGTATTGTATGTTGTGGGGGGGGGGAAGGATTTTTAAATTGTGAATTTAGAGGCACTTGCTTATGAAGATGGATTAATCTGACTGTGAAGTCAAAGAAACTGTTGAATCCTTTGTGTCTTCTTACTTCACCTGAAAGGGAAAGAGTGAAGTTAGATAATTGTTTTCTTCCAAGCAATCAGGGTAAATAACTCAGGCTTGATGTAGACAGAATTCTGGACCTAAAGTTAAAAAGACCTGGGTTCTGGGGCAGATAAGTGGTATAGTGGATAGAACACAGGCTCTGGAGTCAGGAGGATATGAGTTCAATCTAATTTTAAACACTCACCACCACCTGAACAAATCACTTAACCCCAATTGCCTTGCAAAAACCAAAAACCAAAACCCCAACCAAAAACACAAACCTTGAGTTAAATTCCATTTTTGCCATTAACTACCAGTTTCCTTTGTGCAAGTAAATTACCATTTAGATTCATAAAATAAATCTAGGACCAACGATCTGTAAGATCCCTTATACACCTACATTTAAGATCTTGTGATTCTTTGGTAGAAAGAAAAATAAAAGAGAACACTTGTTGAGTTGAGAGCAGATCCAGGACTGTAAGAATATACTGATGAATTTGGTATAGAACCAGAAAAATCCCAATCCCAGAAAGGGTGATCATCCATCTAAAGAGAAGTCATTTGCTTCTGAAGCCACAAGGGGAGCCTACACAGCACCACTCCAGACCTGAAGGTAATAGAGAAATTAGGATGTCTTGGCTAGGGCTGGGAATTTTATCAAATAAGTTAGGGGGTTTAAGGTTATCTTGTCAGAGATCATACAAGTATAATTTCTAATTACGAACCTTACTCTAGTGTATAGTTTTGGAATTTGTATATTTTCTTTTCTCTTGTAAATAAACTCTTTAAAAACATGCCTTTGTGGTCTGGAGTATGTGAATATAGGTGCTATAGAAGAGAAGAAGTCAGTATGGTTTTAGGAAAGGTAACAAATAGGAAAAAGGAAAGGAAAGAAGGATGATAAGAAGGTGATAATAAGGAAGAGATGCTCTGTGATTAAAAAAAAGTTTTTAAGATCTAAATTTTAAAAATTCTATTTTGAGTAGAAGAGAAAAGTTTGAGGAAAGAGAAGAAAATGTAATATTTTTATATTCAGCTATTCATTATTGCAGTCTGAGTCTGAGCCTGCTTCTTATGTTGCTCAACATCTAGAAGTTTGTTCAAACATGACTTTCCTTTTAACTTCAGAGTTGGAGGTATATATGAGACTGTTTTGTGGTTTCAGGATCAAGGTGGGAATAAAGGTTTGGAAAAGCTACAATCATAATAACTATTTAAAAAGTAATCACCTACTCTTCTAAAAAGTTTCAAACCACACTTCCCACTTATTCATAAAACTCAGACCTAATCAAAACAGTTATGTCACCAAGTGGACACTTGGGAGTATCTATAACAAGGCAATCCTATGGTAGGTTTGGAACATTAGGAATATCTTTTAAAATAGCACCAGGAAACCCTTCAAGGTATACAAGTTTGATAATGATTATAAGATTGCTGGAGACCAACTTTAGGCAAGTCTCTACATATAGGGATTCACATAGTCAACTTCTTTTTAACTCTAAGTTTCCTCAGGGTGCTTCATTACGTGCATTCTACATAAGGTCTCAAGCACACATAGACTGAGAATTCCTTGAGGGTGGGGCTGGGTCCTATTTCATCTTTATGTTTTTAGCACCTATCCCAGATCCTTGTCAAAAATTATACTTAAGAAATATGTATAGAAGTGAAGTTCACTTCCAAACGCAGGAGCTACAGCTGTAGCTACTACACAGGTCTTGGGACCAATTTTGTCTACGATAATAGATGGGCACCATCACCAGTCTTTCAAAATCCACAGTTGCTGATGGATGCACAAATGGACCTGCTGAACTTTTCAAATTGTATGACAAACCTGCTCCACCTTACCCTGAACACCACATGAGACACAAATGCCTCTTACAACTACCTCTCATGTTTGAACAAGTTTCTTTATTAAAGAGGAAGCAAAATGACCTGCTCAAAACCAGCAAGGGAGAATGATATTTGAGGCAAAAGCACAGTGTATGGATCACTTCTCCAAAATACCTTACAGTATTTGCAAATGGTACTGGCCAGATTATTCTATGAGCAATAAGTTCTGCTTTCCAAGAAAAGTGTTAGGTACACCATTAGAAATTAGTTCAGAATGGTTTTCTGTGGAACTGCATCTGGACAAGGTAGATCAGCCAATATTTTTTTAAATGACTACTATGTTCCAGACATTTTTAAGAGCTGGCGATACAAAAAAAAAAAAGGGAAAAGACAATCTAATGGGGGAAGATAGCACGCGAACGACTATGTACAAACAAATTATATACAAGAAAAATGGGAAATAATCACTAGAGGGAAAGTGCTAGAATGAAAAGGAATCAGGAAAGTCTTCCTATAAAAGGTGGGATTTTAGCTGGGACTTTCTTGGTATAATTTATTCACTTTTATGACCATATTCTAGGGGATTAGGCTATCGTAGACTTCGAACAGAAGACTCGACTAGGATTTTTCTAAGAGGTACATATAGCTATGTGAAATAAGGTGTTTACCTTTGGGTCTGAATCATTGACATTCATTAACCTATCTTCACTTTACACTCTATGTTAGATGAATTTCACATTTGACTGTGTCATCATTTCTTGATTTTTGTCTCCTGCATTCCTTCCCATCCAATCTAATTAATCCAAATTTCAAGTTTTTTTTCTCCTTATTTATAATTATATGTTTATATTTCCCCTTATAACAAGTCAGAGATCAACTTTAAGGAATCATTTTGACAAGTCTGTGGAAGATAGATTTGAGTAAGGAAATGCACTTGATGTAATATAGCTTCTAGGGGAGACAGCAATAATTTTAAGGTCCCCTGACTTTAGGGTGCTTCTGTTCTAACAATCTGTCAGTAATTCTAAATCTTCTGGTTTTCTGAGGCCCTCTGATTTAAAGAATTCTACTGTTCTGTCAATGATTGTAAAAGTCTTCTGCCCTAGAAATATAATAATATTTCTTCCCTTAAATAAGTTTCCCTTTTGTTTTAGGTAGAAAACAAGACAATTTTAAAAATTGAGATAGAATAGATTTTAAAATTGACTTAATTTTAGTTAATGAAATTCCCTAGATACTGACTAGACAAACTGAATTGCCATTTGTTTATTTTCCAATGCAAACTATTTCTCTTTTGTGAGCCAGGAAAAGGGGTAAGGTAGCAGTTTTTACTTACAGGACCCTCAGAAGTTTGACTTTAGATAATTCAAAAGCAGGCTGTTTGTAACCAGAATTTTAAAAATCGTAGCAAATTGCTTTTCTCTTTTCCTAAAATTCCCAAACTCTTCTGTTAACACTTTCAGTGCAAATAGGTTACAATTTATCAATCAATTTAGTGGGCTTTAATTAGAGCTCCTTTAAAATTGCTTTTACTATCATATCTAAACAAATTTCCAAATTACTTTATGCACACATAGAAATAATTTATCTATTGGTCACATCTTAAAAAATCCATAAAGTTATCAAATATGAAGCAATTATATCCAATAAAGCAGTTAATATTCATATGGTATGTTTTCTGCTAAGCACTTTTGCAATCATGTGATCTTCACAAAAACAACTATTATTTCTCTTTACAAAGCAGAAAACTGGTCAGAGATAAAATAATTTGCCATAAACAGAGAATGGTGTTCTTACCAAATGCAGAGACTGACTGGCTCTCTTACCTTACACTGCTGGGTGATGCCAGGTATACCCGAATGCTTTCCAAACAGTTCCTGGACAGAACCTGCTGAAAGATGGGGTAACTAGTGTTAAGATCTCCCTCTGATAGTAGTTTCAAGTACCAGGGCTCAGGGAATGCTGACCATTGGGCCTTACCCCCACTCCCTCAAAACTGGGTTGGGCAGGTGTTTGGGCAAGGTCCCCATGGTTTTGTTGCTTCCCCTATTTTTACAGGTGAGGCAGAATTTGAATTTCCCTACAGTTCTGAGATGAGAGCATTTAGCAAACAGAGGAACTTGGACTCTATATTAGCAATCCCCACAACAGAGATGCACCCAGGATCACTCCGGGGAATGTAGTGGAAAGGGTCCCTTAAAACCTTCTGGGGTGCTTTCCCAAAGTTGCAGAGGGGACTCTGAACAAAATAGGAGTTAAGGAAAGGTTAGCAAAAAGTTGCTATTGACCGAGTTTGTTTTTTCTTTTTCTTTTCTTTCAGAATGGGGTAAATTCCTGGAATCATCCCCAATGTTTCAGGAATTTTTCTTGCAGTATTAAAATGACTAATTGCCAAACTTCTTAACCATTGCTCTCAAAATTTTGAGAATCTGCTAAGATGTCATTTTAATTTTAATTAGCTAACTTTTTTTTTGTGTCACCCCTAGCTTGCCCAGAGCTGAAGTCCACAGAAAAAAAGTTAGGCTTTTTTTTTTTAATTTTTTATTTAATAATTACATTAAATTGACACTCGTTTCTGTTCCGATTTTTTTTCCCCTCCCTCCCTCCACCCCCTCCCCTAGATGGCAAGCAGTCCTTTATATGTTGGATCTGTTGCAGTATATCCTAGATACAATATATGTTTGTGAACAGTTCTCTTGTTGCGTAGGGAGAATTGGATTCAGAAGGTATAAATAATCCGGGAAGAAAAACAAAAATGCAGATAGTTTACAATCGTTTCCCAGTGTTCTTTCTTTGGGTGTAGCTGCTTTTGTCCGTCATTTATCAATTGAAACTCAGGTCTCTTTGTCAAAGAAATCCACTTCCATCAAAATATGTCCTCATACAATATCGTTGTCGAAGTGTATAATGATCTCCTGGTTCTGCTCATTTCACTTAGCATCAGCTCATGTAAGTCTCGCCAGTCCTCTCTGTATTCATCCTGCTGGTCATTTCTTACAGAACAATAATATTCCATAACATTCATATACCACAATTTACCCAGCCATTCTCCAATTGGATCTGGAGTGAAGCAAGGTTGCCCACTATCACCATTATTATTTAATATCGTATTAGAAACACTAGCCTCGGCAATAAGAGTCGAGAAAGATATAAAAGGAATTAGAGTAGGCAATGAGGAAACCAAACTATCACTCTTTGCAGATGATATGATGGTATACCTAGAGAACCCCAGAGATTCTACCAAAAAGCTATTGGAAATAATTCATAATTTTAGCAAAGTAGCTGGCTACAAAATAAATCCCCATAAATCCTCAGCATTTTTATACATCACCAACAAAACCCAACAGCAAGAGATACAAAGAGAAATTCCATTCAGAATAACTGTTGATACCATAAAATATTTGGGAATCTATCTACCAAAGGAAAGTCAGGAATTATATGAGCAAAATTATAAAAAAGTCTCCACACAAATAAAGTCAGACTTAAAATAATTGGAAAAATATTAAGTGCTCTTGGATCGGCCGAGCGAACATAATAAAGATGACAATACTCCCTAAACTAATCTATTTATTTAGTGCTATACCAATCAGACTTCCAAGAAAATATTTTATTGATCTAGAAAAAATAACAACAAAATTCATATGGAACAATAAAAAGTCGAGAATCTCAAGGGAATTAATGAAAAAAAAATCAAATGAAGGTGGCCTAGCTGTACCTGATCTAAAATTATATTATAAAGCAGCAGTCACCAAAACCATTTGGTATTGGCTAAGAAATAGATTAGTGGATCAGTGGAAAAGGCTAGGCTCACAAGACAGAATAGTCAATTATAGCAATCTAGTGTTTGACAAACCCAAAGCCCCTAACTTCTGGGAAAAGAATTCATTATTTGATAAAAACTGCTGGGATAATTGGAAAAGTTAGGCTTTTAAAGAAATCTTCCTAGCATTCTAACTATAACATAGAAGTTTTGTTTTTTTCCCCCCTTGCTGATTGCATTTTAAATCTTTCTTTCCAGGTAACAAAATCTAACTCACAGAATAAACATGACAGACATTCTGCACAGAGACAGACACAGACAAAAAGACATGAAAGAAGATTGCCCCATCTTTGCCAAAAGTCATCCTATAGCACTTTGTCTCCTCTGGCATCCCAGAGGAAGTGAAAAGATGGCAAAGGTTCCCTAGGAACTTTGCAGAAAATTACAAGAATTTCCAAGTCTGGGCGTCCCCAGTCAAGGAAAATTTGCTGAGTGTGGAGCTCACGATGACCCAGAAAAGCCTTCTCCCAATGGCTTAAGGTGTCCCAGCTATAGGATTGAGGGACAAAAAATGGGGGCTTACCTTGACAAGGAGGGAATCAAGCCAGGGAAGGCCAGATTCTCTTTATACAGGCCATTAAATGTTTAGATTGGGAAGGAATCCCAATTGGTTAGGGTCATAGACCTGTATTGAGAGGAGTTTCAAAAGAATTTGCAGCCTTGAATCCATATCCAAGTCAAGAGGCAAAGTTTATTATAATTGTAACACCAATTGAAGTGGGATAAAGTCCAAGAGTTTCAGTTCTTCGTGTGATTGATAATGCTAATTTTATGGCATAGGGATAGAACCAAGGAATGGTCTCAAGAATTTGGTTATCACTGACCAATAGACAGTAAAGTTTAGTGTAGGTCTATTTTTGTAAGGCCAGAAGACTTAAAATAATCAACAGACAAATTATTAGAACAATAGTCTCAGGATCACTTATATAGCTTCCCTAAAGTTTAAGGGGAAAAAATATTATATTCCTAGGCTAGAAGACTTTTACAATGATTTGTACAATCATTGACAGATCAATAGCATTCTTAGATCATAGATTTCAAAGCCAGAAGATTTAGAATCACTGACAGATTGTTAGAACAGAAGCATCCTAAGGTCAGGAGACTTTAAAATTATTGCTGTATTCCCTAGAAGCTATATTACATCAAAAGAAAAATAACAAATGTGGAAAAATAGGGATACTACTGCACTACTGTGGAATTGGGAACTAGTCCAACAATTCTGGAGAACAATTTGGAATTATGCCCAAAAGATTATAAAACTGCATACCCTTTGACCTCACAATACTACTATTAGGTCTGTATCCTGAATTTTGGAGTTTTGTTTAACTTAACATATGTAAAGCCTTTTGTAAATCTTAAAAAGCTATATAAATGCCAGCCATTATAATGAACATCAATTTTTTTGTTTTCCTTTTATTTAGCTTTTGTTTTTTTCCTTTTGTTTAGCTTTTGTTTTTTTCCTTTTATTTAGCTTTTTTGTTTGTTTTTTTCTTTTATTTAGCCTTTTAATTCTTCCCTATCTTTTTCTTGCTTAATTTGTAAAGTCAAAATCCCTCTTTTCTCCCCTTCAATTTGTTTTGTTAGTTTTAAATTTATTTTTGCGTTTTTTCTCTAAAAAGATTTCTTCTCTTTATTCTCTTTGTTATTTCTTTTCCTTGTCTATTCTACACTTTTATTTCTTGATAACTTCACTTAGCTTTATATATTGTTTCTTTAGTCTTTGTTTCTTCATGGAATTGAAGTTTCTAAAGTAACTGTTTTTAAGTTCTCTTTTCTAAGAGTTTCTATGCTTCTAAGTTTCTATGCTACTTCCTTGAAGACATAGGCCTTTTTTCCATTATTTTTTTAAATTATCATTTCTCTTAGAAATTTCTGTGGATGATAGTGAGGATAAAAGTATTGCTCCCTACTATAGAATATCCTATATTTTATAGGCATTGTCATACCACTAATTATGAAATTTATTTTCCTACCTTCCTTTCCTACCCAATGATCATTTCCCCTTATTTAAAATGGTATCTTCTTGTTGTATTTATGCCCTTCCACTCAGGATATCCCGTCATCTCAACTAGCTGATTTCCTTCTCCTAAGGCAAGATGAATGACCTAAGTACCAATACTTGCACAGTATATACCTTATAAGCTTTTCATCTCCCATTATAGAGTATATCTCTCCTTCCATGGGATTTCTCATCATTGAAACAAGATTTCCCTTCTTCTTTGAACCTGATTAAATCCCTCCTTTTGCTTCCTTATACTTCCTCCTGTAAGCTTTCTTCTTACTGAGGGAGTACAGAAGTTATTTTCCTCCTGTTTTAGGATACATTACATGTTACCATGTAACATATTTATTGTCTTTTTTCCCATTTCCCTTTTATTCATCCTCCCATTCTACAGTTTGATACTACCAAAAAATGTTGATACGATGTTTGTGAAGTACACTGTTATCAGTTTTAGTTCATGTGGTTTCAAGCCTGTTCCTCTACTATCACTTCTATTTGATTTCCCACTTTCACCTTTGTTTCCTTGTGTATTTTTAGGAAGAGATATCTTAATTGTCTCTGTTTCTATTTTGTTGGTTATTGCTATTATTGTTGACCCCATGAGTTTCTTTTTAGTTTTTTTTTTCCTGGTCATTTTTTCCTGGGGTAATTTATTTTGTTACCTCTGCCTTTCTTCACAGCTGTATATTTGTTTACCTTTCTTAAGCTTCTGTTGCCTATTGTGATCGCAAAACAGATAATCTGCTCAAGTTTGACTTTCTTTGTAGGAATATTTAACATGCTCCTTTTTATTGAAGATAAGTATTTTTTCAGAAATAATTAAGTTCATATGTTCCTGGATTTTAACTTTAACTCTTTTGCTCTTTGGAAAACATTGTTCCATTTCTTCCTATGGTTTCTAGTAGGTGTAGAACAGTCTTGTATAATATATTTGAAAGCCTTTTTCCTGGCTGTTTGCAGAATTTGTTTGTTTTGTCATTGGAGTTTTTTTTTTTTTTTTAACTTAACTACTATGTGTTTTGGAGTTTGCAACATAAGGTGTTTTTGAGGAAAATTGCAGTCTTTTGATTGGCACTTTATTTTCTGTGTTCAGAAGTTTTAAGCAGCTTTTTTATACTATTTCTTGAATGACATTCATTTCTTGAATGAAAGTTCAGGTTTTTTGATTTACCATGTTTTTCTGAGAGACCTATAGTCTTTCACTTGTCTTTGCAACATCCTATCTGAGAGAGTAATATATTTTGCTTTTAACATCATCACATAACATAATTGAGGGAATACTGATTTTAAAAGAAGAACTCTGTGGCAGAGATCAGCTTGGGAACATCAGCACAATTTCCCAAATGACATCTGACCTGTTCTCCCCATTCCTCTTCTAATTCAGTAGAACTCATCCACTGAGGTATTATTATTAAGTCCAAAATGATATACATACTGAACTAACTGCATGATCTTGATTAATGAAGAACAAGTATTTATTATTAAAATAATAACAAATATTATCCCTATAACTTTAAAAAAAGTTTTATTGTTGTTTTTTGTCTTTACATTGTAGCTATTTCCCCATGTCACTCTATATTGAATTCTTCCTTGTGAAAAAGAAAATCAAATAAAAACATAAACCTCTATGCCATAAGGTAAATTTTTTTTATTATCTACTCTGCAGAAAATTGCTTATTTATAGGCCCAACCACAAAGGAAAAGGAGAAAATCAGTGGTTATGTGACAGCACAAATTATCCAGAACTCAGATTTTTAGCATGAAATGAGTTAAATTCAATTTATTTTTCATTTACATAGTGCCATTTTCTTTTCAAAATTACAACAACCTTTTAGTAAATCTATAGATTTAGGGTCATAAAACCAAAGATCCTAGAACTGGAGAAGACTCCAGAGGCATCATTAGATAAACTCCTGTGTGACACATGAAACTTAGCTATAATATTCCTGACAAGTTGTTATCCAGCTTTTTCTTAAAGATATCCAGTAGCCTTATCAATAACCTTTTAATACCTTATAACCTAATACCAATAACCTTATAGTCTTACACACTATATGTTTTTTTAAAATGCAATTTAAGAATTAGTTTTTTTTGGCTGTCACATTTAGTATATTGTTCTTGAGCTAGAAATACACTAAATCTTTTCTAATTTTTAACCTCATGTTCCTTATCCTTTCATTTTGTTATTGATTATTTTGTACCTACATGCAAGACTTTACAGTTAACTACATTAAATTTAATCTTATTCAGGTTTTAGACCACGACTCTGTGGTCTAAAGCATTAGCTATACCTCATAATTTTATAGATGAAGAAACTGAGAAAAATAAATGTCTTGTTTAAGGTCATTAAAGATGTGGATAAAAGAGTATGAACTAGAAATTAAGTCCCCTGACTCTTAGCCAGTACCCTTTCATTATGCCTGTGGTTTATGGATCCTCCTATATTATCATCCTTTCCACAAATTTTAATCTGTAGACCATTTCCACCACAACCCACTCATCCTGGGTCCTTGGTTTTTTTGTCTTTCTCATGGACAGCCCATGAATTCTATTCTTTTCTCTTCTCTTTCCAATTATATAATAAAGACCAGAAAATGGTTGGGTCTTTTTGCCAATGAGTTCCAAGCTTGTAAATCATAAACTCAGTGTCTGAATGGGCTCTTCTTTACAAATTCTGTCTGATGGAGAGTAGCTCAATTAAAAAAAAAAAAAGATGGAGTAGTAAATGTGTATCTTAGTATATCTATGTGTTTCCCAAAGGGAAGAGCTTTATTAGGGAATGATCTTTGAAGTCTGAAGAAAGATCTGACATCTGGGGATCAAGAACACTATTATCAGGAAGATGTCTTCTTTCTAAAAAGAGAATATGAATAGAAGTATGACATATTTCCAGTATGTACCAGTATGTTCTTGTAAATTCTGTCCATATTTGAATGAAGATGATGATAGTATGGTAGAACACATTTCTATATAAGAAGTCAAAACTTTCTTTTGGCTAGTGCTAAAAAGTTATCTAAGCCAGGATTCCATTTGGGAATTATGTAAAAAAAGACACCCATATCCTTTAGCCTAGCAGTTCCATTATTGATAACCATGGCATATGGATATAGAGAATATTATTGTGTGATAAAAATGACAAACATGAAAAATTCTTAGACATGTGGATTTATATATATATATGATGCAGAGTGAAACAGGAAAAGCAAGAGAATATACAAAATGATTACAATAATTCCTTGAAATATAAGTAATTAAAAAAACCAATAAAATAATGTCCTGCAGAACAGATAATGGACCATATTTTCCTTATGGTAGAAAGGTGGAGAATCATTTGGATAAAACATTGTATGCATTGTTGGACGGTTATTGGACTAGATGCTATTGTTTCATTGTTTTTCTTTGACACAAGGTGGGGTTCAATCTGGAGATGTTATGGGAAATGACTACAATGTAAAGACAAAAAATATAAATAGAAAAATTTTAAGAAAGGTGAGAAAGGTCACATTTATTATCATATTAAATATACTTAAATCTCTGTTACATAGTCTTTGTGATCATCTTAGCTTCTTTGGATTAGAATTTGTCTTCTAAATGATCAGTTTCTTTGTGAGCTAATCATATACAGCTATTTGCTCTTCTTTGTCTAACACTTTTAAGTGGTTTCTTAGAGGCAGATTCTGTTATTTTTTGCCTGTTTCTCTAAGGCCTCTTGTTGCCATTTTGCATGTAGTAAATAAGAATTTAAGAAATGTTTGTTGAATTGGATTGTATTATGGAGATTGCTTTCAGGAGCATGCTGCAATGGAATGATCAGAGTTAGAAAAAATGTGTGAGAATCCTGACTCTTAACACTTACTGGCTTTGTGAGCCCAGGCAAGTCACAACCTCTTGGAACCTCAGTTTTCTCTTCTGCTGGATGTCAATAATACCCTGACTACCTATTTCAAGGGATTGATAAGATAAAAGCATTTTATAAACTTTAATGTACAATATAAGAGCTAAATGTTTGTGAAAAGAAAAGTAAGGATTCTCCTTACATTATTCTGAAGCTTTCATTTTATGCTTCTTAATTTCTTTCAGGCATCTTATTGGTAGATGCTGTGGAATCATCTCTACATAATGAAGATGAATGATTTGTAGGGTTAAGCAAAGGAAAATATTCCTGTTGGAATCCTTACTAACTGCTAACTAATTAGAGTTGATCTAATCTTACAAGAAGATGTTTTGGGCAGAACCTGAAACAAGGTACTAAGTAGAACTACCCATAATCCCATTCTCTCAGAAGGTTCACATATAAGGCGAGACAGCCATTCCAGAATACATTTTTTCCCCTTGGCTGGCTGATCGCGCTAGACTCGAGAGAAACGACTCTGCTGCAGAGAACACTTTTGGGATTTCAGTGGAGCTACGCCAGAAGCCCTCTCTCCGCGGCAAGTTGGTGCTGGGCTCCCCAGAAGGAGATAAGAGAGATCTTCCATCTCTGTTGGAGGCAGAAGAAAGCAGAGGCAGAGGCTGAAGGACAGAACCTTTGGATTTGGAGACATCCGAAGGGCTCTAAGCCTCTAAACTGGCTGTGCCCTGAGAAGAACAAACTCCAACATTTGAACTCTAACCTTTGGCGCCCAACGTGGGACTAACAGACCCCTCAGTGGATTCAAGTGGAAAAGCTCCGATCCTGATTCAAGTGGAAAAGCCTCTGATCCTGATCCAGTGGAAAAGACTCTTCAACCCAGAAATTAGGGTGAGTGCAACAAAGAAATTTTGTTAGAAGAGTTAAAGTAGAATTTCATCTAAGATGGGACAGATATTTAGAAAACAGCCTGTTTCTGTTCAAGGAAAATGTTTAGAGAGCATTGTCAAAGTTATGGAAAGCCAAGGTTTAATTATAAGTTTACAGCAAATCACTGAACTTTTACAAATTGTAAAGGACATATGTCCTTGTTTCTCTCTTGATAAGGAATTAGATCTAAATGAATGGAAATTGGTTGGAGAGGATCTTTGTCAATTCTATGATAAAAATGGGCCTAACTCAATAATTAATACATATAATGTAATACAATTGGCTATAAGAAGTTATTTAAGTGATAGAATGATGAAAAGGAAAGTACAGGAGGAAGAATTGCCAACTTTACTAGGTGAAAAGGAGGATGAATCAGATGAGAATGGAGTTAATTACAATTCTGAGTATGATACTTCACAGCAGGAGGAATTAGGTGATTCCACATCTCATGACCCTCCCCCCGCAATTAACCTTTCATGGGTGGAACAAGGGGGAGGGAGAGAGACAGAAACACAGTCAGCTTCTCCTGTAAAGCAGAATTTGACAAGATTAGAAAAAGCATTAATTAAAGCAAAAAATGAAGGAGAAGATATATCTGATTTTATAAATGCATATCCTGTGATTGAAGAGCTCAACTCCTCAGGTCAAAAAGAGAGAAAATACACTCCTTTTAATTTGGGAAAAATTAAAGATTTGAAAAAGGGTTGCACTCTTTATGGGGCTACATCCTCTTATGTGAAGATGTTACTGGATAATTTGTCTTATGAAATCTTAACCCCGAATGACATCTCTAGAGAAACTCGTCGATGTTTTCATTGCGGAAAAGTTGGACATTTGAGAGCTCATTGTAGATATGGAGATAGAGTGAGAAGACAGGGTGAGAGAAAACCCAAAACCCCATGTCCAAAATGTAACCGAGGCTTTCACTGGGCCTCTAAATGTATATTGACCCAGAGGAATGAGAGGCAGAGCCCAGCTCTAAAGTATCAATCAAAGGACAGGTGGGGCATGATAGCAGCTGAGGTTACACCCAGAGAGACTTTAGAAATTCAGGACTCTGATGTCATCAACCAACAGAAAAGCAATCAGGATTACAGCTGGGAAGAATACAGGCCTTTTAAGACAACAAGGCAATATCCAGTGCAAATGGCTCCAATGTAATTACAGATGATGAGGAGAAATCCCAAATTTGGTAAATAGAAGGGAATTAGATTAACTGCTTGGGGAAGAGGATCTGCTTATATTTCCACAGATGGAGAAAGAATCAGATGGCTGACTATGAAACTGTTAAAAAGACTTTTAAAAGCTTCAGGAATCATTGGATTTCCTAACACAAGATGAAACTGTTTTACTTCTTGAAAAACCAGCAAGAATTATTGGGTTCCCTGAGATGAAAAATTGTTGATGAGACTTTTGCAGTACTTCAGGGCTTACAGGAACTATTGGATTCCTGGCACATGAACTAATGGACAATGGAATCCTATTGGACTGTTTCTAGGACTTATGGACATGTGTAAATTTTTAGGTTGATTCATGTTGTTACATTACTACTAGCCTGTGTTATATTGCTATGTACTTATGTAAATTATGTATAATGCCTCCCATATTGATGGATTTATGTATACCATGTATATCTGTTACAAAGTTCTGGCCCATATTGATGGATTTATGTGTACCGCCTCAGAAACCCCCTATGTTTTAAAACAAAAGAAAGGGGGAGATGTTGGAATCCTTACTAACTGCTAACTAATTAGAGTTGATCTAATCTTACAAGAAGATGTTTTGGGCAGAACCTGAAACAAGGTACTAAGTAGAACTACCCATAATCCCTCTCTCTGGAAGGAGCATAAATAGGCCAATGGGCCAGTCGGAGAATTCTTCAGAGAGGAAGACGCTACAAGTCGAGATTTCACCGGAATGACATGAAGACTGGAGCTGGCTGGAGGCTGAAGAAAGCAGAGGCAGAGGCTGTAGGACCAGACCTTTGGATTTAAAGACATTTGGAGAGAGCTCTTGGAACCAAGCAGAGAGATAGGCCTCTAAGCTAACCGGGCTATATTGAAGATAATAAAAGATCTGAACTTTTATCACCTGGCTGCGTTTTGAGAAGAAAAAGCTCACCACATATTCCCTTTTTTCAGAGACAGGTAATAATTCAGAGAAATAGGTTCCTGTGTCTTTTCTCACATATATCAGAAGGAGTTGGGTTATCAGGATATAGTTTCCACATATCTAATAGTTCATAACTGTAAAATCTCAAAGAGTTTTATAGTTTTTCTGGGCTTTGGATACTAGGATCATGGATTTAGAACCAAAAGCAACATTTGACACCATCAGCCTCTTCACTCACCATATCTAGCTCATGTTTTCAAAAGCTACCAGAGAATTTTCAGCAAATCAATTTTTGATTTCACCAAACTTGATTGAGGAATTTTTTTTATTCCTCCTAAAGACATAAACATTAAACTTCTTTTGCAAGTTTTGAATGTGCCACTCTTCTATGCTCATCTTTTATAATCTCCAAATGGGTTATTCAGAATAGCCATTCAATGTATGAAGCTGGAAGAGTCAACAATGGGCTTTTGTCTACATCCTTACCAGGAACTAATCTAGTTGCTATAGGTTATACTAAACCTACACATAGAAGGCAATGTCTGCCTTCAAAGAATTTATAGTTTGTTTGGGAGATAAGACATCAACACTTAAAAGTTTAATAGCATTATAGCAATATGAAAAATCTTATGAGGCATTATATGATCAATTCAATTTAACAAACATTTGTTAAGTGTCTATTGTGTGCAAGATGCCAAAATAACCTCTCTGCAGCCTTTGATGTTATCATTTTCCTCCTTGAAACTTTCTTTATGTTTCCATAATACATACTGGTTCTTCTCCTCACCTGATTGACCATTTCTTTTCAGAATCCTTTGCCAGATCTTCCAGGTTGGACCCACTATTGGTGGGTATTCCCTTGCGCTTTGTCCTGAGTCTCCTTTTCTTTTTCCTTTGTATATACCTTATCTTATCAGCTCTCATGCATTCAATTATCATTTTTATATTGATGATTCTCAGATCTACTTATCCAATCCTAATCTTTCTCACTTAACCTCTGTTCTCACATTTCCAAGTGCCTATTAAATGAACTGAACTGAATGTCTTGTAGATAGCTTAAACTCAACATATTTAAAACTAAACTAATGATTTTCTTCCTCCCAAGTCCTCCACCTTTTAAACTTCCCTATTACTGGCAAGGGTACTACCAACCCCGCAGTAAATCCAAAATTGGATTGTAATCCAAAACTTACTTACAATCCAAATGTCATAATGCCTTACTCTCATCTCCCTTTTCTAATAAACAGTCAAGTCCTATAGAACACAATCATTTTGAGAATCACAGAGTACCAGATAGACTGGGAAAGAACCACTGTGTTATCTTTCTGCTTAAAAAGAAAAAGTATGATTAGCTTTGAAGTAACCATCATATAATTTGGATTCAAATACTCAGCCACATAATGGAACTAATAACTTAAGAAATATGTGCACCTTTCTGCAGGGCAAAAGACTAAATAAGTAATGATTTTTATAGAACAGAGATCATCATTTAATAGCTTTTAAATAGAACCACACTATAAGCAATTCATCATCATTGTCATCATAATCAAGAGTAACAGTGAAGTAGAAAGAATTTGAGATTTGGTGGTATTTAAATCTTAACTCTACCATTTAAATCTGTATGGCTGGACCCTTATAGAATGAGGTTTGGGACCAGATGATATCTAAGATTCTTTTTAATGCTAAATATATGATACTCATAACTCATGTTTATATAACAGCAGATGGTACAGTGCTGTGCCTATGATTAAGAAGACCTAAATTCAAATCTAACCTTCAACATTCACTGATTGTGTAATCAAACTGTCATTTGATTTTTATCTGACACAATTTCCTCATCTGAAAAATAGGAATAATATTAACACCTACCTCCCAAAGTTATTTTCACATGTGTATAAAATGCTTTTCAATAAATACAAGCTATTATTATCACTATATAGCTCTTAGCAATTTAAAACTGTTTTCCTTACAAGTTGTTTTTCAAGTTGTGTCTGACTGAAATGACCCCATTTGGAGTTTTCTTGGCAAAGATACTGGAGTGATTTGCCATTTTTTTTCCCAGATTATTTTATGAATGAGGAAACTGAGGCAACCAGAATTAAGTGATTTATTCACAGTCACAAGTGTCTGAGACCAGATTTGAATTTAGGAAGATGAATTTTCCTGATTTCAATCCTGGTGCTCTATCACCTAGTTGCCCTGTAAATCACGTAGTACAAGTATTTTTTATAACATGCCTCTCAAAGCTCTTGGTTGCTAAGAAAACACTTTCCTATTAAATTGAAGGTAGAGTATTGGTCATCTGTAAATCGTGGACAGTTAGGTAGTGCAAAGGATAGAGTGCCAGGCCTGAAATCAAGAAGACCTGAATTCAAATCCAGCCTATGATACTAGCTGTGTGATCCTGGCCAAGTCAACTTAGCTATTTGCCTCAGTTTCCTCATCTGTAAAATGAGCTGGTGATGGAAACAGTAGACCTTTCAGTATCTCTGCCAAGAAAACTCCAAATGGAGTTCTGATTACAACTGAACAAAAATATTCTCCCTGTAATGCTCCATGACGGCAAGCCATGAAATATTATGATTCCAGAAGAATCAAAGTAGCAAGTAATCCAAAGAGCAATGGAAACATTTCCAAAGAATATAGTACATTACCAAGAATAATTTGTGCACAAAAAATGATTTTAAAGTATCAAGAAAGTATAACTAGAAAAAGAAGTGTGGGAGAACAGAATATCTAACATATGTCCTTCTCAGAGAACAGAGAAATTAGAAACCATTATGCAGAACATAGTATGTGCTGGAAAATATGACTGCCTGTCAATACTACATAATTTTCTTATAATAGAAGGTTCATTGGGAGGGAGTAGGGAAATATAGTAAGAAATGACTGTGAAGTAAAAAAAACAAACACATCAACAGGGATAGAGAGGAAAAAAAAATACTGAGAGACACAGAGAGAAAGAACAAATTTTATCCATATGAGCCCAGAGAAGAGCCTTTTCTCTGGCTGAAGAGGGATAAGCACTTTTTTTTTTTTTTTTTGTAAAATGTTTAGTAAAATGTCCTTATAACAGATCTAGGAACATTTAATCTTGATCTTGGGCTACATGATGGACCCCTGGAATTTAGCATATTATTTTCTCATATCTACTATACTTGTAATAGGTATAGCTCTGCAGAGTTATTGAAGAAAAAGATCAATTTTCCTCTGACCCCACTGGAAATAAATAAGAGGAAGTAGGCTAAACTGAACTAAGAGTTATTTATTTGATCTATGTAAAAGAGACAACTCTTGACTCAACAAACTGCTAAATTCCTTGGATCAAGTGGTTAAATTCTAACATAGTTAGTCTTAAGACCTGGGTAGACTTATCTTGAGAAAAAAGGAAATTATCCAAGTGACCCACCACTCCAGGTTCATTTTGTCTAACTACTTTTACTAATCTTATGAAAATTTCTCTTCAAAAAACAATTTGTAAAATAAAAAGATTCACAGGAAATGATAGAATGAGAGGCTTTAAGGGAGCCTATTTCCTCGTCATCTCCCTCATAAATGATCCTAGAAATGCTCCAAAGTAACATAGTTAAACTTCTTGTAAGAAAATAAAGGAACAAACTTGTTGATTTTAGATAGAAGAGAGCAGAATAAAGAATAAAGAAAAAAGAGTTAGTAAAACAATATTAGAAATAGCAAAAAAAATAACCCAAGAAAATCTGAGGAGGGAAATGGAATAGCTAATTATAACACATTAAAGAAAAACCTAAATACAGCTAAAATATTCTGGGAGAAGATGCAGTATACTAAACATAGTATAGAGAGATTTTGAAAATATTAAGTGGGGTGCCTTGATAACTGACAAATCTAGATTCAATCAATAAAAACATTTACCTAAATCAGTTGTGTCTATGATCTCATCTCCTTCACTGATGTGGGTTACACTTATCTATGCCTATCTGGCCCATATATCTCCTGTTTATATCCTCCTTTATGCTTCATCAAGACAAGTAGCTTTTGCACTGGGGAATTTACTCCTATCTTTCGACATTTCAGGCATACCAATGGAATATTTGGATTTTCCATTGGTTATCCCTCATTCTTTCCATGTGATTGATCTATTTTCCCCCCCACTGGTTCTTTTGTTAACATTTTTTATACTTTCACTATTTCTTATTTGTAAAGCCTGTGCTCATCTCACCACACATTCCTTTGCCATCTGGGTTATACCCATTTTCAGCTCTTTAGTGGTTGTAATATCTTATGTCTTTTTTTGTTTCTCAAATGGCCCTCTATCTCCTGTCTCCATGCCTTTTCATAGGCTATCTCTCACGCCTAGAATTTTCTTTCTGTTCATTTTTTTCTTATAAAATTCCTCTTTTTCTGAAAGGTACAGGTTGAAGGGACATGAAGCCTTGTACTTAATGACATTAGGAATATAATGTATTTCTGTACTGAAATTTATGTGTGTGAATAGGGGGTGGGTAACTGGTTTGAATGAATAATTCCCTATAGCCAGGGCACTTTTCCCTCTGGATATGTTATGGGATTTATATTTTTTTCAGGATTTACCACCTGCATGTTACTTAAACCAAGGTTTGTTTGTTTATTTTTTGGCAAAACCGTTGGGGTGACTTGCCCAGGGTCACACAGCTAGTTAAATGTCTGAGGTTAGATTTGACTCCAGAGGCAGTGCTCTATCCACCGCACCATTTAGCTTCCCCGACCAAGGTATTTACTCATGGTATTTGGAGTTTTCCTTGGTTTGTTTATGGGATCAGAGTGGTGATTGTGGCAGGTGGGGGAGGTAAAGAATGGGGAGTTTACCTCCACAGTAGTGTAGACATCATTGGAGAAGGAATTGGCAAACCACTCCAGTCTTTTTACCTAGAAAATCCCAAATGGAGTAGGGAACAACTGAAGTGACTGAACAGCAACAACAACAATCATCTCCACAACTTAGTGTTGTAAGTATAGCCTACCTAGTTCTGAATATAGTAGGCCATACTGAGCTCCTCTTTTAAGGGATTCCAGCTTGAGTGCTGTCCTCTTGGAGTTTCCTCTTAGCAAAGACTCTGTCTGAGGCCCTTCCTTGCTCTAGGTTCTGTTTGGGATTTTTCTTTCTCTAGCTGCAAAGCTCACATAACACTCCCATGCTGGGTTCACACCACAGTCTTCAGAGACTATTTGCGATGGATTTTATCTGAGTCCTTTTTCCTGAAGGTGGGCTCAAGCCACTGATATCATGCTATATCCTACCTGGAATGCTCCAAGGCTACTCTTTCTATTAGATTAAACTTGTTTCATATTTTGGTTTAGTCCAGGCTCAGAGTACCATGTTGGACCTGCCCAAAGTAATTTTTCTGCATCCATGAGATCCAGAGAAGGCTCTAACTAGAACCTGCTGGATTCTATCTGGGTGATACTTCCAGAGAGTACTGGAATTTTGCTGAAGGCTCCTGGGGAAGCCTTTTGTCCTTCCCTTGCCTATTTCTCTGTTCCAGAATCTTTGCAGAAGTCCAGGGTTTTCTTTTTGGATTCTTGAGCTGGATAGAAGTCTACCTTTATCTTCCAGAGAAGAGATGAGAACCAGCTCCTCCTGCTCATGCAGAATATAGGGAGACCTTTTAACTTATCAAATTGTTGGATCAATTGGTGGATCCCAACCACTGAGCTAATGGCCATGGGAACCTATACCTTTTAAGCCCTGCCTGGATCCTTAGTAACTGATCCTAAATTCATAATGGGGCTGATTTCTGGAACTTAGAAGAGAAATATCAGTGGCCATTGACAGAAGATAGGATTTGTTAAACAGGGAGCTGGGAAATAGTGTATGTTAGTGGATTTAACTCTGGACAAGTTCTTTTTCTTTCCTTATCTTGTAGTGGACACAGCAGTTGTCAATCTTTTAGTAGAATGGTGCATTTTAAAACTCCAGTTGAGTGGTTTTTGGGGAATCTGACCTCTTCTGTACCTTAGCAGCCCCTCATCATCTCATAATTCCCCCATGCCTATCCATTTCTCTATCCCTTCAGATTCTGCTCTAGAGATAGTACTTAAGTTGTAATTATTTTCACAGTAGTCTTTCAGCAATTGCTTATTATGAACATTGCAATTCAAAGTAACTAAATGTTTCATGAAATAATGCTTCTTAATGCTTTTGGATATAGGATGAAATAAATTATACCTGCACCTTTTTTTTTTTTTTTTTTTTTTTTTTTTGCCTCTTTAACTAGAACCTGGGAGCCATCATTCCATTAAGATGCAACTTTCTTCTATCTTCTGATTTTGTCTATGGGATAATCTCAAGGTTAATATAATTTAGTCCTGCCAGTATTATATCCATTCACTTATCATTAATGTCTCATACTGAGAATGTAAATAGCTAAAATAAAGTTTATTAATGATCTAAAAACTATTTGTTTTTAGCATTATTGACCACTATCTTCACTACTTTCTTACTATTGTTACAGAAACAGAAGGAAGCCAAGCATAGGAATAATAAATGAATCAACATTAAGACATATATTTGGAACAGGAACTGTTGAATGTGGATAGTGAATTAGACCCAGAATTGGACAGTAAGAAGAAAGTGGGCTGAATTGCATTTGGGAAAGTATATTGCCACCAAGCTGCCCCTTACTACAGAGACTCTTCTCCCTCTGTCTTCCCTCCTTTAAAACCGCAATTTGACCATGTTGTGTGATTCTGAATCTTAGAATACAATTTCTCAGGAATCAAAGTCAAAGATGATAAAAAGGATAGTAGAAGTATGATTGGCAAAAATCAGCCTCAGAATTTCCCCCCCAGATTACATTGAAATTGTAAGCAATACCATGAAAAAAAGGGATGAGTAAAAAAGGAGGTGATCCAGGCATGAGGTGAGAGAAGTGGTAACAGAGAGCTTGTATGTTCTACTGACACCCAAGGAATATCACTAGACCCAGAGAAAGAACTCCAGCTTGTTAGGTACATCCTCTGTGAAGATTTTTTTTTTTTAGATGACTTGTAAATTTCATAGATTGAGGAAAGAACTATATAGACAAAATCATAGATTCATTGAGGTATTTAATATTTGGCTTCTCAGGTTCGTTGTGATTGGTATGATTGTTATATAATTTTTTTTAAAGTATCTTGGACTGTCATAATCTTTATTTCTTTTGCTTTTTCTCATTATTTATTTCTCTGATGAGAAATAAATTAACATTGTAGTTTGAAGGAAAATTAAATAAGTATTGGGAAAGATCCTACTGAACATCTTTATCACAGAATTATAGTAATTTTGAGATTAGAAGCACTGGGTCATGAGAACATTAGATTTGGTGTTGAGATATAGATCCTAGTCCCAACTTTAAAATTTAACTAGTTATATGTGGGGAGAAATCATTTGACTTCTTAAAGCTTCAATTTCTTCATTAGTAGACAAGAACTTAAAATAATATTTGCATTATCTATCTAAAGTTATTGTAAAGAAAGTAGTTTTAAAAATCAAGTGCTTTATAAATGAGCTTTTTATTATATAGAACATGAGCTTCTTGAAAGCAGGGATTACCTCATTTTTTATTTGTTTCCACAGTGTTTTGTATATAGTGTTTTATAAGTATTTTATTCATTTATTCAATCAGTCATTTATTCACATAAGTGATTTAAAGGTTGTCTTTATCTAGAAACAGCACATGTAGTGAATAGAGAAAGTCAAAGAATAAAGTCTTCAGGAATAAAGAAAAAATAATATCTAGAATTTTTATAATACTTTAAGATTTCCAAAGCATAATATATGTGTGTGTACATATATATATATATGTATATATATATATATATATATATATATATATATATACATACACACACGCGCATACACACACACAAAATCTTATTTTCTCTTCATAATAACCCTGGGAAGTGGACACTATTATTATCATCCCCATTTTGCAGATGTGAAAATTGAGGCAGATAAAGAATAAGTAACTTGTCCACAGTCACACAGTTGCTAAGCTTCTGAGGACAGATTTGAACTTGGGTTTTCCTGAACTCAGATGCAGCGCTCTATCTATTCACCACATCAGCTAGCTGAAGAACTGACTTAAAATCCTGCCTCAGGGTAGTATTAGCTTTATGATCCTGGCTCTCTACACCTCAGTACCCTCATTAGGAAAACAGAGGTAATAATAATACCTGTAAAAATGGGATGTTTTATGTAACTGAGCTCCAAACCAAAGTGGAGGGAGACATGACTCCAGATTGGTAGAAAGAATGTTGAGGCTGTGTATGTGTGTAAGAGAAGAGAGGCATGTGTGGTTCTAGACAATCAATTGCAGAAAGAAAAACTTTAAATCACAGACATACAAAGGAAGCCAGTTTCTTAACATTTCCTTTATTTCCAGTTTGCCTCCTTCAGAGATTTTCTCTAAAATGAAATCAAGTCCTTCTCCTTGGTTTACCCCGAGATTTTATCTTACTCCCAGCTAAAGAATTAATTACTCTTGTGTATTCTTTGATATTTTCTGATTTCTCTTTGTGGTTTTCTTGGATAAATGGATTTACATTAGTGTATTTATGATTTTTTTTGTCATTGCCTCTTTTGTGGGACTGATTAGCTAGTGAATATAAAGTCAGAGCTATCAAAGATCATTTTTCTATAAGAGAAACTAGGGAATTTAATTTTCATAACTCTAGACCAGAGAGAAATACTTGAGAGAGGGATAATATAATCTAGTTTGATACCCTTTTCAGAGACTAGTCTCAGGAGGCGCTTACAATCTGCCTGTTCCTCTCCACCCCCCACTCTCATCTAGCTTTTTAACTCTATAGTTACCCTAGATTTCTCTTTGGAGATTTCAGATTTCAGAGGTATTTATTTCTTTTGTGAACCATATCTGTACATTTATATAACCCAGGAGGACATATAGATATATCTTACATAACCACACATATCTTAAATGGATATAAAGTACATTACAAAAATTAAGTGCCATATAAATATGAGCAATTATTATCCAATTTCCTATCTCATTTTGTAATCTTCTCTGAAAGATTTGACAAGCTCTCCATGAACACTTCCAGCATCAGGAAATTAATGACCTCACAAACAGCCCATTCTCTTTTTAGAAAACTCTTAATTATTAGAAAAATTTCTTATATCGGATTAAAATTTGTCTTCATGTAACTTGAACTCATTGCTTCTTTGAAGATTCACAGAATAAGTTTAATACTTTTTTCACGACATTGCTATTCAAATATTTGAATGCAAACAACTCTCTCCCCATCCTCCCACCAGCACTGTCTTCCCTTCTTCAGAGTAAGGTAGGAAACAAAAAGCATTATCTTGACATTTTGCTTGATTTTTGTTGTTGTTTACTTGATTGAACATGAAAAGAGTTCAAAACACTAATGGGGCCAAAAGGCAAAATATGAAAAGATGCAGAGAAATGAACAAAATGGTCAAAAAATAATAAGGTGTGATTAAACTTGGTAACACTGGATGAAGGCAACTCTAAGATACAATGTAGGTAAGTTAATGGAAGGGAGTCAGTCACCTGGAAGATATTAGAATGTTGAAAGATTCTCAGGAGTGATTAAGAGTTCAAGGTTTGCACAACCCTATAGCAGAAGGAAGCAGAAGGGCTATTTTAAGTAGTAGATAAAGGGGTAAATCCTGACTCTGCTGCTTTGTAACTATGAAACCTAAAACACATCATTTCATTTCTCTGAAGTTGCTTCAAGTATAAATGAAGACTGAAACTACATGACTCCAAGGTGACTTCCAATTCTACATCTTTGAACCTAAAATTTTTTTCTTCACAAACCTAAGTAGATGGTGCCTGGAAACCTGACTTTATTATTAATCAGTTCATTCAGAATGAGGCATGTTTGTCTACAAAATATGATTGTTTTATATAACTTGTGACACTAAGTATAAAATAACAAGACAAAAAAAAATAGTTTGGATTCGAAGGAGGGTTCAATTTTGGAATGCCACTTTGAAGGAGAAAACTTCCTTCAGCCATAGGAGACAAGCCACAAAAAGACTAGTTTGATCATTTTGTGATGTAATCACATCTCACATTTACTGAGTGTTTACTGTGTGATAAGGGAGGATATAAAAGCAATTAATGTAAAACAGTTTCCTGCCCTCCAGGAGCTTACAATATATTTGGGTAAATCAAACAGTAAAGAAACAGTAAAGTAAAGTGAATTGAAGGAAGTTTGTTTTTATAGCATAGCATGTAATAGTTCAAGTGATGATAACAAGTGACAATGAGATTAGAAAAAGAAGGGTCTGATTTGGATACACTTGTATCCAAATGTATCTTGTATCCAAGGCCTTGTAGAACAGATGGAATTTGAGCTAGAACTTAAGTGGAAGGAGCCTAGCGTTCCAAACAGAGGGAATGATAAAATGAGGTTTGGCTTGGAGGTAAGAATATGTATATTAATGGGATGGTGAAAAGATTGGTAAGATTGGAGTAGAGGGTTTAACCTAGAGAGTACTGGGATAAAAAGTTGAATACACAGATTGGGGATTGATTATAGAGAATCTAAAATGCCAAGATTAGAAATTTGAATTTTGCCCATGAGATTATTGGGGAGAATTGAAGATTTTGTAGAGATGAGTAACACAATAAAATCAGTGTTTGAGGAAGAACATTCTGAGGTAGCATCTGAGATGCATTTGACAGGAGTGATTAGAGTTAAGGAGATATTAGGATGCCAGAAAGAAATAGATACAAGATACTTTTTAGAATAAATGAAGAGGTTTTGGTGATTGATTCTATTTTGAGAATGATATAATTGCTATCTATATAGTGCTTTAAAATTTACAAAGTATCTTAATCTGTTATTTCATCTAGTTCTCACAACAGAAGTAGGTGTTACCATTATCTCCATTTTGCAAATAAGAGAACTATGGTTAAGAAGGGTTAAATCACTTTCTCTGGCTTACACAACTAGTTTGTGTTTGAAGTAGAACTGAAATCAGTTCTTCCTAAATCCAAATCCAGCACTACTACTACTGTCTATGAAGGGAAAAATTAAACAAAAGTACTCAAAGTTTTTAAATCCAGATGTAAAAAAAAAAAAATCATGATTTTACTGACAGAAGTCAGAGACTTTGACTGTGAGTTTAGCTTTTAGGGGAGGTGAGTTAAAAAAAAAAATTAGCACTAGAAAAATGATAGTCAACTGGAGAGGATATATAACTAAAATGATGTCTAAATTTATAGAGTCGTAGGAATGAGTGGAACTTTGGGAATCTATTTAGTCTATTTCTCTAATTCCAGGTGGGATACCTATATCATAGGATCTAGAAGAGAGCTCAGAGGCTATCTCATTCAACTCTGTCACTTTGTAGAGGAGGAAATTAAAAGCCAGCAATATCAAATGATGTACTCAAGGTGATAGAATTGTTAAATATAAGGGGCAGTATTTGATTCCAAGGCCTTTAAAAGAAGTCAATGATTTTTCTCTCAGTATCAGTCCGATTCAATCTGAGTCAGAGTGTCATCTATCCTAGTTTAATAACTTCTGAGAGGAGATTCCACAAAGGAAAACAGTTCCCCTTTATTCCTCATTCCAGTGATTTAAAAACTTCACTCCTGGGAAATTCTTCCATTATAGATTTAGCAAGTATTCTCCATGCTCATAATCCCAGAATCAGGCTATATTTTCCCCTCAGTGTTCTAAGGATATTCTTGATGGATTGGAGAATTTTTAATATTATTATCTCAAACCCCATCCTGATTGATGGTGAAGAAAAATCATAGTTCTCCTATTGTTAGCAGCCAGCAACTTATATTCAAATTCCAATGAATATAAATTAAGTTTTACAAAGAGATCTTTTTTTTTTCAAAGATATAGCAAGAACATTTCTCTCTTACATCATAGGAGCTTATTCTCTCCTCTACCACTTCACTGTCTGGGGAGATGGTCTTAGACTTAATACAATTTCTACATAGCACTAGTTCTGACATGTTCAGGTCCAAATGTGGAACTGCTGCCAGAAAAGCCTTCATTTCAGTTATACTACCCTGGTTTCCAAAGGTCAGTCCTATATCCTCTGGGTGCAAAACTTGTCATAAAGGGAATGACAAAAATGATCAACATAGTGCACTGCTATAAGAGGGTCAAGAAGGATAATGCCAGAGAAGAAGCCCCTGATTTGGCAAGAGGTCATGAATGATCATGGAGAAAGTTTTAGTGAGGTTTTGGGTTTGGAAGCCATGAAGTTTGAGGATTGAGTCTGTAGTATGAAATTAGAAGTTACAACCCCTCAGTACTCTTCCTAGAATTTTTTCATGTAAAGAAATAAGAGTTCTAGAATGAAAACTTGAAGGATAAGAGGTCAGGGAAAGTATGGGTATTTTTTTTTCTGGGATTTCTTTTAGGCAACTGGAGAATAGATCGTGTTTGTAGAAAGAGGTGGTGTTAGGAGAGTGGGAGAATGTGACAATGAGATAGAGAAAAAAAGCTTAGTAATATCCTTGTTGCTTATTTCGCTGGGTTTTTGCTATGAGGATCAAAGTGATGTTTCTGAAAGCACTTTCAAAGTGGTAAATTATTGTGTTGTCACATACTGGTTAAAATCAGTTTTTAACACTTAAAAGAGATATTATAGAATAGACGCTTTAAGAATACAATTCTAAAATAAAGTTTTAATGATGGCTCTGTGATCAATATGTATTTTATCTTAACATGATTTTGAGGAGTGCCTCTCAAATTATCAGAAAGATTAAGAATGATCTAATTTCTATTATATATTTACTTAGAGATTCATATCATGGAAATATTGATTGCTTTTTCAGGAGAATAATAATTCCAACAGTAAATCATTACATGTATTTCTTCTTAGTCAAAAGAGTTGTTAAGAGATGACAAACAGCTATCCCTGTTTTCCATGTGGGGAGATGAGCTAAATTATTTGACTCCACCTGAAGTCAAAGTGCTAAGTTGCTGAAACTTCTCTAGGAAGCTGACAATCAGGTTTAACAAGGCTGCAGTAGTTCCCCACACCCTTCTCTGCAAGACAGAACATTTCTTTGGCTCACTGAAACTGCTCTCCCTCTCTATTAGGACTTTCTCCCCTGAAATTAGAAAAGTTACTGTCTCGTGTCAGTGTGGACTAAATGCTTCTTTCTGGGATAAATTCTGGGATAAATGTTAGTTCCTGACAGAGATCTATTACTGGAGATGACTATCAATTTAAACAATGCAAAAAATTTCCTTTCCATTTATCTCTTCATACTCAGAGACTAAAATGAAAGTCAACAGCCAAAACAGAGAGAAATTTTCAGACATGGCACTAATCACACACATATCATATGCATCTATACATATGTGTATATGTACATAGAAGGTATGTTATATGTACACACATGTGTATATATAAGTGTATATGTATACATGCATATTTGTTAACATGTTGTCTTCCCCATTAGAAAGTGAGCTCACTCTTTGTGTTTTTGTCTTTCTTTGTATCTCAGGTACTTATCATATTGCCTTAACCTAGTAAACAATAAATGCTTGTTAATTGATAACTCTACTTTTTTGTTTGTTTATGATAAAAGATGTGGGAAAAATATGTGAAAGAGAAAGACAAAACAGAGACAGAGAAATACAGACAGAGAGGTCATTGAAAAATCTTCAAAAATGCCCAAAAAAGATAGGAGCACAGACAAGTAGGACAGTGTTTTGAAAGTAACAAGTAGAATCTACCATATCTCTTATGCAAATGGAGATTCATAGTTCCATGGATCTTTTTCATTCTTTTCATATTCTTCTTTCTACTTAAAAATGCTCATTTTTTGTGTTTAAGTTCCAAATAAAAAATTAACTTAAAAAAATGAAAAGTAGTACATATTTTTATACTGAAATAATCTTTTAGATCCTTAGATCCTGACTTTATTGGGCTCACTGACTTTATAATATGTTATTTGTTCATTTGCATTCTATCTTACATGGAACATCTCTCTGTAAGTCATTGGGATGTTTCCTTTGGGGACAATGGGATTCAAGCTCACAAAAGAATTCCTGACCCCATTGGCTCCATTCTCCATGAGTCTCATAACTGAAGTGGTCCTGGGAAAGCTGAAAGTTTTAGGAGTGCAAGCTAAAAGGTGAAAACATATGCAGAGAGGGTGTGGGTTGCTGTCAGTTGACTACTCCTCTTCCCACACTGGGCGCCTATGCATTTCTGAATCTGGTTCAGTAATTGTTTTAAAGGCCCTAATCAGGATGATTGTGGGCTGCCTCACCATTGCCTCAGCCCCTCCCTTTCTCAGGCACTTTACTCTACTGCACTGTGCATACCTATTTCTCATAGGACACCACCAATGAATCATTGCCCAACTGGGTGGAGATTTTTTGCTTTCTTGCTTTAGGCCCAGGACCTCATTATTAGAGCTGTTGTGTTTTGGTGATGAAGTTCAGAATAAAAAAGAATAAAAGGAAGTGAAACCAGTACAATTGAGGCAATTTACCTTTTTACATTGAAATAAATCTTTTAGGGTTATGTGAATTTTTTTTTTTTAAGTGTATATTCTTTGTGGAAGGAAGCACAGTATTTTCATCTTTTTTTGTTTGTTTTTTCTTTCTCATGGCTTTCCCCCCTTTTGGTCTGGTATTTCTTGCACAACATGACAAATATAGAAATATGCTTAAAGGAATATTTAACCTATATCAGATTGCTTGCTGTCTTGGGGAGGGGAGAAGGGAAAAAGGGAGAAAGATTTGGAACACAAAGTCTTACAAAATGAATGTTGTAAAACTATCTTTACATGTATTTGGAAAAATAAAATAGTGCTGTAAATAAGGAGTACACTCTTTGAACAATTATTTCCAACATTCACTTTTAAAACTTTGAGTTCCACGTTCTTTTCCTTCCTCTCTTCTCATTACCATTGAGAATTCAAATAATTCAATATAGGTTATACATGTATAGTCATGCAAAACAACTTTAATGGATTTTTTAGGGAAAAACCTCTCTTAGTTCTTAGTGGCTCTTAGTTCAAAGTACTTTGTAATTTGTATTATTATTTGACATCTATTTACATGCCAAATTCATAGCCCTTCATTCTAGAAAAAAAATAAAAACAGAAAACCAACTATCTACTATCATCACCACCACCACAACCAATTAGTGTGACCTCTTATTTCCAAACCTAACATTAAAGGTATTTTTCATAGGATGTAGGGAAAAGAAGAATGGAAGCTGTAGATAGCTATTCATCAATTCTTTCTACAGGGGATGCCCTGCTAGTATCTGCTCAGTATAAGGCAGCATAATAAGTGGAAAGAGCATTTAATTTAATTAGGGTCAGAATATAGCGAGCAGCTGGCCTCTTACTACCCAGCAGTGTAACTTTGAACAAGTAAATCATGTAACTCTCTAAGCCTCAGTATCTCCATCTGTAAAATGGAGAACAATAATACTTCCAGAAATATTTACAAGATTTTTTCTGAGGATCAAATGGGATGATGTATACAAAGTGCTTTGTACTAATAAAGTTTTATATGCATGTGAGCTATTCTTAACCTATAGATATATTTATCCTTTTGTGTTCTGTTTTAGCTGCTAAGATCACTAAAAGCAGGGACTATGATTTCTCTGTACCCATCCTTCCCATTACCAGCACTCCCTTCCATTGTTCTCTATCATGGTAAGTATATGTGCAATTTGTTTTCCCCAATAAATAATCATTGGTGTTGATAAAAGTAATATTGGTCGATGGATATCCTGATTTCCTCCAAATGGTAAAGCTCCTGGCTAATTGGACTATCCTATGGCAAGAACATAAACCAGTGTGCTGGCCCTTCAATATGTCAAATCAATGAATTTATATCAGTGCTAATGAAGTTCTGCCTTTATGTCATGCAGTCTTATATTCATCTCTCTTAAAGAACTGAATGTTTAGTTCTTCCATATAATTTCAGATTAAAATGAAATAAGCTACAGGAACAGAAGAAGAACCACATGCAGTGAAGAAGAAAATATGTGACTTGCTTTGTTCATAAGCATGACTATAAAATAATGAGAGTGAATTTAGAATGTGGCTTAAAGATATTTGGTCTCATCACTTTATAGTTGCTTAATCTATATATTTCTACATAGCTCAACATGCACTTATTAAATGTTTCCTATGGACCAGGCATAGTGCCAGGAAGTGGGGATACAAAGGCAAAAAATAGAAGTCTTTGCTTGGGATGTAGATTTAATGGAAATTGGAGCAGTAATGTGAAATGGAAGCAAAGACCAGTAAAGCTAGTTAGTAGAAGGCTTTAAATATTTGAGGAGTTTGTACTTTATCTTGGAGGTAATAGGAGGTCATTAAAGGCTTTTGAGTTGAAAAGTAGTGGTCACATCTATATCTTAGAAAGACTAACATTGGAAGAGAATGGAAGCCGGGAGATCAACTGGGAGGCTATTATAATAGTTCATGCTAGAAAGCATGTAGAGTAAGTGGTAGCTATATGTTTTATTTTCCATTAAAATATGACTGCAGCAAATTATTTCATTGTGTTTGGTTTATGATCTTTATGACTTTCTTATTATAGGCATCTTATTTTTTTAGCATTTGTAAATGTATTTTTGACTCTGGGGAATGTAAAAGAATTGATTTTGTTCACTAGAAATATATGTGTGCATATATATTATATATATATATATTTATACATACACACATACACACATATATATATTTATCACTATTTTCATAATTAGGCCTTCCTCATCTTATTAGTATCTTTGTGCATTGAAAGTTTTACCTGTTTCCCTTATAGAATATGAGCTAGAATTCATATGAAGAAGAATCCTGAGGGAAAAAGTATTAGGGCCTCCTTAAAGTCTTTGATGCTCACTTGGGATTTCTGGCACTAGTTAGACAATTTAAGTTGTAGAACTCCTTGAAAGACCCACATTCATATTAATTGGCTATTATCTAATATACTTTTGAGATCTTGTTTGCTTTCTTTTGCTTTCACCCCTAAAACTAGCCTGGAAGAGTTCCCTATTTCAACAATAATAATTCCATAGATAATCATCTTTCTGAGTCTCCCAAAGACTCATTATAGCCAAGATCATAAATAATTCTCTCCTTCTCCCTTGCTAACCAAACTTGAATACATGTTCTTCATGCTCCTGAATCAATTACTGTACCCAAAGACCCAGAAACATAGATGGGGAAACTGAGTAATTAATAAATAATTAAAAGCATGGATTATCTTTAACATATGTCAGAGATGAAACTTTCTAGTCAAAAATGAAATCTGAAAAGCTATATTGGAGATGCATTACTCCATTCTGGATGCATATTTGGAGGACCAGAGCAGCATTATCCTCACCCCCTTCAAGCAGATGTAAAAATATCCTCAATAAATTTCTTCTGAATACGTAAGTTTTAATATGGACTTTTCCCCCTCTTTCTGGTGTTGACACTGAGTTGCAACACAAACCCTTCTTTGGCAAAATATTTGCTGTCAAATATAGGAATTAAAATGGGTTAGGGGAAAATTGTCTCTCCATTTTAAGCTTCCTTGAAATCACACAAAGAGATCTTAGGCCAAATAGCTGCTAGAGGGGTAATTCTAATTTTCTTTTTGAGTGTAAAGAAGAGGTCAGGTACAAGAAGTATTGTTTACAAAAGAATATAGTAGCTTCTGAAAGGAGGTAGGTTTTTATAATAATAAGAAGATGAGATAAAGAGATCTATGATGAAGGGAAATTTGTCAAAAAGAAAAGCTATTCCAGAGGAATGATTCCTAGTTTTTAAGATGCCAATATTTAAAGAAGCTCCATGCCTACCATACTTATTTCTTCAGAAAGAAAAGAAACTACTGCTAGTTAGCCACCTTTTAAAATATTGGCATTTAACAAATGGGATTTTACCATGTCTCAGTTTAGTTTCATCATACCTGACCAAATAAAGTTTTTAGTAGAAAATAGTCTTATCTATTCACTCTTGGGTTGATTGAATGTATTTCTACTTTACCTTTCTGTCCTAGGCTTGGTCTTGCCACGAGAGTGAAGGATAATCAATGAATAGCCCCTATACTTAACTGGTATGCTTCTGATGTCAAGAAAAAGCACACCTCACAGATTAATTGAAGGATATGGACAAGAGTCACAAAGTAGCCATAGGAAATTTATATTGTTTGATGGAACAGTTACACTGATAAGATCATAGATCCTTTTAAGTATTTGAGAAAAATCAAATACAAATTCTGAACTGTTACACTCTGGACTAAGTTTTTTAGTATGAGATTAAATACATTGTCTTTACCTAGGTATTTAGCAATATTTTAATATGTTAAGTATCTCTATAAAGAAATTTGAAACATATTTAACATGTATTGGTCAACCTGCCATCTGGGGGAAAGGGTAGGGGGAAGGAGGGGAAAAGTTGGAGCAAAAGGTCTTGCAATTGTCAATGCTGAAAAATTACCCATGCATATATCTTGTAAATAAAAAGCTATTAAAAAAAAGAAATTTGAGTGGGATCCAAGTAATAAACTTTGTTGTCCAAAGATCAATTTGACACTAAGGTGTCAGAGAAACTGAGGCAGCAGAGAGATTAGAGAGTTTTTAATATTTTATTAATTGGAGAGTATAATTGACTGGACAGGACTCTTGTCTCAAATTATCCAGTCAGACAGAGATAAAGATATACTGGGACCAAGGAATCCATGTTGGTCCCAGGGCTGGAGGAGACTATCATCCCAAAGAATCCAACATCCAGCTGCCAGCCACCAGCCTCCAGCTGCCAGCCTCCAGCAATGAATGGAGGAACCCCAACTTCTTAAATACCTTTTCTCTAAACAAAGGAAGGGGTAAGAAGCATGGGAAAATTTCTGTCAGGATGGGGGAGGCCATAAATCCTAAAAACCTAGAGACAGGATGTCTGAATACACAGAAATAAAGATGTCAGTGAGGTATCTTGGAATATTTTAGAGGGATATTCTAAATTCTTGAGGACAGAAAAGAGTCAGGAGGTCTACTCTCTTGTTTATCTAATTTATAACCTTAGAGCAAACGGTCCTCAATCTTAATGGACCAGAGGGGTTTTTTTTTTTACAATTTAGGGGATTGAGACAGAACAGTTAAGGAAACTGAGACAAGGGAAACCCGTACAGGGAAACTGAATCAGAATAGTTAAAGACAACTGTGGCATAACAAGGTCAGCTGGTCATCACTAGTAGGTTGGGTCCTGTAAGTTCATCAAGGTTCCCTTAAATATGGAATATTACTTTGATAAATCACCCTGTTTTTGCAAAGAATTAGTTGATTTGGTTCTTGGGTTGCATTTATCATCTAAATTGATCATACCACCCTTGTCATGGGGATCATAAATTTTGAAGCTGAAAGGAGTTTGCTGACAATATAAAGTAGGTTATTAAAAATAATTTGAGATTATTGGGTATTTAAATTTGATAGAACTTTGCTAATAGAGGCAAAGCATAGGTCAGAAATTATAGCTTCGGGACCATATGAACTAGGTAGTTTCATTCTGTTTTACATCCACAAACTTTATACTTAAGTCCAATCAATCATCTCACAAACTTGGACTATTGGCTGAAAAGTGATGAGGGAAATTACTACAGTTAAACAGTACCACAGTAAAACATGTTTGCTCTGTCCATAATAGGTGACTAGCATCCTTTTCAAATGTGAAGGATAGAACATCATAATACTAGCTATATTAGCTTGTAACAAGAGTGATCAGAAGCACTCCTGCCCAGGTTGATGAGTTGCCCAAATTCACTGGATGAAATGATAAGGTATGTATCTTTGAGTGGGCATACACATTTGGCCCCTTGCTGAAGGACATATAGTTTTACTAGGAGGGCACAGTGAGAGCCTCACTGATTTGATGAGTCCTCCAAATCTACTTGATAAAGCAACAGTGAGTGGATTGTTGTTATAATGAAGAACCTCCCCATGGCACTGGACTTGGTCCCTTAATTTGGGGTATGTTTCTTATCTTGAGCTTTGACTATTCCCAATGACTGGTACAGTCTGCCAATATTTCAACAAATAAGCAAAAACAGTTCAGCAACATCTAGCATATTATCTCTGTGATTCAAAGTTGACTGATGTCCATGAACATAGGCTCTGATTGGATAAAAATGACCCACTCTGAGAGATCCAAGAAGCAACAATTATGTCCATTGTGGCTCAGTTTCTATGGTAGAAGAAATGAATAGTTGTTTTAAAACAGATATCCAAATTATACACTGTCTTCTCTAGAAAAACCTGTTATCCACATTTAAGGGAAATAATAGACATGAACTATATATAAGTATTTTTAAAAAAAATTTCTCTGGAAGTACCTGAAGATATTGAGAAACTTACCCCCACCCCTTTTAAATATGAGTTTCTCTCAGATCAAATCTGGATCTATAAATCTAATCTCCTTTGGGGAATCTCTGGGCCTCCACAGACACTCATCGGAAATATGACCTTGAAAACAAAAGCAAGAATTGCTCCTAGACAAATGATCTAAAGATGAATGGAGCCATTTCTTTTGGGCTCACTAATAGGTTGTAGAAGAACTTCTCTGACAAGAACTCCTCTTCCTTATTCTCAATCAGCCAATCAGCAGAAAATAGCTCTAGTCACTAAGAACAATCAGAAAAGCTTAAGGTAATCTCCAGAAAGGCACATGTTCCACAGTAAAGGACAAAGTCCAGCTCTGTGGGAAGTACCTGTAGGACATCAAATGTATTTGAAGTTCATCAAATTGCTTAGGGATTCTTCAGATCACTTTATTATAGATTCCAATAGAAGACACATACCTTCCCCAAATGTGTGTGTGTTTTTATAAAATCTGAAGGCAGTCTTTGCAAGAGAATGATAGTTGAAAAGGATAAAGAAAAGACAGTAGAAATGATAAAAAAAAATTAATTGACATTTTTATTTGGATGAAAGGAAATATATTTTAAAGTCACTTTTTACAGTAAATATTTTAATTCTGTACAATAACTCAAACAGTAAGGACACACCAGTCAAAATATCCTTCTTGTTACTGAGATCTATGTGACATTCAAGTTGTCTCTTCTAGGTCTTTGCACAGGCTGTGCCTGTACCTGGAATGTCTTCTCTCCTTACCTCCTTCTTTTAGTAACTTTATTTCCCTTTAAGGTTTGCTTTAAGGTTTGCTTCTACATTAAGAAGCCATCAGTTATTAGTGTCATTCTCTCCCCATCATATTGTATTTGTTTTGTCATTAGATTTTATTGTGCTTTCATATAATATTCTTCTTTGAATAATCCTTCTCCCTCAACCCAATGAGCCTGCCCTTGTAACTAAGATGATTGACTAAATAAATAAAATAATTCAATTAAGTCAACCAACACAGAGACCATATCTGACACTAAATGCTTTTTATTATCTAGTCTACTTATCTGTGAACATGTTAACTCTTTCTCCAGCAGAATGTAAGCTGCTTAAGCATAGTAACTATGCTTTTATACTTGTATCCAACACTGAGGCATAGAAGATACTTACTTATTGCTTATTGATGATTAATGATGGATATTATTTTTCTGGACCTATGATTTCATTTGTGTTGGGAACTCACCAATACAGCTGGGCACTGTGTCAATAATTTAAAATTTTAGAGGATAACCTAAGTATCTAAGAATATAAAGGAATTGACCACAGTTACATATATTTTGAAGTCAACAGTAGCTGTTAGATGCAGAATTTGAATTTAGATCTTCTTGAAACCAATGCCAGCCTTCAGTCCATTATTCTATGCAGCCAGTCAATGATGGAGGATATTCTTTGATATTATAGGCTTTTGAATAAAAAAAATTTAAGTGCCACTTATGATCTAGTTTTTTCAAATCTCTAATTGCATTTCATACCTCTCCTATGCAATTATTACATTACAATTTGTAATATAGTTATATGTGTCCCTCCCTGTCTTATCAACCCTACTATTTTTATTTAAATTGTCTGAAGGTATCTTTGTATCTTCCACAGTGCCTCTTGCCCATAGTAAGTACTGAATAATTGTTCTTTGAATTTTATTTTGTACTTTTTATGTATAAACTAAAAAACCCAATGATTGTATTTAACTCAAAACTTCAAGATTTTTATGGCAATTCACCTAAACTATTTAACTTCTACTAGCAGTAACTTAAAAAACAAACTATCACTTTCCTATTCCTAAAGGAAACTTGAGTGAATCAAAGTTTATAAAACCTTTCAGATCAGCTATGGCTTCTCTCTCTCTCTGTCTCTCTGTCTCTGTCTCTGTCTCTGTCTCTCTGTCTCTCTGTCTCTCTGTCTCTCTCTCTCTCTCTCTCTCTCTCTCTCTCTCCTTCTCCCTCTCCCTCTTTCTGTCTTTCTATCTCTGTCTCCCTCTGACTCTCTGTCTCTGTCTCTCAAAGGGGCACTTCTTTTTGATTGCTTTTATCAGAGGTTTTCCATTTCTGAAAAAGAAAATTAATATTATTAAACTCATTGACTTATGTAAAATCCTTTCAATCAGTATTCCTTAACCTTTGTTGGTGTTATAGACCCCTTTGGCAGTCTGGTGAAGTCAATGGATTTCTCAGAACAATGTCTTTAGATGAATAAAGTGAAATTAATAGCATTTTATATATAGCTCCCAAAATATATATATATATTTTTTTAAGTTCATAGATCCCAGGTTAAAAACTCTGGCTTTATAATTAGTTTTAACAGTGATAAAATGAACAGTTCCTATTTGTTGACATATAAAGACTGGATTCTGTAATCTCTAGAGCACTTGAGTTTATTTATAACCATGGTAGAATTAGAAGGTTATGGGGACATCAAATGTATTATTCAATTCCTATTAAGCATATCATCATTCAATTGAATTTAACTCAACTTTTTTTATTATTATTATAGCTTTTTATTTACAAAACATATGCAAGGGTAATTTTTCAACATTGACCCTTGCCAAACCTTCTGTTCCAAATTTTCCCCTCCTTCCCCCATCCCCTCCCCTAGTAGTACCATATATGTTAAATATGTTAAAATATGTTAACTCCATTATATGTATACATATTTATACAGTTATCTTGTTGCACAAGAAAAATTAGATCTAGAAAGAAAGAAAAAAACCTGAGAAGGAAAACAAAAATGCAAGCGAACAATAACAGAAAGAGTGAAAATGCTATGTTGTGGTCCACACTCATTTTCCATAGTCCTCTCTCTGGGTGTAGATGATTGTTTTCATTACTGAACAATTGGAACTGGTCTGAATCATCTCATTGATGAAGAGAGCCATAAACATTTATTTACAATTTTTTTATTTAATAAGAAATTTTTTAAAACATTTTTTTAAAACTTTGAATTCTAGATTTTCTCCTTTCCTTTCCCTCGCCTCTTCTTCTACACCAAGGGATATATGAAGTTATGCAAAATATTTATATAAAATTCATGTTGTGAAAGAAAGCATAGATCTCCCCCTTCCCCAAAAAACTCTCAAGAAAAATAAAGCAAAAAAAGTATATTTCAATCTATATTCAGACAATCAGTTCTTAGCATTTTTCATCATAAATCCTTCAGAGATCTTCTTAGATCATTGTATTGCTGAGAATGGCAAAATCATTCACAGCTGATCATCCCACAAATTTGCTTTTGCTTTGTACACAGTACACTTTGCATAAGCTCATGGAGGAATTTCTAGGTTTTTCTATGAGCATCCTGCTCATCATTTCACACAGAGCAATAATAGTCCATTACAATCACATACCACAACTTATTCAGCCATTCCTCAGTTGATGGGCACCCCCTCAATTTCCAATTTTTTGCTCTGAGAAATGAGCTGCTATAAATATTTCTGAACATGTTTGTAAATAGTTCCTTTTTTTTTTTTTTTTTTAAAGAATCTCTTTCAGAACACATGCTTACTGGTGCTATTGTTAAATCAAAGGGTAGGCATGATTTTATAACCCTTTGGGTATAATTCCAAATTGTTCTATAGAATGGTTGAATCAGTTCACATCACCAACAATGCATTAACGTCTCAATTTCCTTATATTCCCTTCAGCATTTAAAAAAAAATTAAGACACTCAATATAAGCAAAGGCACTAATATATTATTTTTATTTGGAAAAAATGATGAATGTACTCTTTTAAAAAAAAATTTCAAATCCCTTGCCCCATTCTCTGTAATCTTGAAGTTGTGAAAATACTCCCCATCCAGGCAGGATAAGTATTCATTCTAGGACAAAAACAATTTTCTTTGTAAAACAGAGAATATCCTTTACTAAGAAAACACAAAGCTTACGTGGAATTTTGAACAGACAAGGAATACTTATGTTCAAGGTGTGTTGTTTCTATAATAAATCCAGAATGTGTCTTATTGTTTTTTCCTGCTTAGCAAGGTCATTTCTTTGGTCAGTCAGGGAGAGAAAGACTGTACCAATGATTTGCTTTTATCAGTTCTGGGGGAGGTAACCATGAGTGGGTGGAAAAAAATAGCTGACTTTAGTAGAGTGGCTTGTCAACAAATGCTCAGCTTCAAACTGTGAATCACTGACTTTTAAAGCCACATAGCAAGGGTCAGTGTGGCCCAATGTCTAGGAATCAAGATCTGAATTTAAGTCGAAAAGGTACTAATAGCATTTTAAATCTGGATAGTTCTCCCACAGTGTAAATTACAAAACACTTAGTAGTCAATTTGCATTGTTAGAGGAAGTTTCCAAATTTTACTTTTCCTGCCCTGATTAAATGATATACAGACCAAAATAATATTAACACCCTGATACTTTATGCTGAATAACTGACCACACTTGGATCACTGAATCTGAAAACTTTGAAGTGAAGGAATTTTTTCAATTCTGTATTTTAAACCTCTTTGTTTATATATTTACAGGCCCTATGGTTAGAATGCCTGGTTAGAAATCAGGAAGAGCTGAATTCAAATCCAGCCTTAAATACTTACTAGCTGTGTGATCCTGGGCAAATCACTTAGCTCCTGTCTGCCTTAATCCCCTGGAAAAGGAAATGGCAAACCATGCTAGCATTGCATTGCTGAGGATAGCAAAGTCTTGCTGAGAAAACCCATAGACAGTATTGTCCTCGGATACTAACCTGTGATCTTGAGCAGGTCATTTAACTCTGTTGGCCTCAGTTTTTTAATCCATAAAATGGGAGTAATAATAGCAGTACTTACTTCCCAGCGTTGTAAAAATAAAATGAAAAAATGTTTTAACAAACTCTTTTTGCCTTTTGCAAACCTCAAGGCAATATATAAATGCTACCTATTGCATTATTATTATTACAAATGAGGAAACTAAGGTCCTGAAAAGTTAGTCATTGACTCATCACATAGTTACTACTGAGGCAATTAAGTGGCAAGGGAATAGAGTATTGTACCTGGAGTCAAGAAGACCTGAGTTCAAATCTATATTCAGACATTTATTAGATGTGTGACTTTGGGCAAGTCCTTTAACTCCATTGTCTTCAGTTTCCCCAATTGTAAAATTGTCCACCTCCCAGAATTATTGTGAAGATCAAATTAGATAATAGGCCTTTATTACAGTGCCTAGCACACAATAGATACTTAACAAATGGCTTTTTCCTTCCTTTCTACTTAGTACTGGAACTCAGGTATTCTAATTCTCAGGTCAGTGTTACTATTCCACCCTGACTCAAAACTAGATCAAATATGGTGCACAGAGTGGAGGTTTTTATTTCTTTATGTATATGTATGTGTATGTATTTTTCAGGTGATAACATCCAGTTAAATGTCTTTAATTTTAATTATTTAATCCAACAAATAAGAGGTAACAGAATACTGCTATTAAGTAGAGATGCTCATAATTAAGATTCAGGAATGAGTTTCTGATATATATGGTTACATTGAGAGCATTGATTTTTTTGGACTATATCCATTTTATAGACCACAAATGTTTTAAAATTTCACTCTGTTTATCCTTCCCTCCCCTCTCCTTCACACCCCCAACACATTATAATGCCTCTGGGAGGTAGCCTGGTAACTTAAAGAAGAAAACTTCTATATTGTAATTAGTGAGTATAAAAACAAAGCCCCGAAGATTATTCTTGAGTAGACCTGGGATATTTTGGTGGAATTGAGATAGAGAAGGGAAAAACAAAAGAAACAGTTCATCATTGCTTGATATTTTAGGTAGTCCTCCCCAAAATACAAAATAACACAATATACATTTGTTAAGCACCTACTATGTGTCAATCATTGTGCAATGAGATTACAAATGAGAAAAAGAAAGAATCTCTGCTCTCAGGGAGTTTACAATCTAATGGGGAAGACAATACAAAAGGAAGCTGAAAAGTATGGATGAGAATGGAGGTAAAAAGTATCTATTTGGGGCAGGAGCATGATGATGATAGAATTGACTCCAAGTACAACTGTTAGGAAAGGAAGAGTTACTTGACTGGACTTCTGAATACTCTCTAAATTCTAGCTTTTCAAGGGATTTTTGCTCCCACTTTCACTGGGACAGAAGCTACTATCACTCTGATGAGGGTAGAGCTGATGAAATTTGAGTTTCAAAACTGAAAAAAATCCCTCTATATACATAAAACTCCTTTACAAAATTTCTTTATAATGCAAATATTGAGACAGAGGTCTACAGGTAGTGATGAAAGACTTTTTTTTTGGCCAATTGACATGTCTTATATAAGCCTGGCTTTCACCAACTTTTTATACCTCAAATAGGTTACAGGGATACACAGGTAAGCTTCACTCATTTGTCTTATGGCAATCTTGGTCTGCTATAGACCTTTTTTTTTAAAAAAAAAAAATTTTTTTTTTTTTAAACTCCTCACTAGATCTAACTCCACAGTAGATTTATGTATATATATTCTTCTTACTCAGTGCACTCTTTTGTTAACTGTTATCTACATGGACAAGAGACAGGAGGATTTAAAAAGTATATTAAGACATAACTATCAATAACCTGCATCAACATAGATGAATTCAGATGAAATGACAGCTATCTGGAATTGGATAAAAAGTTTGGATTCCATCTTTTGTTATCTCTTTCTTATCTCCTCTCATTTCTTATACCAGGAATAGAAGTATGATGAACTTAGAGAAAGAATGGATCATACAGAATAATTTACAGGCAGTGTGATATAAAGGGATGAGTGCCTTACCTGGATTCAGGAGACATGGATTCCTATACCAGCTCTGACATTTACTAGCTATATTTAAGGAAGTTAATTCCTCTCTTTTCCAATTTCCTTTTATATGTTGTCTTTCTCCACTAGAATATAAGACTCTTGATGATAAGGATTATCTTCCTTTCTACTTCTATTTATATTTTCAGAATTTAGTTTACAGTGTCTGGCAGATAGTAAGCGTTTAACAAATACTTATTGACTGACCTTTCTGAGTATTAATTTTCTCATCTATAAAATGGGGATAGTTTCCATCCAGACCAAGGTTCTTAAACTTTTTCTACTTGTGACTACTTTTTGCCCAAGCAATTTTTATGAAACCTCAGGTATAAAAGTATATGAAATAGGTATACAAATTAAACATTTGCTGATAATAAATCATAAAGAAAGTTATTTTAAAGCAATTCTTTTTTATACATATAATTTTACTATTTATTAAAGATGAAAGCAAATTTGTATACTAATGAGTTGGATGTGCTTCTTTATTTTTACATAAAGAATCACATTTTGGCAGAATATTTGATACCTTTTACTGCTGTTAAATTTTTCAAGACCCTCCACATTCACTTGGCACACCCCATATGGGGTCATGACCCACAATTTGAGAAGCTTTGACCTATACAACTTTCCCCCCAGGGTTGTAATGAGGAAATCATATTGTACATTAGTATAGAAATGTGAGCTATTATTTTAATTAACAAATATTTACTGAAGTTTTCTCTGTTTAAGACAATTCCTTTCTCTTTCTTCCCTCTGTTCTCTTACCAATATACAAATATACTTTGGAAAAGTATAGACTGAAAAGACTGTAAGGATTATATCTCTTTGTCATTGTAAATTCATTATATTTTGATATCTCAGGATTTTTAGAAATAAGAGTAAGTCATCTATAAATAGAGTTATTCTCTTTTTGTTAATGTTCATCCTTATTCTGGATAGTATTGTTCTTGAAAGCACCTTTTTCTATTAGAATATTTAATTTAATAATTATAAATTCAACTACTTGACATTGTTCATCTGCAGATATGTCCTCCAGCTACCAGTTGCTCAAACTTCAAAATGGTTTGTTTGGAGGTTTTTTATCCTTTTCTGAAAACTGCTTTCTAAATCTTGTCCTGAGAATAAGGAAGCAGTATGTAGAAAGTGTAGAGGCAGATTGAATCATGTAAAGAAGAACTTTCTAACAGTGCTAATCAAAATTAGGATGAGATAACTCAGGAAGCAGTAATCTATAAATGAAGCTTTAAAAGATAACTTTTTTGTTGTTCAGTTGTTTCAATCATGTCCAACTCTTTATGACCCCATTTGGGGTTTTCTTGGTAAAGATACTGAAGCAATTTGTCATTCTCTTTTCCAGCTTATTTTAGAGATGAAGAAACTGAGGCAAATAGGGTTAAGTGACTTGCCAAAAGTCACACAGCTGATAAGTGTTTGAGACCAGATTTGAACACAAGGACTATAAATCTTCCTGATTCATCGTGGTACTCTTATCTACTTCAATTTCCAGCTGTTCAGTAGATCACTAAAGATATAGAAATGAAGGAAGATTAATCAGTTGTTAGGGATGTTATAGAAAGGATTTTTGTTGAGATATGGATCGGACTAGTCAATTCCGAAGGTTCATTCCAACTCTCAAAGCTTATGATCCTGTATTTTCCAACCCTTGATTTTTCTGTTTCTAGGCTGTATCCAGTAAGGATTGTCCTGAATGTGCAGCATCACTAATACTGACATTGTTGTGCCACAGTTTCCCTACATTGTCCTACCTCAGTTTCCCTAAATTGTTCTACTTCAGTTTACCTGTATTGTTCTGCCTCAATCCCCCTGATTGCAACCCCTGCCTCCTTCCTATTAGGACTGATAACTTAGGGTTGGCTACTCTAGGGTCATAAATTGTAAATGTTTAATCTCAGATTCTAGCTCCTAAGTCCTCCTAAGTTATCAAGAATTTATGGTCCTCACCCCTCCAACCTGTCAGAACTGGATTTATGGTCCATTCCTGGAAATTACCACACACCAGCGCTCACTCTACTCCCCTTTCTGCCTCTGTGTCCTCTGATAGCTAGAGCCCTATAAAAATCCTTGGAATTTCACATGCTATGCTGAATTCTTTGAGATGAAAGTGCTGGGGGCAAAATGGATTTTATTCTGCCCCCAGACAGTCTCTTCCTCTCAAAAATTCAAGTAAAATATTAAAAACTCTCTAATCTCTATCTTGTCTCAGTTTCTCCAGCAATACAATTCAAGTATCATTTTAAAAGTTATGCTACTACACATGCATCTTCTAAGACTGACTAGAGAAAATAGATTCGTAATTTTTTTCATTCAAGAAAGCCCTCAAAGGGACATTACCACCAGGAGAAATAACAAATACCCATTGTAACTATTTTCTTCTTGGAATCTAGATGTTAAGTAATGTTACTTAGGAGATGGATTATTACTACAAGGATCATTAAATCTAGGGTATATTACAACATGATAAGGATGTTTTACAACATGCCAAATACAATGAAACTACAATTCTCTATAGAAGAAAAGGGGGCAACCCAGAATAAAGTGAGGATTAATAGTCTGGTCTTGCTTCTCATCAATCAGCAGAATGGCCTTGGGCAAATCATTTTATTTATTTGCTATTCAATTTATTACTCATGGAATGAAATTAGACTAATATCATTAAGATCACAGATCCCAGAAATTTAAAAATAGATGACACTTTTCATCAACTAGTCCAACACTTTCAAAAAAGCAGAAGAAACTTATTTTCTTAAGAAGAATTTAACATTATTGCAAGTTGAAGGAATACTTCTGAAAATCATGTGGTCCAACACCATTAAGAAGAAATGGGCTTATGCCCCAATTGATGCATGATCAAAAAATATGATCTGTGTCCAAAGGGCTATAAATTCATGCACATTCACTGATCTAACAACACCACTATGGGGCATGAATACTAAAAGGGATTTTTTAAAAAAGGAAAATGATCAATATGTACAAAAAATATTCATAGCAGCTCTTTTGAGGGCAAAAAACTCTGGAAATTGAGGGGATGTCCATAAATTGGGCTCAAAAAAACGTGGGATGTGTTTGTGATGGAATATTATTATTCTATGGGAAATGATGAGCATGATGCTTTCAGAAAAATAAAACAACACCTGGAAAATCCTCCATGAACTCAAGCAAAGTGAAGTATACTATATACAAAATAATAGCAATGTTCTGGGATGATCAGCTTTAAATGACTTTGCTGTTCTCAGTAGTACAATGATCCATGACTACTCTGAAGAATTTTTGATAAAAAATCTTATCCATACCCAGAAAAGGAATGATTGTATCTCAATACAGATCGAAGCATTCTTTTTTTTTTAATTTAATTTTTCTTGAGGGTTTTTATTTTTATTTGTGTGGGAAATCTGTTTTCTTTTACAACTTAACATGGAAATGTTTTGCATATAACTTTACATATGGTTTCTTAATTGTGGGTGGGGAGAGGGGAGAATCTAGAACTCAAAAATTTTAAAAACAAATGTAAAAAAAAATGTTGTTTTATATGTAACCGAAGGAAAAATAAATAAAATGCAAGAATAAAAGGGCTTGGAAATAGACAACTTTGGATGGAGAGTTATTCATTTCATCATATACTTTTTCAAAACTTGAAAAATTTTAAAAACTCCTCTCTAAAATTGATGCCTTTCTCTATTCCCCAAATTAAGCTTCATCTTGAAATTAATATTGCATATACTTGTCTATCTTATATCCATTCAATAGTAGGTAAATTCCTGAAGGGCAGAGACAACTTTGGTTTTGTCTTTCTATTTCCAGCTTCCAGTCCATTGCATAGGAAATGTAGAATTAAATTATCAATAGATAACTTTTCTGAAGGATAAAAATCATATTGCACTGTGTTCTTAGCGCAATTTATTGGGGGAAAAAAGTGAGAGTGTCTTCTCAAAAGGGCATTTTATTGCCCAAACTGATTGGCTTCTCCAGGAATTGGTGTGTTTTTCTAAAAGAATAAAGGAAAAACAGACACATTAAGGCAGCTACCAAGATAATTCGAGCATAAGATACCCCACTTCCCCCAATTGCATAAATACTTTTTGATTTGGCATCCATCCGTTTTGGAAAGCCCTCGGTAGATATCCAAAGCCGGGATATTCGGTTTACTGTGTTACCGGGAGAAAAGATGCTCTAGAAGGTGCGCTGTTCCTCCTCTTCCCCTACCCCTTTACCCTGCCCCAAGCAAAAAGCACATTATTCTTCCGATTCTTGGCTTCAGTCTTACCTCCAAGAATCACCAGCTCAAAGGGCGGAGCTACTTGGGCAGGGCTCAGGTGTAGCAAGGAACGGAAGGAGCTAAGCCAGGTCTGGCTAGTAGGCTAGGCGGGTCCGGGAGAGACTGTGGGAAGGGATCTGGACTGTCTTCGCGTCCGTGAGACTGCCAGGAGCAGGGGGAGGAGCTGGAAGAAGACTGGGCCAGAGTTCTGGATAGGTGGGGGAGGCGCGGCTCGACTGCTCCACCACGCCTTGGGTGTGTTCATTAAAAAAAAAAAAAAAAAAAAAAAAAAGACCAACGTAGAAGAAAAAGAAACCAGCCAGGTGTGGCTTCGCCTTTCCTGTGCCAGCGGGGAGGAGACTAACCCTCTGCCACCGACCAACACCAACACCAACACCCAACGCGTACCCAGTTTCTCTGCTCCAGCAACCATCCGAGAGCAACAACTTTTCCTCCTCTCTGGAAGCCAGCCCTCTTTACCACCACCACTGGGCGCTGCACCTTTCCCAAGCTCTACCCCTACCCCGGCCCGGCCCCACAGTGGGGTTTTCTTCTTGACTCTCTTTTGTTCTCTCTTCCTTACTTCGGCCCCGCAGTGTTGTCCAACTCTGCCCCCAGAGGGGCAGAGAAGAGAGAAAACCGGACTTAAACGAGCAGCTGTACGCTCCTGCGGGGGTCTTGGGGTACTGAGGGTTTTTTTTTTTTTTCCTTTTAATTGTTAAGCTCCTTTGGTTACTTTCTCGCCCGCACAACTTTTGCTTATGCCTCAGTCCTAAAATCGTTATATTGATTTTTGGCCAAGATGAGTTGCAACGGAGGATCCCATCCGAGGATCAACACCCTGGGTCGAATGACCCGTGCTGAATCCGGCCCGGACCTACGCTGTGAGATGTCCTACGGAGGAGGCGGCTTCGGAGGTGGCGGTGGCGGTGTCTGCGGCGTCGGTGGCGGCGGCGGGGGCGGTGTCTGCGGCGTCGGTGGCGGAGGCGGTGTCTGCGGCGTCAGTGGAGGTGGCGGTGTCTGCGGTGTCGGTGGCGGTGGTGGTGGCGTTTGCAGCGGGGGTTCCAACAACAAGATGTATCACATGCGGAGGTGTGCCGCGACTGACCAGAACTCCGATGGCTATTGGTGGGTAACCGCAGGGGCACACTCTGGCCCTTCCGTCGTTCTCAGGGGGCTGGTGTTGAGGGTTTCTGTGGGCTTAGCTACCTGTACCAAGAGAGGATCGAACATTTCCGCTTTTCCCAACCAGACAACTAGTTACCCAAAGGGCAAAAGTCTTTAAACTTCAAAAGAGCTTGATTTCATTCTTGTGGGTACTTTCTCCAAAGACCGACTTCTCGGTCATTTCCATATCTTAAGAGACGGATTTAAATGCCCTAATTTTAAAATATCAACTTCCTTCTTTACTTTTTTTTTTTAAAGGAAATTAAGAGGAGACCCAAAGCAGTAAAGCAAGGTTCACTTTTTCCTATAGGAAGCCAGCGGAGTTTCTGTACTCTGCTAGGGTGACTTGTGGGAATGGTGTGGGAGGCGAATGTATGTATTTCACCTACAAATTTAGAGGAGACTAGTTTGGTTGGGATTCCTTTGCTTTGCTCAGACACAGTGGGTGTTTAAAATTAAGAGGTACTACTACGGGGACACGATCTGGGAATCAGTCTTTTATTGTGGTTTAAAGAAGGAAGCCAAGGGGAAGAGGACTGGGGAACAGCTATCATTCATCCAGTCTGCCCCCATACTAAACTATTTGCGGTCTATAGTCGGGGGGAGGGGAAGGAGGAGAAAGGGGAGGACCTGGTGAGAAAAATGTGGTTTTGCCTCTGGGTTGTGTTTGGAGACGAGCTAGTCGGTTTCCTTTTTTGTCTTTGTTTCCCCAGGTACCTAGTTCAGTACCTGGCACTTAGTAGGCATTATTAAATGATTGTTAATTAGTTGCTTTGTTGGGAAAGCTAGATATTGACGTTAAAATCATACCGTCCTCCCCTAAAATAAGCACAGATTTTAAAAATCACTAAAGGAAAAGAGCTTTCCTGGATCCCCTGCCCCCCACCCCTTCAGTTTTAATGTTTGGATTTGGGGGATGGTAACCGGTTGCTAATCTGTCTGGTGCCTAGTCCCAATATAGCTCTAATTTAGTTCCATTATGCTCACGGAAAGCCCGAAGGAACCCCCCAGAGCGCTTTAGGCGGGGTCTCACCATCCCTTTTTTCCTGCAGAGCCAAAGTAGGAAATTTAGCTACTGACGAGTGTCTTCCTCGCCTATCTGCTGGGAATCCCTTCGTGGTCATCCCCATACTCTTATCCTCAACCCTGGGTTTGTCCAAAGAGCTTCTTCTCTTCCCAACTCCCCGAATAGTTCTGGAGTTATTCTCATCTCTTTTCCTGCCAGAAGGAGATGAAATGGAACTCATTCACAAGTTCAGAGATATGCAGCTGTGTTCAAATTAAGAGGGCCTCGAACCTGTAAGGGAAACCCCGAAGTCACCTGCACTTGTTTCTCCCTGGCCTAAGCCTCCAGATGTTTCGGAGCTCCGCTCTCGGAGGCTAGTTGCCCGGTATCTGTTGATAATTGACGTCCCACCCAGGGAAAGTGATCTTATATTCCCTTTTTCAGTATTGATGAAATCATAAGGAAAGAGGGAAATGCTTTAAATTGGTGAATAGGGTGCCTTTTGTTTGGTGCCATAGATCCTGTATCACCAAAGAAGTGTTTCCGGGATAGTAGTGATTCCCTAGCGATTGTGGAGAATTATTGAGATGGCTGTAAAAGGCAATGGATGGGTTGTTGTCCCTTTCCATCTACCTTCCCTGTTGTTAACTCCTGGAATATGGCGTCTGGTGACTCTGAGAGGGCCACTTCCAGAACCGGAGAGCCACGAAGAAGTCGGATTATATGTGAAGAAAGAGCTCATATAATGTGATTTTCGTGATCGGATTTCTCATGTGTTTCTTGGAGTGCAGAACTGTATTTTGTCAGTTTCTTCGATTTTATTAGCTTGAATCATCTATTTCTTTCTCCTCCTGTGCCTTAGGAAAAGGAGGATCTGGGGTGCTTTTGCACCTTGTAGTTAGCATTATGGCCTTAGGCTGGGGTGGAGCTGAACCTATCTGAAAAAACTCAAGATTTTTGGTTTGAAAGTAGTTTTTAAATTATCTGGATTATTAAAACTCTTAAACTGCTTCCCACTCGGGTCTAATTCTTTTCAAAGTAATTTGTTCTAGATATTTTTGTGGTTGCCTCAAGACTGTCAATCATCTTAAAACTATTCTTGTCTGAACGAAATCAACTGAAGGTTTTGTCAAAGAAAAAGAAGCCAAGCAACAAAGAATTGTAGATAGTATAATATTGATTATATAATTAAAAAAAAAAGAAATTCGACCACTTTAAAAGTCTTGCTCTTGCCCCTCCCCCATTTTCCCTTCATGTTAACTGTATTCAAGATAGACATTCTTTTTCTTTATGGATGAATTTGTACTAAGTCAAAATTTATATAGACGTTCTTGAAAGCCTTTCAATAAAGCAAGGTATTTGGCAAAGTTTTATTTCTTGAAAGACAGTGACTGTTTTAATTTGCTCCTCTAGAGCTAAAGCCCAGAAAATGCTTCTTTAAAAGGAAAAAATAGTCATTTAAATACAACATTTTGTCTTAGGGTACTAAAAATATTGTAGAAAAGGGCTGATTATTTATGTGTAAAATTCTTAATAATGACTAATAGCCTTTAGTAACTGAAAAAGTGTTGTGGATGATAATTCATATTTTTTAAATCCCTAAAATTTTATTTTCTTTTTTTCTTCTGTCTTCTACTTGTGAATTCCTTTACCAATAGCAAGACTTACATATTCTGTTGGAGAAAACAGACTTATATAAACATAACCTAATTTTCATACAACATTGTTATTTTACTCATTGGCATTGATTTTTCTTTATTAAAAAAGTGATACTTGTGGTGCTTGGTTTGAAGTCATTTGGTTCAATGTGCATACAATCACAGGCTTTATTTGACATGCATTAGCTTGCTCTCATTCTTTTAGATTGTGTAATATAATTTTCTTAGATCTGTTTCAACCTGAATTTCTGAGAGTACAGTGGTGATGGAAAATAAGAACAAATAATAACAAAGGCAATAGTAATGATAATTTTAACTTTTTATGTATAAAAATTTTATTCAGGACCTACTGTCATAAAAGTGAATATAGGCATTCACTTTTTTTTTTTTCTAGCAGTGGTAATGATTAGTACAAATTCAGCCTTTTATCTGTAAACAATGGCTTGCAAATTTGGGAAAGCTCACTAAAAGGGAAACTATGGTCTAAGTCCTTGGGTAAATGTAAAGTTAAATCATATAAATGGGAGTGGACCTTAATGTTGCTAATACTATATTTTCCAAGAAGTATCTATATCAGCCTTAGAAAATCCTTTAGAAAAAATTTCCCCTCTCTCTCCCCTAAAATAGTAAGTAATAACTTGGAGTTAGATGATCTAAATAGAGTTCTGAGTCTTACCTTGCAAGAGGATTATTTTCTTTGAACAAACTATATTCTCTCCTCCCTTGGAAAATTGTGAATTAAATACTTTGCAAATCATAAAACAAACTATTGTTTTTCTTAGGGCTTTTTCTGAGTATTCTTTGACACAAAATGTTTCTCTAAAAAACTATATATGTATAGTTCACATATGTGGCTTGTGCATGTATAAACCATTTTAAAAACCAAGGGCTGAATCTGTTAAACAGGCTATTATTAAAAACAAACACACTACAAGTTGTATAACTGAATTAAATTAGTGACTTTAAAAATAATGGATAGCTTGATCCCTTCCCCCAATTTGGTTAGTGTAGAAGCAACTGAAATACACTTTTCTTTCCATAATTAGTATAAAATAATTGCATTTTGCCTTCATTTAGTTTTCTAATGTTTTTCAGTTTTTTTTTTGTGTGTGTGTGTGTGAGACATCTGGGTTAAGTAACTTGCCCAGAGTCACATAGCTAGTAAGTGTTAAGGGTCTGAGGTCATATTTAAACGCAGATTCTCCTGACTCCAGAGCTAATGAGCTTTCCACTGTACTATGCTGCACCCTCTCTATCAGATTTTAAAGAGTATTCTTTTAAAAAAAATTTAAATGAAGGCATATTTAAGTAACAAATCCTTTTACTTCTTTGGATTGATTGGAGACTATGTGAACTACATATAATCATTTCTCTGCACCATGGTTTGACAGTGCATTATTATAGTGCTCAGTAAATCTTCATTTAACAAAAATTGGACTACACCTAGAAAATTCTACTTTGAATTCCATTTAAAATTGTGTTGTTTGAATATTTTATTCCATTGAATCAGAGTTAACATTGTTTTCATTAAAAGAATTCATAACTACGTGCAATGCATTTTTATCATAACAAAAACAAATTAATAAAGTAGATAGCAGGGCTAGGGGCAACTAAGTGACTAGTTGACTACACACTTATTAGCTCTGTGACCCTGGGCAAGTCACTTAACCCAATTGCCTTACAAAACAAAACAAACCAGCAAAAACACGCCCCCGTCCCCCCCTTCCCATCCCTCCCATTCCCCCTCCAAAAAAGTAAAGTGAAGAGATACTATCTAGACTAGACTGAAAGCCCAATCACATTTCTCCTGAAGGATTTGCCAAAAGATTAAAAGCAGAACAAAAGGGACTAGAGTTAATGATTGTTTTGCCCTATGTAGCTCTTTGATATTGCTTCTTTTAATTCCCTTAGTTTCAAAATCCTAAAGTATGTAAACTGTACTCAATGTTTCCTTTTAATATTAAAAATTAATTTTCTCTTTCTTAGCATGTTATTGCTTGGTGTATATATATCTATGTGTGTGTGTATGTATGTATGTCATTTAAGCTTATTTATGAGGCCCATAAGCATAATATATTAGAACCAGAAGTGGCGATATAGATCATACAGGTCCAACCTTCTAATTAAAATAAATTAAAAAAAAAAAAGAAACTGAAGTACAGAATGATTAGGTTACTAAAGTTTAGTCACCTAGCTAGCGGAATCATAGGATAGTAGATCCAGAACTAGAAGCAACCTTAGAGGTCATCTAGTTCAACTCTCTCATTTTTATAGATGAGAAAACCCAGACCCAGAAAAAGAGTTAATGAGATTTGTTTGCCTAAGATTATTCAGGTAGTGACAGAATCAGGATTCAAATAGAGGGCCTTTGACTCCAAGTTATTAACTCTTGTGTTAGCCTGTCTAGCTTTAGATCTTTGGACAGTCTCTTGAGTGCATAATTAAATGGAATAAATGAAGTCATAAACCATAATCAGGAGAAACTGAAGAATTTTAGGGCTCTAACTCCTGAACTACAAATACACAAGCAGTTTGATTTCATCTGTGGGTTCTCCATCCACTGATGCAGAGAAACAAACCCCTCTGTGTTTTCCTAGATGGTGTAATGAGTTGCGGTGGTCAAAACTATGTACCAACCCTTTCATGGTGAACATGTACCAATTACTAAATTGAAGCTCAAAATATATTTTAAAAGATCAGACCAGTTGTTGGCTTTTTGTTGTTGTTTTGAAAATAATGTGTTATCTAATATTAGTTTTAGCTCTTATTTACCTATCTTCCTTTGACTATATTTTTATTAAATATTTGATTTTTTAAAAAATCAATTTCATTCATTTATTCAGTTATCTACTACAACATCTACTCCTTTGGTCTATTTGACAGAAATGCAATTTGGCTTTAATATGGTGTTATACAAGCATAATAAATTATGGGCCAATTCTATCAAATGAGTTCCACCAGTGGCTTTCTCTTCAATATGTATGTAGTCTTATTGTTGCTCAGATTATTTAAATGTCTTGGGAAGAAAAGGAAAAAGAAGAAGAAAAAAAGAAGATGAAGAAGAAAAATTACTGATGCCTCAGTACCAAAATGCTGAGTTTTCAGGGTGGGGTTAAGGAGGGACTGGGTGTGACTTTAGATTTCTACCTCCCCAAAGTGGTAAGCTAACCAGTTTTTCCAGACTAGGAGGTTCTAGAAGGAATGTCTTTAAGAGTTTGAGGTTTGATTCTAAACTAGCCACTGCTGGATAGTAACATATTAGCCATTCTTTCCATTTTCTCCTTTTCTTTCACTGGGAAAAGGGCTCCCAATGGTCTTAGGGTTCAAAAACAGCAGTGATTTCAACTCAACTCAGTGAACTACAAATGTTAATTCTCAGTATTTCTTTTCTTAAGCATTTAGCAAAATATTTTTATTTAAACTTAAAAACTAGAGTTCAAGATTTGTTAACAAGCAACTCAATAAAACAAATCTTTCTAATATTCAGATAATTGATCACTTATTTCTTGGAATAGTCAATAAAATACCAATAGTTAATGAATGAAACATCTTATATCCTGTCATAACTTTAGGTCTTAAGAACTTAGAGAGTTCTTTATAATCTGATTCCAGTTCTCTTTTCTAGGTGCATTGTTCTGTCCTTCACAGAGTCTGAGTTCTAGCCAAACTGCTTCTCCAGTTCCAAGACTTGACATTTCATCTTCCATCTTTGTGCTTTTGTAAAGCTATTCCCAAATGTGTATAATGAATTCCTGTCTTCTAACTCATAGAAACCCATCTGCCTCCTAAAGCCTGTCCTGATTCCTCCAATAGCTGGTGCCCACTCCTATCCCCCCAGTTATTTTTTTGTTTCTTTTTTTAATGCATATCATTTTTTCTCCAACAAAAATGTTACTTTCTTAACAGGCTGAAAGACTAAAAATTAAAGTTGTATTTTCAAGTGTTTGGTTCTTGAGCATAAAATCCTTTCTTTTTAAAAAATTAATAAGCATTTATATTCTTTCTTTTATATCCCCACACTCCCAAGAAATAAAAGGAAAACCAAATCTCTATAATGAGTATTCAATAAGACAAAACGAAATGCTACATTGTCTGTATTCAGAAATGTATGTTTCATTCTGCATATCTAGTCTATCATCTCTCTCTGTCAGGAATTGAGTAGAATTCTTCATCATTGGTCCTCTGAGATCATGACTGATCATTGTGTTGATCAGAATTCTTAAGTCCTACATAATTCCTAATAATTTACTTGGCACAGTGTCTTACATATTCAATAAATATTTATTGGAGCAAGTAATGAATAGCACCTGAAAAAATTAGCTTATGTATAATTGTATAGGAAGGACTAGTGAAAAATGTAAATGTTTGAAAGCAATTTAGGTTCATGTGACAAAAGAAATGATCAGATATAGAAACCCTTATTTCATTTGTGTTGAAGTTGATAGGCTCTAGCAAATAATAATAGATAAAAATAAAGAAAACTCAATTTTCAGAGTACTCTTTTTTTTCTTGTTTTTGAAACCTTATCTAAATCCAGACACAGAATTTCTCTCTTTCATTATCTGAGTAAGTTTGGTGCTTGTAAATATTCTTGAGAGCCAGTTAGCAAAGGTCTCAAAGCTAAGCAGATCTGGGATTAAGTTTCAGATCTGACACAATGACTATGTGACCCTGGGCAAGTTACCTTAACTTTTTAGTTTTGTAGGCAGATCTCTAAGGTTATAAATTGCTGAGAAGATATGGCTCAAATTGATATGGGGAGTTTCCTCATTTGAAAATTACTTGAGCCATTGATATCACAGGCTTAGTTCCCATTCCTAGGTATTCTTAGAAAACTCCTGAAACTCCCAAATGACAGGCGTTTACTTACTGGGGAACCTTCCTAATGTTTTCATTTAGGATGGCCTTAAAATCACACATTAGGATGAAACTCAAAACAAAGCAAAACCCAGGCAAATGAAAGTGTCAAAAACATGTCAAGTGTAAGCATATATTTGTAGGGCTAATTATTGTGATCAGTCCTCTTCTTCAATTATCTGCTGCCCCTAAACCAAGATAAAGTATCAAGTTCCAAGCCATCATCAAATGGGGATTTATTCTTAGTGGAAGGGTATATTTTTTGAACTTTTAATTTTTTAAAATGGTAGGACTTTAGAAAGAGAATCATGAGGAACGTGCTTGTGAAAATTGCTTTGTGCTTTATAATTAAACAAATGTATTTTATTGGTTCTATTTTTCAAGAAAGTTATCATAGTGCCTTATGTGCTATACATTGTGATTATATCAATAAATATTTATCAAATGTATCTAACTTGTGAGTACTGTACTAGGCACTCAGTATGTAAAGAAATATGAGACCAGATTATCTGTATTTATGGGGTTTATGATAATTTGAGGCATAAAACATGTAGATAAAATAGAAATAATTGGAACAGACCAGAAATATCCACTCAACAGAGGAAAGATCCAGTTTTATGTTTAACTACTATCTAAAATGCTGTATGTTCCTCTTTAAAACAGTGATGTTTGATACCCCAAGTTGCTTTCTAAGACTTGTTCTGGCTGTGTTGATAAAAAAGCAAACTCATGCTTGGACCATGGTTTTAGTGTTTGGTAGCCATAATCCATGCCAAACACCTTACAAATATTATCTGTTTGATCCTCACAACAATCATAGGAGATAGGTGTTATTATTATCCCAATTATCTCAAACTGAGCCAGACAGATTAAATGACTTATTCAAGGTCACACAGCTATTATTAAGTAGCAGAACTTAAATTTGAACTCAGGTCTCTCTGACTCCAACCCAAGGCTCTATGCATTGTGCTACCTAATTGCTCTGTCAACTTAGATAGGACTAATTTTAAAATTAACTTAATATGCAGCTATCACTAAAGTAAAAATAAAATAAATGTTTCATTTAAAAATAGGATTTAAAGCTGTAAGGAATCTTCCATATACACTATCAAGTTCAGCTTCCTCACTTTACAGATGAAGAAACTGAGAAATTAAGATACTTATAGAAATACTGGGCTTTGGATTCCAAATCAGAAGTCTACTATTTCCACTACAGCCTATTGTAGTTACCAATATGTGAATTTTATTTTCTCAAACATAAGATTGATGCATTTAAAGGGAATAAAGTAAAAAAAGTACAAACTTTTGAAGCAATATAGACTCAGTGCTTCTGAAGTACTGAACAACCATATTCATGTTACTCATTTTCGTAAGTGGAAAAAGTACAATCATGGAACTTTGTTTAAACAAGTTTGAAGTGAACTTTTTTTTTAAAACACATATAGGGTGCTTGAAGTGTGAATCATTCATTTTTGTAAGCCTGAGGATAAAATAGAATTGAATTTTTAAAAGAACATTTTTTTTTTCCAAAGGGGGAAAAGTTATTTTCTTTAGAATAACTATTTAATGTAATTTTTAAAAAAAGTAATTAACATACTTTTTTTGTCTACTCAAATTAGTGAATTATTTTTCTTTTGATGTTAGGAAACAGTATGGTTTAGTGGAAAAGTCTCTGCAGATGGATCTATGTCAAAATTCCAGTTTTACTGTGGTCCTATAATCTAATGTATAACTTCCTGTTTCAAAATACAAAACAATAATGGATTTTAGATTTGTTTCTTCAATAGAACAGCTTGAAGATTTTATTTTATTACCTTTGTGGAACTTTCACACAAGTTCATTTTATCATTGCACAAAATTTAGTTTTAACGCTTATTTACATACATAATAAAGAAAAGGAAAAAAATTCAAAAGATATTAGTGCATTTGTGTGTTATGTAGTTTTGTTTCTGGAAAGCTTTGGGCATGGAGAAGGCATCAAATAGAATTTTTTGCATCCATGCAAAAATAATAGCATAGAAACTTTAGACATAGCTCCTAAGATTGTGAATTCCAATTGGGTAGATTTTTGTGGTAGCCATTTTTTGTACAGAGTAAGAATAAAGACTTTTTAAGACAGGGAAGGGATTTTTAAACATCATTTAGTCTAATCTCTTTTTTCTACAGTTGAGATTTGAGCTGAGAGAGGTAAAATCACTTGCTTATGGTCATTTAATAACTTATTACAGCCTGGAGTCTGAAACACAAGTGTCTTAACTATAACATAGAGATCATGCTATTCTCTGTAGCATCAGTTTATGTGGATGCTAAAAATTCTAATGCTCCATGGCTTCTTGATTCTAAGAAGCCATGTGTGTATGTATGTAAATGCATAAAAGGTTGATTGTTTTCTCCAAAGATTGAAGCTTTTGGTGCCCTTTATCAAAACCCCTCTTCCATATTCTTGATTTAATGTAATAGGCTCCAAGTTGTATATCTGGTTCCTTTTCTTACCTTGGGTTTGGGTTCCCTTTTCTCTATGCCATTCTTGGTATGCAGCCCAATGTTGGTATTCTTTAAGATAAATAAGTAATGCAGTTACCTTTTCATTTTTGCAATAGAACCATTCCTGAAAAATGTGAATATAACTGGAATTTTTGTAAATATGATCCTATTTTTTGGTGGACTTAGCGTTACATTTTCAGCAAAGTCCTCTCATATACTTCAGCTTTAGGTTTAATAACAATTTAGGTTACTTTCTCCTTCTTCTTACCTTCCCTTTCTACCGCTAATCCCTTAAACCAGACAATTAATAGGGTGACCAAACTGAAGAAAACACAAACAGTTAAATGTGCTGAAGAGGGGTTAGGGTTACTCATTATTTAAATGAGATGTTTTTAACCTGTTTTATATTAGAGATCTTTGGCAGCCTCATGAAACCTATGATAATAATATTAAAAACAATAAATTAATTAAATATTAAAATGCACAAAATAAAATATATAGGATTGCAAAGAAAACAAATTATTTTGAAATATAGTTGTCAATATATTGTATACATATATCATCTAAAATTTCTGCTTTAGAAACTTTTTTTTCAACTGAATAATTGGATACTAATATGGTTGTTATACAAATTTATAAGTTCATGGGGGGCTAGGGATGCAGCATATTGTGTCTGGAATAGGGTAATATAGAGTCACAAGCAAATCTTTTGCTACTATGGGCAATTTTTTTTAAAATATAGAAGGCATTACAACAATTCTAAAAATACACAGAATAATTTTGAACATAGTAGGTATACAATTTATTTTTAGGGGAAGGGAGTAAACATTTATATACTGCCTATTATGTACACGGTACTGGGCTGAGCACTTTTTACTAAGATTATCTCATTTGATCCTCATAATAGCCTGGTAGGTAGGTGCTATTATCATCTCCATTTTATAGAAAGCACACAGGGGAAATGACTTGCCCAGGATAACATAGCTAGTAAGTATCTGAGCCCAAATTTGAACTCAGATTGATCCCAGGATTAGTATTTTATTCATTGTACATCAGTTGCCTTTATTTGATCACTAATTTTTCCCCCACTCTTCTTGCTTGGTTTATTGTTCTAACAATGTATTTCCACATAGCTTGGATTTCTGACCCCCCCCCCCCCCTTTTTTTTTTTTTTTAGCAAAAAAGAGTATTATCTAAATATATAATTTAATTTTTTTTTATTGGTGCATAAACGTCATTATTAGACAACTAGGTGGCTCAGTGGATAAAGGACTGGGCCTAGAGTCAGGAATTCCACAAATATTTACTAGCTGTGACACTGGGCAAATAACAACTCTGCCTTAATCCACTGCAGAAGGAAATTACAAATCAATCCATTATCTTTCTCAAAAATCCTCATGGACAGTGTGTTCTAAGAGGTCATGAAGAGGCAGACACAACTGAACAACAGCAACATATATTATTCTATTTAGAGATATTCTTTTCAGAATTCTTTCTGAGCACTTCAAGGATTGTCAGATTTTGGAACTTTAGGTTTACAGGTTGATAGAACTGTTTTTGTTTTCCTGTTTTTAAAATTTTTATATCAAGCTTTATGAAGAGGGCTGGTCCACAGCAACAAAGTAAAAAAAAAAAGTTTGAAATAAGAATATGCTAATAAGTTAAACAGGACTTTCTTATACCTACCCCCTCACATTCTTAAAATAGTCACCTGAAAGAATACATCAACCAGTAATATTGTGATTACTGTTTTTTCTGTCCTTAATGTACCTAACAACTTGACTTTTCATCAGGTATATAGAAATTACATAATTCGAGAATTTTTCTCTTGATAAAGCAAATCGGAGAATGTTAGGACATAAAGAGATTTTAAAGGTCACTTTTGTTCAATCTTTTTTTTACAAATGGGAAAACAGAGAACTGTTTCTTTTGTTTTTTCATTTCCTTTTTTCCCTCATGGGATTGTGATAGAAAAAGGGAAAGGGTAACAAAAGAAAAAAGAAAGTCATTGAGATATCTTTAAAAAAAAATTATAATGACCAGAAAGAAGCACAAACAAGATAGGCTACAAATTGAATTTATCACATACTTAAAAAGAAAAACAAGTTGTGCATAATACAAATCTGCAATTTCATGTATAATCTTTTTTTTCCTGTTTATGTTAATGAAGATGCCCATTTTATTTGGTGTTTGTTGTTTCATAATAAAATTGAAAAAAGAAAAAAAGATAACAGAGGCCCAGGATAAAGTTGATTGAAAAATTTCCAAGATTGTTAGTGGTGGAGATGACATGAAAAGCTAGCTCATGGTGTCGACTATCCTATCTATGCTACTGCAAATACTTTTAGTTCTTTCATTCTGGTGCTTTACCAGTATTTGCACCTGGGTGAGGTAATCCTCTCATATTTTTCTTTGAAGATTTTCTCTGTAATAAAGTATTTTTGATCTACTAAGAGACCCTGACTTTTCCAGTCTATGAAAGCCCTGTTTTATTTCTCAACATGATACGGTGGACAGAACTGTGGTCTGGAGTTGAAGGATTGATGGAAGCACGTGGAACAGAATTTTGATTTAGACTTTGGATGGAAGTTCCTTGAGAGGAGGGGATGTCTCTTTTCTTTTCAGTTTTTTTGACCTTTGTATCCTTAGTCACTAGTCAGAGTCTAAGATAGAGGAGATGCCTCATAAATGTTTATTGATTGAAGCTATCTTATTTGGATGAGTCACTTAGCCTCTCTTTCAACCATGATTGATTATATGGTTAGAAATACCAACTCTGTTATAATTCATTAAAAAGTAAAGAATTTAGAAATAAAAATTCTAGAAAGTCTCATTATTCCTCCCTAGTTAGTAATTGATCAACAAGCATTTATTAACTACTTTGTATCAGACACTGTACTTATCAGTAATGATTCAAATATAAAAAGCAAGACAATTCTTGAATTCAAGAGACTCCCATTCTACTAAGGAAATTGAGCAAATATTCCTTGACTGGTGAAATTACATAAATCCTTTTGGATTCTTTCTACATTAAGACAGGCTTCAACAGTATTCTTTATCTCTGTAAGAACTAAAAAAGATTTTTACAAGAATGTTCTGTTTTATTATAAAGCATTATGATTCATACATCATTTGGAATTTTGTGCAAGTTGAGACAGCAAATGCAGATTTATTAGCTCTAAGAAGTGATAAAAAAAATTTTTTTTCCAGTCAGTATATATAACTAAGAATACAGGAGAATGACTGTTTTGATAAAAAAGGATAATATAAAATCCAGTAGGAAAATAGAACGAATGTATTTGCAGTTGAATAACAAGGAACAATTTGTTGTTGTTGTTGTTTTTGGTGGTTTTTAGGGGTGCTCAGGATAACTGTTGTGATTGTAAAATTTTTTTTTCACAAATTTATCAGAAATTGCAGTTAGCTGCATATCTTTAGGACTAGTTAACACTGTATTATAATGAAATAATTTTATATTTCACGTTTTTAAAAATAGCTTATGTTTTCTTAAGAAAATGGAACTAGGCTAAACAATCTATTCAATGTTTGTGGAGAAGTATGATCTAAAAAAGCATGCTGAACTTAGAATTAGGAAAACCTGTGTTCACATTTGATTTCAATTTGACATGGGTAAGCTACCTTTGCTTTCTGGGCTTCAGATATTAAAGGGTTAGTAATACCTATCTCATAGGGTTGTCGGGAGGCTCACCTGAGATAATGTATATAAATTATTTTGAAAAATTTAAAGTGATATTGAAATTTCAGCTGTTAGTTTCCCTACATTCTCCTACATGATATTTCACTAATAGCAATTTTTTGGTTTGTTTTTGTTGGTGGACAGATAATCACAAGCTCATTTTGAGCTTGTCTAGTTTTACCATTTTAGAAGTACTTTCGTTTCTAGTTGCTGTTCTTTATCCTTTGTTCAGAATGGTGATATCATGACTTGTAAGTGAATTGGATTTAAGTGAAACAGGGCTATGTAAAGTCACCAGCTTCATTCTCTCCTCCAGTCATATGGGTCCAGATAAATAAATAGGGTGACCAGAGATGGCCCCGTTTTGGGATAGATATTCAACAAAGGAATATCCCACTTCTTCACTTTTGATAATAGACAAAGACTTGATTCCATCTTTTGTCCTTTTTCTCTCTATTGCTTGCTCTCCTAAAAGTATAATAAGGATTTATTCAGGGAATTACTCAAATTTCCCCTTCTTATTTCATATTTATGCTCTACAGGTTTGAACTGGAAGGATAGAAAAAAAAATTCTGATCTACTTCTCTGCATACTACTCAAATTCCTATTAGCACATTCTCACAATGAACTCCACCAGGGCAATAATTTATTTTTTATTTTTTTTAGGAATGCAATAAATTTAGCTCAGCTCTATCTCTGAAATAAAAAGAAATGCCCTGTACTTAGTAGAAAAAGGAAGAACTATTAGGTACACATTACTATTCTACCTTTTTCTGACTTTGACTTTCTATTTTCAAATTCAGAGTATTTTGTATGTTGGCTTAGCCTGTTGGTGAGGCAGACTTCCAGGGAAAGGACAAAAACTGATGATAAAAAAAAAAAATCTGTCTTGTGTCTTTATATTCCCTTTGTGATTTCTCTAAAAGGGTTGAAATTGGGAATGGAGGAGAGGCCAAGTATAAAGCAGGGTGAAGAGAAATAGCTGCCACTGTTCATATACTCTTAATATGTGCATCACTAATAATATGGGATGTTTGTTATATTTATCTTGAGCTTTTATTGAGTATGCCTTGCATTATTCTTACATTAAATTGTAGCATGATGTTTTTATTTTAAAAGTAAATGTTAAAAAAAGTAAATACTCTACATTATAGTTTTAGTTATGTGAGAGAACAAAGAAGACTCTTGTGCATAGTGGTACATTTTACTAAAAGCTGTAGTTTGTAGCATTATTACTAAATTATAATGTATTTGGTCCCAGAGAGTGCCAAATTAGAAGTACAGGTGTATTCATTTGGGTGTTCCCTTAAGGGCATTCCTTTAAAGAAAGATATTTATCCTGTGTTAAGTTTGGAAGAATATTTTATAACTTTTTCTACATTAAGAACAAATTTCCAGTACTTTTCCTTATGCCCTTCCCAATTAATTTTTTTTTTAACTATCATTTTTACTTTTGCCATTGTTGAGTGAAAACACTCATCAGCCAGATTTTTCTTCAATTCTCCTTGTCTCTAAAGTTGTCAAGCTGATTTATCATTGCTTAATCTGTTCCTATAGCAGGATATATGATGTTGTGGATTCAGCATTATAATTCACTACAGGAAAAAGTGGATATCTAATGTCAAGAAGTGCTATATTATGTGGGAATGTGTGTTATATAATTTATAATAATTTTGTTGCAATTTTTCTTTAATGCAATCATTCCTTTCTCTCCTTTTTAAAAAAATTTGCTCCACCAGTCAAACTGGTGGCACAATTTGCAGGCACCAGAACCAGAACACAATCCAAGAGCTTCTGCAGAACTGTGCTGACAACTTGATGAGGGCTGAGCTCATCGTTCAACCTGTGAGTTTTCTTTATCTTTACCAAAGTTCTCAGAGGAACTTTTATTACTGTGACTCATTAGACACTACCTAACTCTGTTAAGAGTTTTCTTTTTCAGCAAACTTCTTTCAGGTGATCTCATAAAGGAAAACTAACCTTTTATGAACAGACTGAAGTAGAATTTGTATCTTCTTATTTAAGTTTTTGTATTATCTCATTAAACTAAATATGGCAAAGTCTAATATATTGTCTAACAAATATTAGATCTGTCTCAGTTCACAGAATTTTAGAGCTGGAAAGGACTTTAAATTAAATATTTACTTAGTTTAGGGAATATTTTGATATTCTGGTTCATTAGTTTCACTTATTTATTTGAAAATTATTCATACTTCCATTATTTCCCATTAATATATTCGCCTCAGTGGAAATAGGTCTCTGAAAATCATAGAGGAAAGAGAGTACATTCATTTGTCATATAAAATCACAGAATAAAAAGGAAGCAACAATAGGCTGATAAACAGAATCTTTTTTTATATAAACAAAAACCATTTACACAAAATTGTGCTTAACAAATTCTGAAATATCCTGTCTTTTTAAAAAGACATTTTAGCATCTATCCTAAATTTTTTTTTTCATTTTTATCCTATTATTCAGAACCAGGCAATGTCTCTGAATTCAGAAGGAATTCAGAAAAAGTAATTCACAAAACATTTAATTTTTATTATTTCAGCTTTAGTTTTGTTCATAAAAATATTTGGGTTCTCTTTGATATACAGCAAATTAATTCCATTGTTTGTTTTGATTTGTCTTTTGATTAATGCCTCTGGTGTGATAGTGTGAAATATAATACTATGACATCAAAGTTTGTCCCCTGAATGTTATCCTTCAGAATGAGGAAATGTCCTTGGGATGGTTTAGTAATAAACACACAGCATACCTTTGAAAACTCTTCACAACCACCTTGAGTATTATTGTTGTATTACTTATGTGTGGACCAAATATATAACTTCCATCATGTCATTTGTGTTTTAAAAAAAATATAAATCTTATTGGAGGAATCATAAGTAGCTGTAGTTGCTAATATATTTAAAGTTTAAGTTTGGGATAAAGATATAAAATTAGGATTTCACTCAAACAAAGCAAAAAAGAGAAGAATTCAGAATCTGAATTGTACTCTTTCTATGTTTCCAGCTACATGTAGACATAAGCTCATCTTTCTTTAATAGTAAAAAAAAAAAAAAAATGGTGTGCAATCAAACTTAAATATCCTTGGATGCCACCAGTGATATTTATTTAGTCTTTAGGGGAAATCAATCATATGTTCTTTGTGGCTATTCTCTTTTCCATTTATGGACTTTAAGAATTTAATTTTCCTTCTCTCCCCAGATCTATCATTGGCATGTGTCCAAAACATATGAATTAAAACAATAAGGAAAATAATTCCAAAATAAGATTATTCATGGCACTGAAATGGCATATCTGTCTGCGCTTTTGACTAAGGACAGAGAAAACTTTCTGTTTAAGGAATAAAATAGCTGGTATAGGTGACACCATTGCATACTTTCTTTTTTTAAGGAAAACTTGTGGGTATGATTAAAGTGCTGCATGACTTCTTGATGGGAGGAGTCATTAAAAAGAACAAACGATTAGAAATATCAAAATAAAAATGTGCTAATCTGTTTAATAATCCCCATTTGATTTATATATTGGTTTTGTGTTACATAAACAGTAAAGCAAGCACACTGGAGTTGGTATCACTAAATGTAATTTATTGGCATTTGAAAAATAAAAAGAGAAATGGCATGATTTTGTCTGCTAAAGAGTCTGTCAGTAATGCCAATTATCAATGCAATAGAAAGAATTTAGGATTTGAGATACATGACTCTGGGTTCAAATGCTTATGTAACCACTAACTAGGTATATGACCTTGAACAAGTAATCCACCTTTTTGAGCTTAATTTTTCTTCCCTTCAGCTTAAGGTTTATCAGATAAATTTTTGTGATTTCAGGCCTGGTACTCTATCCACTGCACCACCTATCTCTGGTATCTTATCCTGGTAGGCTATCCCACTGCACCATCTCAATCAATAGGAGATGCTGACGAATGACAGATAGCTTCTTGACATACAGGAGAAACATAAATCATAAGTAGCTTTTGAAAGACTAGTGAAACTTCAATTAACTATCTAAAAGTAGCTGGCTCATAAGTTTGTATAGTATAAAATTGGGTTTCTTCCCCTTACCCCTCCCACCTATCAAATTACTAAGATTATTTTCTTTTAAGAATTTAGTGCAGTTAGCTAGGGAAAATGTATGGCATTTGACAATACACATAAAAAAGAAATAAAGTAGTGCTATCTGCTTGAATTAGCATACATAAAGTTTCCTTTTAGGAAGTTTTGTATCAATTATGTATATCCTTTTTCTCAGGAGCTGAAATATGGAGATGGTATACAGCTGGGTCGGAGTAGAGAACTGGATGAATGTTTTGCTCAGGCCAATGACCAAATGGAAATCACTGACAGCCTAATCAGAGAGATGCGGCAAATGGGGCAACCCTGTGATGCCTATCAGAAAAGGTATTGCAAATGTTGAGCATTCATAAGAAGGCCTAAATCCCTTTATTATTAAAGAAAAAATTTCTAGCAAATTCATTTATATTGTTAATCTTCCCATTGCATATGTTTTCAATTAGCTTCTTTAAAGGAAGCTAAAATCTACTGTACACAACTATTCTGGCTAAAAGAAGTAATTTGTATAATGTGTAAAGTATTTGTGTAAAGTAATAATGTATAATGTGTAATCCAGTCTGCTTTGGATATCTTTATCATCATCTGAAATGTCTCTAAGATAGACATAGAATTTTGGGTGGAGTTGTAAAGCAACTCTACAGTGAAATGAAAATGACATGAAAATGACTTCTCTAAAAGGGATAAACACTTGATATTGATTCAGGTGCCAATGGTAAAATCTGGTTTTTAGATTTAAAAAGTAACATTTGCTAACTTTTTTTTTTTTTGGTTAATTTTTAAATAAGAGTGCATATAAACTTTTATTCAGAAGATAGAGGATGGTGCTGACTCGGTACTTGGTTTCTTATTTAAAAAAAAATCTTTATTGGTATATTTGTTTTTATATATCACCATTTTCAAATATATCCCTCTCCTTTCTGCTACCTACACAGCAAAGGATTTTTAAAAAGAGAAAAGGAAAAAAAATCAGTTCTAAAAAACTCTTCTTTACATTATCAGAGCCTACAGTGTTTCATATTTGTAGTCCTTTTACTCTTCAGTGAAGGGATGGAAGTGCTCACGTTTGAGCATTGGTTAAATGGCATTCAGTTTCATTTTTCCTTCCTCCATTTACATTGTTGTAATTGTGTATGCCATTTTCCTGGCTCTGCTTTCTTTATATTAGTTTATATAAACCTTCTTATGCTTCTTTGTATTCCTCATTTATCTTTTCTTACAGCACAGTTACATCTCATTACATTCACTTACTATAATTTATATGTAAAATTTTTTTTTTACATTCCCCAGTTTATAGGCATGTACTTTGTTTTTCATTCTTTGCTCTTGACTTCTTGAAAATGAAGTTTACAAAATGAGACTCTTCTATTTGAAAAAATCATCTTGGTAATTTATCGATTTATAGATACTTTGTGTTTCATGAAAAAAGTGACCAAAGAATGAATTGATATTGAAGAGAGAAAAGTTTTACTAGTTTGGCCAATCCATGATGTTGTTTCATGCTTTAATAATTATCTTGAGGGTTAGTTTTGCTTTGTTTGATCAAGGTTAAGTTCAGGTGTTCTTGATGTGGGTAAATAGATTATGCATTGCTAATTTGTGCTTTCCCAACTTTTCAGAGTCAAAGAAGCCTCTGGGACATCTTCCTGACCTTCCATAAATATTTTCTTTTCCTTTTAGATTACTTCAGCTTCAGGAGCAAATGCGTGCTCTTTATAAAGCTATCAGTGCTCCTCGAGTAAGAAAGGCCAGTTCCAGAGGTGGTGGAGGATACACTTGTCAGAGTGGCTCCGGATGGGATGAATTTACCAAGCGCCTCACCAGTGATTGTTTGGGATGGATGAGACAACAAAGGGTAAGCGGTTTTTTCCTAAAGGAAACAAATATAAGTTTACAAAGTAGGGACTTTGGATGTGAGATTGAATAGTTTCATGCATACATTGCAGTGAATACTGAAATCATATAATACAGTCAAGATTATACACTGAAACAGGGATTTTTGATGTTTATCTCTTGTACTGTTCTTCCTCTTATATGCCATTTAAAAATGAATTTAACTCACTTCCTTTAAGAAGAATATAGATCTGTGTCTTTTCCTCCCACCCCCTTGTTTAAACATACATCAGAAATGTTAGATTAAATCATAGGAGGTTTTTGTATATACAAAGTCTCAGTCTTGGACAGTCCTGTAGAAATGATCTTGTTTGGCTATTGATGTTGAAGAAGAGTAAAGTTAAAAATCTTCTCTGATCTAATCTCTAAATCCTGCTTTCCATTTATTTTTATTTACCATTGGCTCAATGCCATCTGTGCAAATTAATGATAACTTTTGCAATATAATGTTAAGCTCTTTATTAAGTCTAGATTTTATAGCTTATGAGTAAAGGTGGGGAATTGTTTTAAAAGCTTAGCTACTTAAATATACCTAGCATCAGTCTACATTATTGCTATTATGTATATGGTGTATATATATATATGGAGAATTAGTATATAATTGTCTGTTAACATAATGTTAATTATTTTATTATCATACTTAATGCATATTTAACTACCACCACCTGTAAGAGACAAAAAAAAAAGTCATAGAAATATGTCCACTGATATCTTAAGGTATTTATTTTTTTTTAAGTTTGTCTTTCTTAATTTCTGTGATAAGTTTGGCTTTGCTTTTTAAACAATTGCAAAGGATTGTTTAGAACATTAACAAACTGGATGAGCTCAGCCTGCATTAAAACCAGATATTCCAGTTTGAGTTTGTTGGTTGATTACCTTATATTTATGATATAACATTGTCATTTCATGCAGTCATTGGGTCATATGAGTAGGAGTAAAGCAAAATGATGAAAATAAAATACATTCTGACCCTTTCCCTAGACTTAAAAGTTTCTATAAAATATGAGTTTTTGATCCTAATTCGTATTTTGTTGTTTTGAATTTCCTTTGCTTTAATAACTATCATGAGCCAGTTGCCATAATGGAGTTGTTGGGAATTTTTTCTTGGAAATCTAGTATTAATGAATTGTAATTCTCAAAAATGGGCATATAACTCAGAATGATGGTGAGAGGAGGAAGATTGAGCATTTACAAATGTAATTGGCTTACAACTAGAAGAGAGTTTTGTTATTAATCAGTGTATGACAGATTTACAAGAAATAGTATAGTATAAGGAATAGAAAGCTGGAGGATCTGAGTTCAACTCTGCATAATAACTGTGTGACCCTAGGCAAGCCACTTAGCCTCTCTGTGCTTTATATAATTCTTTAAGACAATACAATTCAAAAAAGGTGTTGACCTGCATAGGTAGAGGGCATTACCTCAACTAAGATGACCCAGATCAATGAAGTCACAGGACCAGTCTATTCCAGTCACATATCAAATTTAACAAATGTTAACCTGCAACTAGGACAGTGGATAGAATTCTGGCTCCGAGTCAGGAAGACTTACTTTCATGAGCTCAGATTTGGTCCCAGTCACTAACTAGCTATGTGACATTGGGTAAATCACTTAACCTTGTTTGTCACAATTTCCTAATCTGTAAAATTAGCTGGAGAAGGAAACGGCAGATCTTTCAGTTCTTTGCCAAGAAAACCTGAGAGGGGCTTACGAAGCATCAGACATCATTAAACAATACAAACTGCAACTATTTAAAAATGTTCTATGGGATACTCTCTTAGCTTTTTATCTAGCCAAATCTTTTCCCACTGAATACACACTTTTTTTCCTTAGCATCTACAACATGCATGGCACAGTGTTTCATATTGTGGGGATTACAAAGAAGTAAAAGAAGAAATATACATATGAAAAATTAAATAACTTGGTTATAATCCAAGATGACTGTTATGGGCAGCAAATACTATAGGAATTCAGAGGAGGGAGAAATAGATAATGACACACAAATGGAGGGAGGGAAGGTTGAGCAATTGCAAATGTAATTGGTATACTTCTAGAAAAGAGTTTTGTTACTAATCAGTGTCATAAATAGATAGTGATAAAGGAGGACTTCATGATGGCTATGACTCTGGGCTTGAAGCCTTAAGTAATGTGTTGAGTCATTTATAGACGACAGCAGCAATTTTAATGTTTTGATTATAGTTTTAGGTCACAGTCCCTATCAAATAGGTTAGTTATATTTTTCTTAATCCATAATGGGCAGCTTTATGATTGTAGTGAGCTTAAAACTTACAAAAATTTGATTTTCTATAATCATGCTTGGTCCAGTTCTTTAGCTTTTAGTTAGCAATAGCTCTTTTATAAGCTATCTAATTTAAGTTTATAGAAACACCCTTGCAGCAAAAGTCCACTATTTTAAAATCTGGAGAAACTTGTATTAGCAAATGTTTGTTCTCTTAAAGTGGCTAATGTCACAAGGGTTATCAGTAGACATTTAATGAGCCTGTCAGTCCCAGAATAACTATTCAGACTGTTCTCCTCTCCTAGGGAAAGTTATCTTATCATTTACTTGGTGGTTTGCCCTAACATTCTCTCTTAGTCTGTATCTCCTTGCTTATCCCATCCTAAGCACACAGCTCTGTAATTCTGCATTTCAGTCCCTTGAGACTAAGTTGTTGTGCTCAGTTTAAAAGCTTTCTTTCTCTAATAGCACAGTCCCTGGGAGAGCATATACTAAGCTTTATTTGTTTTGTCTTTCCTTATTTGGAATTCCTCTGATGGAAAACTTAGATTCCATGTTGCTGGCTTAAATCCCCTTAGTTTGGCAATTATTGAAAATTGAAGTTGGAATGCTGCCACTGCCTGACCATTTTGGTGTATTGCATAATTAGACTATAAATTCTAGCTAATTGAGAAAGGGTCAAAGTTCTTTGTAATGTTTAGATGTAGGACTTTGTGAAATGGCTCCACTTTTTGAAAACTTGCCAGGTCTATTTGAGCACAGGTGTTGCTTAGCAAAGTGAATATGGCAATTGTTGTTGCTAAGTCCTGAAAACAGCTCTCAGCTGTGAAAAGGTTTGCATAGGAAATGAGTAATAGTGACTTGACAGTTTGCAAATAATGTATATATGTGTGATTATACACACACACATATATATATATAATTTGACATGTTCACACATTCTGTGTTCATAAAAATGTTTGTGCATGTATATATACACATTATATTCAATTCAAAATGTTATCTTATATCATGATTTCTAATATACATTATATGCACAGGCAGCTAGGATAGAGTACTGGACCTGAAATCAGGAAGACTCATCTTCCTGAATTTAAATTTGGCTTTAGATATTTGATAGTTGTGTGATTGTGGACAAGTCACATAACCCTGTTTACCTCACTTTCCTCATCTGTAAAATGAGCTGAAGAAGGAAATGGCAAACCATTTTATTATCTTTGCTAAGAAAACTCCAGATGAGTCATGAAGAATCATACATGATTAAAAAATGACTAAACACAGATCTACATATATGGTAGGGGAAGGGGTTTGAAAAAACCAACTAAAATACTATATATCTGTAATATCTGAACCAGTTAATAAAAAACAAACAAAAAACCCTATAAGTTTTCTTCCTTGGAGGCAGTTTCTTGAATGATCTCTCTGCACAATTCCTAGGGGTTAAAGCCAAGTTTGCCCTAAGTCCTAGGGAGCTCCTCAGTAGCTATGGGAAATTCTTGGAATATTTGAATATATTAATTTAGAAATAATGTTACACACTGTTTACATTTTTGTTTTTCTTCCCAGGTTATTTTTACCTTCTGAATTCAATTCTTCCCATACAATAAGAGAGCTATTCGGCTCTGCACATATATATTGTATCTAGGATATACTATAATTTATTTAACATGTATAAGATTGCTTGCCATGTAGGGGAGAGGGTGGAGGGAGGGAAGGGAAAAGTCAGAACAGAAATGAGTGCAAGGGATAATGTTGTAAAAAAATTACCCAGGCATATGTTCTGTCAATAAAAAGTTACAATTTAAAATAAATAAATAAAAATAAATGCTTTGAAATAATAAAAAAAAAAAGAAATAATGTTACACTCTAAAGTATCTTATCTCCAAGAATGAAGAAAAGATGTATCTCATTTTATTTAAAGTTTTTGTAATTCCCCTTTTCCTGTTACTATAACACGCCCCTCCTTGTATTTTGAGACTTTGTATAGTAGGGAAAATGTGTCTTTCATTTAAGGAACTGAGATGATGAAACATATTCTTCTTTTCTTTCCTAGGCGGAGATGGATTTAGTGCAATGGGGTGTCGATTTAGCATCTGTGGAGCAACATATCAGTAGTCACAGAGTCCTCCACAATGCCATTGGAGACTATCGGTGGCAGCTGGATAAAATTAAGGCTGATCTGGTACCTTTTACATGCTTTTTAAAAAATATATGTTTATTGGGAGGGTAGGTAATTTTTCTTAACTCTAAGAAGTCTTGTAAATAATATCAGCTTATGATTATTACCAGTCCTAAATTGGTGGTATATTTATAAAATCTCATTTCACACATGAGAAAATGGAACTATTATCACATGACACAAATGGCACTTAAATTGGAATTTTAGAAAATGTCACAAACAGAGGTTGCCTTTATTGTGTTTGGGCAAATAACTCGCTGTCTTATGAATAAACACCTTTGGAAATGAAATACATACAATGAGCATAATATATTGCTTCTGCTTCTTTGGTGAATTATTTACTTAGTAGTATTTATACTGAACCGTCCCTTTTCCCAACTCCTTTCTGTTATGCACTGAAAACTAGGAGAGATTAATTAGATAAAAGGAAATTAAAGCAAATTATATTTATCTGATTCTATTTGACCATTTAAATCCTTGAGTAAGAAATAATAAAGGATCAGCTTAAAAAAAAAATTCTAACTTTCCTGTTTATTATTTTATTCTCTATCTTCTTTCCTTATTTTCTTAAAATAAGAGGTTATGAGAAAACAATTCTATTCATATTTTCCACCCTGGAAAAAATTAATCTGTAAGTGCCTGTTGTACCCAGGATAATGAGAATGATTTCAGGCAAATTTTCTGGGTACAATTAATTTAACTATGGTTGGAAGATTCTTTTATACTTAGAACAAATACTACCTTGAGTGGAAAGGATCTGAGAAAGAGGTCAGGAATAATGCCAGGATTAGGTTTAATTCATAGAGAGCATTGAATAGTAACTGCTTTTATTTTCTTCAAGCGTGAGAAATCTGCAATATATCAACTGGAGGAAGAATATGAAAACCTTGTGGTAAGCACATATATTTTCCAAGTTCATATAAATTATATTCATGTGCAGTAAAGGATATTGCTATAGGGAAAATCATAAATGTTTTAAAATTCTATTAAATTATCATTTTGTATTTATTGAAGGATCCACTACAGAAATTAAATTTGAAAAAAAATTGTTCACACACAGTTCTCTTTGTAACTAGGTAATTGATAAGTAGTTTGTGATAATAGGGATTATTGAAATGGTATTAAACACTAATAGATGATATAAAATTAATGAAGTTTTTCAACCCCTGCATTGTATTTCTAATCCTTTTGTATAAAAAAGTTAAAAATAGTTTCCAACTTTGTATTGTTTTACTACCATTACATGAGAGTGACATGTTCCATAACAGTGAAGGGGGGATGCACAGGAAGGAAGAAAGTATTTATAACTGATTCTCAGAGTCCTTTTTTTTTTTTTAATAAAACAATAATACTGTTTAGCATGATGTAATGGATAGCATATTTATTTTGGAGTCATAATAACCTGTGTTCATATCTGACCTTTATCCTTTACTTGATATGTGATCTATAACAAGTCCCAGGTCTTGGTCACAGGGTACTGAAATTTAAAGGGCATGAACATTTGAATCATTGAGATAACACTCATTAAAAAATACTTAGCACATAGTAGCCCCTCTATAAATTCTAGCTGTTATTATTAAAATTTAGAGCTATGATGAGCAAATGAGAAAATATAGATAAAGTTTTTGTAAACTTTGAAGAACACCATAAAGTCAGCTGCTTCATTGGCAGCAGTCTTCATCATTTTTCATACTTAGCAAACATGATTTTTGTGACATCGACACATCCTTTTTTTAGCAATGAAAAAGGCTATGGAGATGACCATAAGTGATTTTATGGCCAGAGCAGGCCATGTTCTGAAGTCTATTCATTTTTTTTTTTTTTTTTGACTAAGAGAGAGGTCACAGTTATTTTTAAATGAGTATTTGATCCCAAGAGGGGCATCAGGTGAAAGTCTTAATAATTCTGCATTTGATCATTAAATTGATGGGTTTTGAAATCTTGCAGAAAGCATCCTTTGAGAGGATGGATCACCTTCGCCAGCTCCAAAGCATCATCCAGGCCACTTCCCGTGAGATCATGTGGATCAATGACTGTGAGGAAGAGGAGCTACTCTATGATTGGAGTGATAAAAACACAAATATTGCCCAGAAACAGGAGGCTTTCTCGGTAAGTGTACTTCCTCCCTCTTTACCTCCTCATTACCACCTCTGCCTAAATTTTCTCAGCATTTCAGCCTAGAAACTAATATGATAATAGGTAACAATAAATATTAGATGCCTTTCCTCTCTGTTTAAGCTCTTTATATTTCAGTTCAATGGATACCAAAAAGCTATTCACTTGACATGGCTTTTTGTAGTGGTCAATAGCATAGCAGTCAATTTAAGAGCCATCAGGGTGGTTCAGGGAAAGAGAGTCCTGGACTTGAAGTCAAGAAGTTATGAGTTCAAATCTAGCCTCAGATATTTAACAGCTATGTTAATAACTCATTTAACCTCTGTTTGTCATAGAGTACTTACCTCCCAGCATTGTTGAGGATCAAATGAGATATTTGTTGAAAGAACTTAACACTTTGCCTAGCACATAGTAAGTGCTGTATAAATGATATATATATATATATATATATAAAAGAAAGTTCTGTTTAATCTTATGATGTTTAAAACTTTTTTTTTACATTTAGTTTTCCCCCTTTAATTACATGGAAGCAAAACTTTTTAACATTCATCTAAAAAAAAATTGAGTTCCAAATTCTCTCTTTCTCCTTTTCTCTTTTTGAGAAGGCAAGCAATTTTGTATAGATTATACATATTCAGTCATATAAAACATTCTATATTAGTTATGTTGCAAAAGGAAATACAGACCAAAAATTGAGTCATTCGAACTCAATTAGTTCTTTCTCTGGAAGTAGGCTAAATATTATTATTATTATTAACATTTAGAAATAGCTTATTCAAAGTTCATTGATAACTCAGAAGTTGTTAAGTTGCTAAGAAAATCTAGTTGTCTCTACCATTATTAAAAAAAAAAAGTGAAAGAAATGGAATGCTGATAAATGACTTGTTTTAAAAAATTGTTTGTAATTGATCTTTTCTTCCCAGATACGTATGAGCCAGTTGGAACTTAAGGAAAAAGAACTCAATAAGCTGAAGCAAGAAAGTGACCAGCTTGTTCTCAACCAGCATCCTGCTTCAGACAAAATTGAGGTAGACTTCTTATATGACATTTATATCATAATGTTGGGATCTAATTGAAAAGCCCCACAATGGGGAAAGGTGGATGTGTGGAAGTCTTTTTCACTACCATAGAGTTCTATTCAACATAATATAAATTCCAATTCTATGCCAATATATTATACTTCTGCATCAAGTCTTGTTATAAAAACTAACTTCACTTTAAAACCTTTTGGATTGTTGAACAGTCCTTTTTTTTAGCTTTAGGAGAAGCTCATTTAATTTGGCACTAAAATCACGAACAACTTCCCAAGTATCCAATCAAACTGAAGATGCTGGTTTATTCCTCTGGCCAGCGTTAAATAGAAATAGCTGCTTAATGACATTTTAAACAATTCCTGTTTTCTTGCAGGCATACATGGATACTCTGCAGACACAATGGAGCTGGATTCTTCAGATCACCAAATGCATTGATGTTCATCTCAAGGAAAATGCTGCCTACTTTCAGGTAAGGTTTTACTCCTATAGTAATAAATTATTTATTTTAGGGATTCTTTTCTTGAATCTGTTTTTAAAGAGCAAAAACAAAAAAGACCATCCCATAATGCACACATATATACGTTGTTTGTTCATGATTGTATGTATTTCTCTATCACCAAATGATTTTGGGGCAAAGAAGGCATTCTGAGATATTAGATTAGAAAATTTAACATGAAAAAATTTGTGCTTTTGTTAATGTATTTATTTAACTATATTACTCAGCTGTGGGGCAGCTAGATGGTGCAATAGATTGAATGCCAGGCCTGGAGTCAGGAAGACTCATTATTCTGAGTTCAAATTTAGCCTCCAAAACTTATTAGCTATGTGACCCTGGATAAGTAATTTGATTCTGTTTGCCTCAGTTTCCTCATCTGCAAAAGAGATGGTATATCATTGCAGTATCTTTACCAAGAAAACCCCAAATGGAGTCGCAAAGAGTTGGCCATACTACCAAAAACAATTGAATAACAACAAAAAATTATTTTTCTCATATTATGAAATGGAGGCATTAGCTGATACAACTACTTATATCCTACTTATTAAAAAGTAATCATTGCATTTTCATTGACATGTTCTTTAAAAAGAATTTAACTGTGATTATCATTCTCCTTGGTAGTTTTTTGAAGAAGCTCAGTCAACTGAAGTCTACTTGAAGGGCCTACAGGATTCCATCAGGAAGAAGTATACCTGTGATAAGAATATGTCTTTGCAACGCTTATTGGAACAGATCAAAGAACTTGAGGTATCTTAAATATAAAATCTTTGGTAACAGAAAAAATGTAATGCAGTAGGACTTCTGTTCATTTAGCATACCACTCACGATTACTGGTCTATTAGTAAAGAATCCAATATAAATAAAATAAAACCCCTAGGTATAAATGGATTCTTGATCTTTCATAGATCAAGTTATGTGAATTTCTCTGCATGTTCAGTTGTTATCACGTCATGTGAACCTTTTGCAAGTTTCTTGCCAAAGTGAAAACAAAGAGAACAGTGATTTCTTTAGTCTCAAAAATCCTTTGGAAAAGAATTTAGAAGTTTAAGCAATCCTTCCACACTATGGTGTTCATTTTTATTCCTTTAATTCACAGGTAAGTTGCTTATATAATGATTTATCTTGAAAGACTCTCATTCTCCCTCCAAATGAATATGAATATAGTTCTAATAACTTTATTTTAAAGTATCTTAAAACATTTTACTAGAAAATTCTTAGGCTATCACTTTTAAAACTGTGATTTAAAAATACAATTACAGAAAGAACGAGAGAAGATCCTTGAATATAAGCGTCAGGTACAAAACCTGGTAAACAAATCTAAGAAGATTGTCCAGTTGAAACCTCGGAACCCAGACTACAGGAGCAACAAACCCATTATCCTTAGGGCTCTGTGTGACTACAAACAAGACCAGGTAAGTACTAACTGGTTATTTTTAAGGATTCAAAAAGTTCTCTTCCCTAGAGGCTATTCACAAATAAGAGATCAATATTTGACTGATGTTTCAATTAGCTTGACAGTAGATGGTTTCAACACTTTTATATCTGGAAGAGCTATTTAGCAAAAAGCTCAGTAGTTTGACTTTTCCTGTGGATATACATAATTATTGAACTTCTTTAGGGAACATTAGCTTTAAATGTATGTGTAAATATATGTTTTCTTCCATGTTACCTTAAGAGAGAAGTAATAGGGAAGTAGACTAGTAAACTGAATAAAAAGAATTTAACACAAATTTTATGCAGTAGTTACATATTTTTTATTTTAAGGCCACTCAGCAAACATAAGGATATCAAATATTAAGCAATTCCATGTTTTCATTAATTAACTAAATAATACTTTTCAGTGTTTTGTTGTGGGTTTTTGTTTTTGTAAAATGTGATGTTTATTCAGTACAATAAAATAATGAAATTTAGTGCTGATCTATTAACCAGATTTATTTTGACTGCTAGCTTGGAAATTAACAAATATAATGTCCAGGTTAAGGAGCTAGAAGGAATTTTGAAATTGATATGCTTCAAAGTAGAGACAATTATCTCTAAGAAACTAGGGACCTAATATGTGCTCACATTTGGTAAAGTAATATTTCTAGTTCTCTGACATGAAACTGAATATATTTGGGGTTTTGTGGGAGATGATTATGATGTCTTTGACTGATGAAGGCCCATTCTATCTTTCTCCCCCGTCTCGTACATACTTACACAACACATATTATAATCTGAAACATTTTGTGCTCTTAACTTCTTCCCCTTCCCCATGGGTTGACAAGATGAGACAAAAATTACTTGAATTTATGGCCTACTCAGAGGTGTCATACATGTGGCCTGAAACATTCCTGAGTGCAGCCTGAACCAAATTATATTGCAGTTGGAAGTATTTAACAAAATAAATAAAAATCCATTAAAAATAGATAATGTTAATTTGTGGTACACAAGGATCTGATTCTACTTGAGTTTGACCCAATTGGTCTAGATGACCTATAAGTTCAAATCCAATTCTGATTTCCTATTATTCTATGAATAGAAGCAAAAATACTTTTGTGTTTTTGTGACAGAAAATAGTACACAAAGGAGATGAATGTATCTTAAAGGACAACAATGAACGCAGCAAGTGGTATGTGACTGGCCCAGGAGGTGTAGACATGCTGGTCCCTTCTGTTGGTCTCATTATTCCTCCTCCAAATCCACTGGCAGTGGATCTTTCTTACAAGTAAGTTTTCTGCGAGTCTCACATATTAGACCCACCTATTAGCTGGGAGTTGGGGAGAATGTCTGAAGAATGACTACACACCCCAAAATTCAAAAACTTTTTTTTTTGGTGAGGCAATTCATGTTACTTGCTCAGAATCACACAGCTAGTAAGTGTTGAGACTGTCTCAGGCTGGATTTGAATTCAGGTCCTTCTGACTCCAGAATCAGTGTTCTATCCACTGAGCCATTTAGCAGGCCCAAAGGCATTTTTACAAAATTGTTTTTTAGTTTTTAAACTAAAAAAAGACGTACATAGACAATCCTGCCTTTACTCTCAATATAGTTTATGATGAAATTTTATAATACCTACTACTACAGGGCTTTGGAAGAAGATTTAAAAAAGGTATTACCTTACTAAAGAAAAAAATCCAGCTGTGATTGAAAAGAGGAGTCAATAACATTTGTCATTTACTCTATCAATATTTTTTCTTTCTTTAAAAATTATTTTAATATTTTAAAACTATTATTGAAGAAATTATCTATGAATGTTCCTAGCATATGAATAATTTTGTATTTAGCAACAAATGCAAGTGAAATATCAGCTTATTAGTCAATCACCAAATATTTATTAGGCACTTAACTATGTGCCAGGCTCTGTGTTAAGATTACAAATGGAAATAGAAGGAAAGATAATTCCTGCCATTATGGAGCCTATATGTTTACAGGGAAAGACAACACTTAAAAAGAAGATAAAAAGGGAGGGGAGAAGAATGAGGGGACATGGTGGGAAAAGTGACGGTAGAGGTAGAAAAAGTTCTGGAGTATAGCCTGGAGAGGAATGAAACATGCCTGTTTTGGTTCCTCTCTTTAAATGGTGATTCTGGAAGAAGCCATCAATCAGGAAAAGACATTCTTCCAATGTGTGAATTCAAGGACTGGAATAAACATGGTAGAGAAGGTCCAGAGTGTATTTTGGAGAGGAATGAGAGTATGTGTGCATTATTCACTTTGATTCAATAAGATAATGCTTATACAGCACTATATATTTATTTGTGTTCTCCATGATGGCTAATAAAATACCTTGTACAGAATTTATTTAATAGATATTGTTTGTAGCATTGAATTTATGAACTATTCTTGGTAAAATTTTAATCTACAGTTGGCTTTTCTCTAGTATTCAGGATATTTCAAGATCATCTTTTTCCATTGCCAATTAGGAAAATCATATACAAATACAGCTATATATATATTTCAAAGTAAAGTGTTTTTGGGTTATCCATGCAATGGCTCATCTTCATTAGTATGGATAATTTGGGAATTTTAATGGCCATATCCAAGGTTTAAAAGTGACTTAAATATTGTCACTTTCCCTATATTGAATAAGATACAGATTTTGAAAAGTATACTTATATTCCCCCTTTCTACTATTATTTTGATTTGAATCTTACTACATGGTCAATTGTATAGTATTTCTTCATTTAACTTTAAATCTCTTTCCTTTTCATTCTTCTAGGATTGAACAGTATTATGAAGCCATTTTGGCTTTGTGGAATCAGTTGTATATTAACATGAAGAGTCTGGTATCATGGCATTACTGTATGATTGATATTGAGAAAATCAGGGCAATGACCATTGCTAAGGTATGTACCTTTGAGAACTTGGAATGGGACTCCAACCCTCTTAATACATTACCCGTTTTATTAGGCTGATTGGAGGGCTTTTGAAGTCAGTGCTGATTGATCTTATTATGAGATGATCCAGGGTAGATCAGTTGTATCCACTGAATAATCTCTAAATCACCAGGGATCTCTTTCAGTTAGATTGAGCATATAAAACAGGTAACATAACCATATTCTTGATTGCTTGTTTAACAATTTCTTCCTGTTTTATTTTCAGCTGAAAACAATGCGCCAGGAAGATTACATGAAGACAATATCTGATCTTGAGTTACATTACCAAGAATTCATCAGGAATAGCCAAGGCTCAGAGATGTTTGGAGATGATGACAAACGGAAAATACAGTCTCAGTTTACTGATGCTCAGAAACATTATCAGACCTTGGTTATACAGCTCCCAGGTCACCACCAGCATCAGACAGGTTTGCATTTTCTCTCTCCATGGATTAAATAGATAGGCTGTTTAGAAATGAAATATTTTGTATAACTTAGCCATTTGGACTCTTGCAGGCATTAGGGGATATAAAAAATTTCTTTGAAAGAAGTTTTTGTAAATATTTGCAAAATCAGGCTTATTTAATTTGCAAAGAACAGCGGATTTTTCAGTGAGCAAAAAGTAAAATCCAGCTACTTCTGTGGCTTATAGATTTTTGCTTTTCATTTATTTCTATGACAAAAACAAAAGTTTTTCATTTCCCTTTGTTAAAGGGGTTCAAGTGATAAGTCCCATGATGAAGATAAGAATATACATTCTTTGATTAATTTTATTACTTTTTCAATCTTACAAACCTTTGACATTTTAAATTCCATGTTTTTTTTTTTTTTCTTTTAAGTCACTACAACTGAAATCACTCATCTTGGCAAAGATCCAAACCAAAATCAGGTCATTGAAGTCAACAGAGAAAATGACAAGCAAGAAACATGGATACTGCTGGAACTGCAGAAGGTTCGTCGGCAGATGGAGCATTGTGAGAATAGAATGACTCTTAAAAATATTCTTCAGGCTGACCAAGGTTCTTCTCACCATATCACAGTGAAAATAAATGAACTAAAGGTATGTATTTGTTAAATTATGTTAAGCATTTTCTTAAACTTCCTAGTAAATTCAAGTTGTACTTCAGCTTATTCAAGGACCAGGTCATGTCTAGGTGATTTTAGTGTGAATTTTAAAAACTCATTTTTATATCATTCTAGTTTTATGTGAAAGGTAGTTTGTACTTCACCCAAAGTGCTGAGAGGAAAGGAAAATGCTATGATAAAATCTTTTATAAAAGTTTCTTTTTCCAAAGTTGCCCTTTGCAGAAAACAATTAGTATGGGAAACATAGTATATATAATAAAATGGTGGAGTATAGTGCTATTCAAAATTAATGTTTATTTATTTCTACTATTACTACTAAGAAATAATCCCATCATTTCTTTCTTTTATTCCTTGCTTTTTACGCTTACAAGATGCCAAAGAGGCACAAGTTCTGTTTTATCCTTCCCAATCAATATATAAATATTTATTAATATATTCTTGTGTTAGGTATTGTAGAGGGAACAAAGATATCTAAAATGGTTCTTCCCCATAAGGGCTTATACACTAGATGTAAGACATGCATAAAAATATAATGAATGTTGCAAGGTAATATATTATAAGTGACAATGGGATAGTTGAAACAGTAAAGGCTAATAGAATATAGAGAAAGGTAATTTGGGGCCAGATGGTCAGGAAGAAGGATTTGAAATAGTTTTTAGATGAGAGTTAAGATTTCATTAGAGAGGTTGAAGGGAGGGCATTCTGAAGAGGAGACAGTAACAAACTTTTTTGTTTTCCCTTGTTTATTTGTTTTTTTCTGGCCAGGTTTCCAACTTGGCCCTATTGTTGAATACTCTCATCACTGAGGCAATATGTCTTTTTATACAGCTATTAAGAGAGAAAGGGTTAATAACTAAGTTAACTTGCAATTAATTTGATTACTCATCTAGAGGATTTAGTGGGTAAATGTTAAACTTGGGAGTTGGGAAGAAATGCCTCTAATAGTTTTTAGTTACTAGTTGTGTGACTGAGCAAGTTATTAAGTCAGACTTCATCTGTAAAATGGGGATAATAATAGAATTTACCTCACAGGTAAAGATATGTAATGTATGTAAATGCTTTGCAAATCTTAAAATACTGTCTAAAATGTTAATAATCATTAACATTAGAATTATTGCTCTTTCTATTGAGTAATTTAGCTTAGAGGTTGTATGTTAGGAGCACTAATCTTACACTGCTACTGATTTGCCTTATGACAATTTAGAGGCAGGCCATATTTGTTTCAAGGTGTACAATTCAGGGTATGTATAGATATAGGATATATATATTACATACCCTTATATTTATGAGAGCTATTCTTTCTTTTCTTTCACCTTATGAAACCAAGCAAGATTGTTCATTGTGTCTATATACCAGTTTGGACTTGGAGGACCAGTATTTATATGGGAAAAATGTTGTTTTAGATCTTCTAAATACCTACCATATATTTTTTAATACATTTAATTTATTCAGAGGAATAATTTTTACTTTTCCATGTTCCTACTTTCTGACATAGTCTAATATATGACAAAGTTGACATGTTTTCCTTTCCAAAAAATGCACTCAACTGTTATCTAAATTAGAAGTAGCATTCTTTTGCCATCTTCTAATAAAGATGAAAAATTATGACTTCTTAACAATCAGGATGCTTTTGTCCAATGTTATTCTTGTTTCTGAATTCACTTAATATGAGAAGTTTTAATCCATCTCTCACTATTTTCACACTGCTGCATTTCTATAAATAATTTGTTTTTGCTGACTAAAATTTTACTGTTTAGAAATGCCTTCACTATCTGACTGTATTGTAAATGGCAGTTCAACTGTTTAGAATTCTGCTTTGCATTTTTGATCAAAATAATACTAGGTGTCTTTAAGCTTTAGTAGTAAACTTTGGGAAAGTCTGCCATCTTACAAAAGAACTTTACATGCATCATCTCATTTAATCTTACTAGCCTTGTGAAGTAGAAGCTACAGGTATTGCCTCCATTTTACAAATAGGGAAATTGAAGCTCAGAAAGTGTGACTGACTTGCCTATGATCAAACAACAAATAAATGCTTCAGAGGCAGGATTCAGATCAGGTCTTTGCTGACTCTCATTCTAGAACCTTTAGTATGCATATGTCACAGATTTTTACTATATCCAGATCAGCTATTAAAGTAACAATCATTTTAACAGCCATTATGGTAACTGCTAAATTCATAGTACCTGAATATGTCTTAGTTGTGTATAACTTTATGATACTCATCCAAATCCTTTTATTCCAACTCTGCAGGGCACACTTCACAAATGAGAGAATTCAGATAGAGAGAATAAGTGACTTGTGGTTGGTCACAAAGCTAGTAAGAGTTGAGATTAGAACCAAAATCTTTCAACTCAACTCAAAACTCTTAGAGCTAGATAGCATTTTAACAATATAATTACCTGTATTATCTATAGATTGATACATTTATAAGTTACTTTTTAGAATTTTTTAGAAGATGAAAAAGCCAACTTTTTTTTTAATATTGAGTAAATAATCTTTAGTGAACTTTCTTTGAAGTAAAGATGAGTCAAAAACAGACATATAGACACCTGAGATGTGTTGACATAGGCATTTTTTTTTTTGACAGAGTGTACAGAATGATTCTCAAGCAATTGCTGAAGTCCTCAACCAGCTCAAAGATATGTTAGCTAACTTCAGAGGCTCTGAAAAATACTGTTATTTGCAGAATGAGATATTTGGGCTATTCCAGAAACTGGAAAACATTAATGGTGTCACAGATGGCTACTTAAATAGGTAAAGAACATTAACTCTATTAACTTAATAGTCTGAGATGTTTTCCTTTTCCAAAATATTCTTTAACTGTTCTAACCAAATTCTTACTTCCTTTCTATGTATAGTTATTCTTTTCCTTTCTTCTTTAATAAAGGTTTACTTAACATATCTTGGGATCTTCAGATCATATTTTCAACTTTTTAATTTTAACTTTCTAATGTATGTTAGAAAATACCCTTTGAGCTTATGCTTTAAGGAATAGGCCTTGTAATTTTCCCTGTGAACATGATGTATTAGGTTGAATCATTATAGAGGATGTGTTGTGTGTGTGTGTGTGTGTGTGTGTGTGTGTGTATGTATAAAATATATGTGAAACATATATTTTATAAATTGTGTAAAATTGGGTTTTTAAAAATTACATTTAAAATGTAAAATGTAAAAAAAATATACATTTCTAATTTATACTTGGGGATCAATGGAGTAGAATGGAAAGAGCCCTAAAGTTAGAATTGGAAATACTTAAGTTTAGGTTATGATTTCCCATTTGCTATTTGGATGACTTCAACAAGGCACATTTCCAAGCCTTTAGAATTAAGGATTTTTGTGAATATTAAGTGAGAATTAATGTAAGTGAAAGTGTTTTATAAATTATTACAGTTTATACTCAGTGAGAGGACTACTTCAGGCTATTCTTCAGACAGAAGACATGCTGAAAGTATATGAATCTCGACTCACTGAAGAAGAAACTGTTTGCCTAGACCTTGATAAAGTGGAGGCTTACCGCTGTGGACTGAAGGTATTTTGTTTCACTTTATGGAAAATGATAGAGGCCAGTTTAAAAAATTTTTTATAAACATGTGTACATAAATTTACATACATGTGTGTATGTATGTACATACATATATGTGCTTATAAATGTGAATGAATGCACACACATAGAGAAAAAAAGAGATAGCTTCACTAGATTTCCATGTTTTTTTAGGATCATTAGATTAATTTGACCATATATCTGCCAACTCATTATCAGTAGTTATCCTTAGTCAATAAAAATTAAGGGACTAAATTATTTGTACTATTGAATTATTGGCATGATTACAAAATATTTAGAAAGACAGTTTTTAAAAATTGCACCATTTTAATTTTGTTATCAATGTTCAACAGCATGGAGTTAAAGGAAGAAGCTCACCTAATACTCACTATTATTGTTTTTTTCCAGAAAATAAAAAGTGATTTGAACCTGAAGAAGTCATTGTTGGCTACTATGAAAACTGAGCTACAGAAAGCTCTGCAGATCCACTCACAGACTTCCCAGCAATATCCACTTTATGATTTGGACCTTGGAAAGTTCAGTGACAAAGTCAACCAACTGTCAGACCGTTGGCAAAGGATAGATAAACAGATAGACTTCAGGTTGGTTGAGCTTCCTTATGAGAACTTTTCCTTTGTTGGGTTGTTACTAAAATATTATCACTTTGAAAGTGATGGATTTTTAAAAACATGATACTGCTTTGTGGGTGAAATGGTTCAGTAGATGCTGAAAATATTTAAGTCATTTATTAGTTCCATTTTGTGGTCAGCGCTTCTTGTGATTAAAAGGGAAACTACTACAAACTAAGATATGTCTAGTCTGAAAAAATCCATGAATGCTGGGATCATAACCTGCTTAAGTTTTGTATCCTTCCTATTGCTTATCATAGTACTTGGTACATAATAGTTGGTTAATAACTATTTTTTTGAATGTAATGGAATTGAATGTCACACTCTAGCCTGAAAGGATTTATTTTCCCTCTTACCTAAATTGATCTCATACTTGGAAAAATATAGTCACTGAGCTAGCATTTAGCATGTTCTTGTAGTCTAAGTTCTGAGTATGACTATTTGAATGTAGTAGAAAACTTGTATAGTCTTTCCCAAAAAGCCTATATAAATTAATTCTAATGCTAATTATTTTACTCAAAAGTTCTTGAAATTACAACTTCAGAGCCTTTTAATGAGGAATTTTAATAATTTCATTATTTCTTTCATGATCAGATTATGGGATTTAGAAAAACAAATTAAGCAGTTGAGAAATTACCGGGATAATTATCAAGCATTCTGCAAGTGGATCTATGATGCCAAACGTTGCCAGGATTCTTTGGAATCCATGAAATTTGGAGATTCCAGTACAGTTATGAAGTTTTTGAATGAACAAAAGGTACAAACTATTTTGGTGTAATAATTTTAATCAGTCATCTACACTGGCTCAACATAGTTGTGTTTTGAAATATTAAATCTTTAGTATTTTCAACATAATTAAGGGATCTTTAGGGCATCAGTTAAAATAATTGTATCTGCTATGAAAAACAATGCTTCGTATACATATTGTAATTCTGAAAAAGATTTACTAGTAAGAATGAGCCTATTACTTATTAGGAAGTCTAGAAGATGATGACATCTATTTCAAAATGGCCACTTAAACATTTAATTTTCTTATGTAGAATTTACACAATGAAATATCTGGTAAACGAGACAAATCAGAAGAAGTACAGAAGATTGCAGAACTCTGTTCAAATTCCATTAAGGTAAAGTATTTCTTTATGACCATACCAGTATTTCATTAATAATATTACTCCTGCTATATTTGCCTATGTATTTAACATAAAAGCTTCTTAGGATAGTGATTGTGGTTTTTTTTCCTTTATAGGGGAGAGAAAATGACAAATGTTTATTAATAAATTTGAATGCATGTTAATTGTTGGTTTCCTTGGCAGTCAATTTTATTTTGTACATTTTAAGATGGATATGTATCACTTTTGAGTACTCTATGTCATAGTACATATTTATATGCTTAGGACTTCATACATCCTCTGTTTTGCATTTATTCCTAGGGATGTAAATTGTTAAGGAAATTTAGACCCAAATTACTTTTCAGAGGTCCATTAGGAATTTATTTTTCTTAATCTCTCTTTTTCTCCCCACCAGGATTATGAACTTCAGCTTGCATCATACACTTCAGGACTGGAAACTCTGCTCAACATACCTATAAAGAGAACTATGGTTCAGTCACCTTCAGGAGTCATCCTGCAAGAGGTCCATAATAAAATTTGTTACATTAAATTTGGGGAGGGGGATATCATAAACAAAGCAGTTTAGCTTTGTTGCTTTTGACAATCCTTGGCTCTTCTAATGTGAGCCTCCCCTCCACCCCCCTTTATTTTAGAAAGTATTTAAACTCAGTTTGAATTCATTTGAAAAAATGTATATAAATTGTGATGGTCAAAAAGATGATTGAAAAAAGAGATTAAAATAAGTGGTAATTGAATTGAATCTCTCTTTGAGAAAATTGTTAAGAACATATATTTGCATCGGATAGTGGAGGGACTAAATGCTTTGGCAGATCTGGTGATCTCCTCTTGGAATAATATTTTTAAGTGCATAAGATAAAATATCTAGGATTAGAAAAGAAAATAATTGTATTAAAATATAGTTTATGGTTTAGTAGAAACTGTGTAGAGGTACAGGATTGCATTATATGACTTATAAAGATTTCCTGACACCTCTTTATTTTGCTATAACTCTGGACTTTGCATTACTATGATTACTTTTCTGAAACTTAAAATATATTATTATTTCAAAAGACATACTGGTAAAACTTTTAGAAATCTTTGGAATATAATGGGTTTTTTGTTTATTTTCTTTCCTCTCCTAAGGCTGCAGAAATCCATGCTCGATATATAGAACTACTTACAAGATCTGGAGACTATTATAGATTCCTAAGTGAAATGTTGAAAAGTTTAGATGACTTGAAGGTAATTTGTTTGGGTGACTTTTTTTTTTTTTAACATAAATATCAAAACACAGTAGAACTTTGCTGTCATCCCCCCTCTATTACATGTTGGACATGGCATGAATAAAGTCTTAGATCTGCTTTGGATAAAGAAATATCTCATTAGGAGCTCCTTATACCAACAAAATCACAATTATGCATAAAGTAGACAGAAAATAGCTGTTGTAATGTAATGTAAATATAATTTACATCTGAGAGAGTTGTCAGGAGGTCATAAGAAATTAATTGACTTGCCAAGATTCCACAGTAGAGGTGGGACTTGAATCTGGTCTTCTTGACTCAGAGGACAGCTCCTTAACTGCTCTAATATGATATGTGTATGCACACATATATTTATACACATACATACACATGAAAAAGAATGGGGTATTTAAGTCCGGTGTTAGAAATGCAATTACTTTAACATATTTTGTGCTTTCAATCCAACAGTTGAAAAACACCAAAATTGAAGTTTTGGAAGAAGAACTTCGTCTTGCCAGAGATGCCAATTCTGAAAACTGTAACAAGAACAAATTCTTGGATCAGAACTTGCAGAAGTATCAGGCAGAGTGCTCTCAATTCAGAGCAAAACTTGTGAGCTTGGAAGAGCTAAAGAGACAAGCTGAGTTGGATGGAAAATCAGCTAAACAAAACCTAGATAAATGCTATGGGCAAATAAAAGAGCTCAATGAGAAGATCACAAGACTTACCTATGAAATTGAAGATGAAAAGAGGAAAAGAAAGTCTGTGGAGGACAGATTTGACCAACAGAAGAATGACTATGACCAACTGCAGAAAGCAAGGCAATGTGAAAAGGAAAACCTTGGGTGGCAAAGATTAGAATCTGAAAAAGCCATCAAGGAGAAGGAGTACGAGATAGAAAGGTTGAGGGTTCTTCTTCAAGAGGAGGGCGCCCGGAAGAGGGAATATGAAAATGAGCTGGCAAAGGTAAGAAACCACTATAATGAGGAGATGAGTAATTTAAGAAACAAGTATGAGACAGAAATTAATATTACGAAGACCACAATCAAGGAGATATCTATGCAAAAGGAAGATGATACCAAAGGTCTCAGAAACCAGATTGATCGACTTTCAAGAGAAAACCGAGATCTGAAAGATGAAATTGTCAGGCTGAATGACAGCATCTTGCAGACCACAGAGCAGCGAAGGAGAGCTGAAGAAAATGCTATTCAGCAAAAAGCTTGTGGGTCTGAGATTATGCAAAAAAAGCAGCAGCTCGAGATCGAACTTAAACAGGTCATTCAGCAGCGCTCAGAGGACAATGCCAGGCACAAGCAGTCCCTCGAGGAGGCTGCAAAGACTATTCAGGATAAAAATAAAGAGATAGAAAGACTCAAAAGTGAATATCAGGAGGAGGCTAAGCGCCGCTGGGACTATGAGAATGAGCTAGGAAAGGTAAGAAACAATTATGATGAGGAAATTATTAGCTTAAAGAATCAGTTTGAAACAGAAATAAACATCACCAAGACTACACTCCACCAGCTTACCAAACAAAAAGAAGAAGACACTAGTGGCTATCGAACTCAGATAGATAATCTAACCAGAGAAAACAGGAGTTTGTCGGAGGAGATTAAGAGACTGAAGAACACTTTAGCTCAGACCACAGAGAATCTTAGGAGGGTAGAAGAAAATATCCAGCAGCAGAAAGTGACTGGTACTGAGATCTCTCAGAGGAAACAGCAGCTGGAATTTGAGCTGAAACAGGTCACTCAGATGCGCTCAGAAGAGAGCATAAGATACAAGCAGTCACTTGATGATGCTGCCAAAACCATTCAGGATAAAAACAAAGAACTTGAAAGACTCAAACAGTTGATAGAAACTGAAACAAATCAAAGAAAATGTTTGGAGGATGAAAATGCAAAATTACAAAGAACACAGTATGATCTGCAGAAAGCAAATAGTAATGCTACAGAAACAATAAGCAAACTGAAGATTCACGAGCAGGAACTGACACGTCTGAAAATTGACTATGAAAGAATTTCTCAAGAGAGAACGATAAAGGACCAAGATATTTCAAGGTTCCAAAGTTCTCTAAAAGACCTCCAATTCCAAAAACAGAAAGTTGAAGATGAATTGAACAGGTTGAAGAAAACCGCTTCTGATGAGTGTTCTAAGAGGAAGAAGCTAGAAGATGAACTGGAGTCCATGAGGAGGTCCTTAAAAGAACAAGCAATCAAAATCACCAACCTGACACAGCAGCTAGAGCAAACATCCATTAGCAAGAAGAGAAGTGAGGATGACCTCAGACAGCAAAGAGATGTATTGGATGGACATGTGAGAGAGAAGCAGAGAACTCAAGAGGAGTTGAGAAAACTGTCATCAGAGGTTGAAGCCCTGAGGAGGCAGTTGGTCCAGGAACAAGAGAATGTGAAACAGGCTCACTTGAGAAATGAGCACTTCCAGAAGGCAATTGAAGACAAGAGCAGGAGTCTTAATGAAAGTAAGATAGAAATAGAGAGACTCCAATGTCTCACAGAGAACCTGACCAAAGAACATCTGATGCTAGAGGAAGAGTTACGGAACCTGAGATTGGAATATGATGAGCTACGAAGAGGAAGGAGTGAAGCTGATAGCGATAAAAATGCTGCCATCTCTGACCTAAGAAGCCAACTACAAATCAGCAACAACAGAACCTTGGAACTACAGGGGCTGATTAATGATTTACAGAGAGAAAGGGAAAATTTGAGACAGGAAATTGAAAAATTCCAAAAGCAGGCTATAGAGGTATTCACAAATATTTGATCATGGCTTTACTTTTTTCTCAATTCACTTAAATAGTCTTCTAACCTTAATTAGTTTTTTTGCTGTCCTAACTAACTCTAATTATCTTTATCTGCTGTGTATCCCACTAAAGCATGACTATGAATCATAATCCAGAAAACTGCTTGACAAGAACTTTTGATGCTGTTTGTCCTTATGCCCTGACCCTTAGCCAAAATTTAATATGTATATAACCTGCATGTAACTCATTGGAGTCCTCAAGAGCAGGTGGGACGTTTGGGATATTTTCCTATGAAGGCAGGACTGCATCTGTCTTGCTTTGCATACTAGACAATAACTTCATTTGAATATATACATTATATGTATAAATACATATATATATTTATAGAGATCTTTAACATGTATGGGCATGATTTCAAATTTGCTTGAATTAAAAGTTATCCACTCACCAAAGCTGTTTTCTATGCAGGTTTTTTTCATCCTTTTTCTCTTCCTTAGTGATTACTCTCTTTTCCTTTTACCATTCTCTTGCATGTTGCTTTTTTTGCATGTCAATTTTAGTGTTCCTGGGTTTGTTTTTTGTTTTGATCTCTTTTAACACCTAATTTTTAAAAAAAATTGATTTCTTTAACTTCTAATATGTTTGACTTCTATAGACAATATTTGTGTGGGAATAGAACTGTGTCAGTTTCAGTAGAAATATTTACCTACCCATGTATATAGCAATATGCAAATACAAAGTATTTACTTTGCTATATCAAATATTTTGGTGTAAACATAATACACATGATCACCTTTAAAAAGCTCAAAATTCCTTTAAATTCACATAAGAGATCAAGGTAAGATAGTTAGGATTGCAACGTCTCCATTTCCTTTGAGGAGATGAGTGGTGAGTATGAAGAAATAGATGTTGGGTGGCAATGGAATAGATTTTACAGAAAGCAAACTTGTAGAATGACAAACTGTAAATTGAAGACACAGATTGGAAGGGAAAGAGTGTGCACGTTAGCTCTAGAGAGGTTTAATTATGAGAAATAAAATCAATATTGTTATTTCATTTATTTTTATTTTTAAATTTTAGGCATCCAATAGGATTCATGAATCCAAGAATCAATGCACTCAAGTTGTCCAAGAAAGAGAGAGCCTGCTGGTAAAAATCAAAGTCCTGGAACAAGACAAAGCAAGGCTGCAAAGGTTAGAAGATGAGCTGAATCGTGCAAAAGCCACACTGGAGTCAGAGATGAGGGTGAAACAGCGACTTGAGTGTGAGAAACAACAAATTCAGAATGATTTAAATCAGTGGAAAAGTCAGTATTCCCGCAAGGAAGAGACTATTAGGAAGATTGAATCTGAAAGAGAAAAGAGTGAGAGAGAGAAGAACAGCTTAAGGAGTGAAATTGAAAGATTGCAAGCAGAGATTAAGAGAATTGAGGACAGGTGCAGACGAAAGCTGGAGGACTCCACCAGGGAAACACAATCGCAGATGGAATCAGAACGTTGTAGAATGCAGAGAGAGATTGATAAGCTCAAACAGCGTCCATATGGATCTCATAGGGAGACTCAGACTGAAGAGGAGTGGTCCATTGATCCCTCAAAACTGATGTTTGATGGGCTGAGGAAAAAGGTGACTGCAATGCAACTCTATGAATGTCAGCTGATAGACAAAACTACTTTGGACAAATTGTTGAGGGGAAAAAAGTCAGTAGAAGAAATTGCTTCTGAAATCCAACCTTTCCTTCGTGGAGCAGGTGCTATTGCTGGGGCTTCTGCTTCTCCTAAAGAAAAGTACTCTTTGGTGGAGGCCAAGAGGAAGAAATTTATTACTCCAGAATCTACAGTAATGCTCCTGGAGGCCCAGGCAGCTACAGGAGGTGTGATCGACCCCCATAGAAATGAGAAGCTGACTGTTGACAGTGCCATTGCTCGGGATCTCATTGATTTTGATGATCGGCAGCAGATCTATACTGCAGAAAAGGCTGTCACTGGCTTTGATGATCCGTTTTCAGGCAAGACAGTATGTGTTTCTGAAGCCATCAAGAAAAATCTGATTGACAGAGAAACAGGAATGCGACTATTAGAAGCTCAGATTGCTTCAGGGGGCATCGTGGATCCCGTTAACAGTGTCTTTTTGCCAAAAGATGTCGCTTTGTCCCGTGGGCTGATTGACCGAGACTTATATAGGTCCCTTAATGATCCCCGAGACAGTCAGAAGAACTTTGTGGACCCCATCAACAAAAAGAAGGTCAGTTACATGCAGCTGAGAGAAAGGTGCAGAATTGAACCACACACTGGCTTGCTTTTACTGTTAGTACAGAAGAGGAGCATGTCATTCCAAGGAATCAGGCAACCTGTCACAGTCACTGAACTGGTGGATTCTGGAATTTTGCGGCCATCCACTGTAAATGAACTCGAATCAGGCCAGATTTCCTATGATGAGGTTGGGGAGAGAATTAAGGATTTCCTCCAGGGATCCAGCTGTATAGCAGGCATCTACAATGAGACCACAAAGCAAAAGCTCGGCATTTATGAGGCCATGAAAATTGGTTTGGTTAGACCTGGTACTGCCCTTGAACTTCTAGAAGCTCAAGCAGCCACTGGTTTTATTGTGGATCCTGTCAGCAACCTGAGGTTGCCAGTGGAAGAAGCCTACAAACGTGGATTAGTGGGCATTGAATTCAAAGAGAAACTCCTGTCAGCTGAACGAGCTGTTACTGGGTATAAGGATCCAGAAACAGGAAACATCATCTCCTTGTTCCAAGCCATGAACAAAGAGCTTATTGAGAAGGGTCATGGAATTCGCTTATTGGAGGCTCAGATTGCAACAGGTGGAATCATTGATCCAAAAGAGAGCCATCGCTTACCAGTTGACATGGCCTACAAGAGAGGTTATTTTAATGAAGAGTTAAGTGAAATCTTATCAGACCCCAGTGATGACACAAAGGGATTTTTTGATCCAAACACAGAAGAAAATCTCACCTACTTGCAACTAAAAGAGAGATGCATGAAGGATGAGGAAACAGGACTTTGTCTTTTGCCCTTAAAGGAAAAGAAGAAACCAATACAGACATCACAAAAGAATACGCTCAGGAAACGGAGAGTGGTCATAGTAGACCCAGAAACCAACAAGGAAATGTCTGTTCAAGAGGCCTACAAGAAGGGTCTTATTGATTATGACACTTTCGTAGAACTCAGTGAGCAAGAGTGTGAGTGGGAAGAAATAACCATCACTGGATCAGATGGGTCCACCAGGGTGGTCCTAGTTGACCGGAAAACAGGTAGTCAGTATGATATTCAAGATGCTATTGACAAAGGCCTTGTTGACAGAAAATTCTTTGAACAGTACCGCTCTGGCAGCCTCAGCCTCACTCAGTTTGCTGATATGATTTCTTTAAGAAATGGTAGTAGCAATATTGGCGGTGGTAGTAATGGAGATGATGTTTTCAGTAGCTCTCGACACGAATCTGTAAGCAAGACCTCCAGCATTTCCACCATCAGAAATTTAACCATCCGGAGCAGCTCTTGGTCTGACCCCTTAGAGGAGACAAGCCCCATTGCAGCCATCTTTGACACAGAAAACTTGGAGAAAATTTCAATTACAGAAGGTATAGAGAGAGGGATTGTAGATAGCATCACAGGTCAGAGGCTGCTGGAAGCTCAAGCTTGTACAGGAGGTATCATCAATCCCACCACAGGTCAGAAGCTTTCACTTCAAGATGCAGTCTCCCAGGGCCTCATTGACCAAGATATGGCGACCAGGCTGAAGCCAGCACAGAAAGCATTTATTGGCTTTGAAGGTGTGAAGGGGAAAAAGAAGATGTCAGCAGCAGAAGCAGTTAAGGAGAAATGGTTACCCTACGAGGCGGGTCAGCGCTTCCTGGAATTCCAGTATCTCACTGGAGGCCTTGTTGACCCAGAGGTTCATGGAAGGATAAGTTCTGAAGAGGCTATCAGAAAAGGGTTCATTGATGGTCGAGCAGCTCAGAAGCTTCATGACACTAACAACTACGCCAAGATCTTGACCTGCCCCAAAACCAAACTGAAAATATCCTACAGAGATGCTATGAATCGATCCATGGTGGAAGATATCACTGGGTTACGTCTGCTGGAGGCAGCTTCAGTTTCATCCAAGGGTTTGCCAAGCCCATATAATGTATCTTCTGCTCCAGGGTCCCGTTCAGGGTCTCGATCTGGATCTCGCTCTGGCTCACGTAGTGGATCCAGGAGAGGAAGCTTTGATGCATCTGGGAATTCATCATACTCTTATTCCTACACATTTAGCAGTAGCTCCATTGGGCATTAGTCAGTTGGCAGTAGTTGCTGGATCTTGTCTTTATATGAACCTACACTTTTATTAAATAAAAAGTTAAAGAAAAAGAAAGAAAACATATTTGTAGTGGTGATAATATAGTTTGCTTTTAGGGTGATGGCCTATTAGAAATTGAAGCAATGTTTAAAATCAGATAGTGAAGCCATTTCTGGCTACTTACCTTCTCAGCTCATCTCAAATGAACATGATTTGCTTTGGGTATACTCTGTGTAGTAGTAGTAGTAATCATTTGTAAGAATATCACAAATTATGTATTTAGAGTTTTTTTTCTTTTGTTTCCCATTTAAAGTTTTGAGTAATTTTTCTGAAAAAGGTTTTGTTGTTGCATATACCTTATGCTGTTACTCATTTTAGAAATTAAAAAATTAAACTAATAAGATTTTAAAAATCACAGTGTATTCTATTACCTAAATTTTTTTCAATTTATTGTGTAACAGCTCCCAATTTGAATGTAGATTCACAACTACAAAATAAACAAGTTAACAAAAAATAAGTAGCCCAAACACTATGGAATACATTTTGCATTTTAGTTTGTCAGTATGGGCTCTGCTCTAAAATGAAATACTTGGAGTTTTTGTCACATATATTCAAATGTACTTTAATGTATGTTTGCTATTTCTGTAACTCAGCAGAATGTGCATGATTGTCAGTAGCCTTTCCTTTTTATTAATTCACCTGAAGTCTGTTAATCTTGACTTTCTCTTTGTAATCTTAAAAAGGGGTCTGCAGCAAGGTTGCTATTCTGGCAATAAACTTTTAAACTTTTAAAGTATTTTGTGTTTTCATTTAAAAACTGATTGTAAACCTAAAGAAAATTAGAAGTAGCTTTTGATCACTTAAAATATATCTAAAAGTGGACCATAAAAAATGATGAGAGATTTCTATTCTTATGTTTTCTTAGAAAGTTGACTGAGTGTTTTTTTTAGAGGATAATGTTTTATAAAAGAAAGAAGTATTTATTAAGCTCCCACTTTGTGCCAGGAATTGCACTTAAATGCTTTGTGATTTATGTGATGCTCATAACAACCCTATGAGGAAAGTGCCACATTTTCCCCATTTTACAGTTGAGGAAACTGAGGGAGAATTAATTTTTAAAAATAACTTTTTATTGATAGAACCCATGCCAGGGTAATTTTTTACAGCATTATCCCTTGCATTCACTTCTGTTCCGATTTTTCCTCTCCTTCCCTCCACCCCCTCCCCCAGATGGCAAGCAGTCCTTTACATGTTGAATAGGTTACAGTATATCCTAGATACAATATATGTGTGCAGAACCAAACAATTCTCTTGTTGCGCAGGGAGAATTGAATTCAGAAGGTATAAATAACCCAGGAAGAAAAACAAAAATGCAAGCAGTTTATATTCATTTCTGAGGGAGAATTATTATCAAGAATTAACCAACAAACATTTATTAAGAACCTATTATGATTAAGCAATTGAGTTAGGCACTGGGAATATAAAAACAAAAGTGAAATCCCTTGCCCTGAAGGAGCTTATATTCTATCAGAGGAGACAATACAAATAAGTACATACAAAATTCATACAAAGCAGGTACCAGACATCCATGAATAGGAAGGTTCTAGCAGCTGAAGGAAAATATTCTAGGTAAAATGGGTCAAGCTGAATTTGTTTAATGAATAAGTCTTGAATAATAACTCCAAGTGTTTGGACTATTTTAGGTCTCTTTAATTTACATTTCCTACTTAGAGTATGCATTAGTTTTTACTGATACTGGCTGGCAGAAAAAAAAATCAAAACCTGCTTCTCTCCCACATCCCAAGCTGACACCAATATGAATCTGACTTCTGGGCAAGCAATCATTTTATTAATTAAAGTTTTTAATTTTCAAAACATATGCATGGATAATTTTTCAACATTAGCCCTTGCAAAACCTTGTGTTTCAATTCCCCCCTGCCCCATGGAAAGTAATCCAATATATATTAAACATGGTAAAAAATATGTTAAATCCAATATATGCACACATATTTATACAACTATCTTGTTGCACACAAAAAATCAAAAAGGAAAAAAAGTGAGAAAGAAAAAGCAAGCAAAAAACAACAAAAAGAGTGAAAATGCTATGTTGTGATGCACATTCAGTTCCCACAGTCCTCTCCGGGTGTAGATGGCTCTCTTCATCACAAGATAATTGGAACTGGCCTGAATTATTTCATTGTTGAAAAAAACCACAGCTATCAAATGGGTCATCTTACAATCTTGTTTCTCTGTATAGTGATTTCCTGGTTCTGCTCATTTCACTTAGCATTAGTTCTTGTAAGTCTGTCCAGGACTCTCTGAAATCATCCTGCTGATCATTTCTTCTAGAACAATAATATTCCATAACATTCATATATCATAGCTTATTCATTCTCCAACTAATGAGCAATCACTTAGTTTCCAGTTTCTTGCCACTACAAAAAGGGCTGCCACAAACATTTTTGCACATGTGGGTCCCTTTCCCTCCTTTTAGATCTCTTTGGGATATAAGCCCAGTAGAAACTGCTGGATCAATGGGTATACACTTTTTTATGCCTCTTTGGGAATAGTTCCAAATTGCTCTCCAGAATGGTTGAAACAAACGATCATTTTTTATCTGTATTTTAATTATGTGTGCTTAGGATTATAAATTTTGAGTTGTAAGGATTTTAAACAGGTCATCTAGTACAGTGGTGTCCAGATGAAACTGTACAAAAGGATCTTTGCAGGCTCATGTAATTTAGAAAATCATATCTGTTGTATCTAGTTATATTAGAAGTCTATCTAGGTTTTATTTAGTTAACTATTTTTCAATTACATTTTAATCTGGGCAGCACTTAAGGAGTTCAGCCTCCCTATTTGATACCTCTGAATAGCTTCTAGTCTAACCTTCCAATGATTTACCCAGTTTCAAACACAAGTAGTGGCCTGGGATGTGAACCAAGAACCCCTGACTCCATATCTCTGTTTTTTTTTTTTTTAATTGAATCCCTTCTATAAGTTTTATTAAAACTTGAAAGTAGGCATTCTTTTTTAAATTTTATTTTATTAATAGCTTTTTATTTTCAAATATATACATTCATCCTTGCAAAATCTTGTGTTTCAAATTTTTCTCTCCTTTCCCTCCGTTCCCCTCTCCTAGACTGCAAGTAATCTAATATATATTAAACATGTACAATTCTTCACATATTTCCATAATTATACTACACAAGAAAAATCATCAGAAAGAAAAAAAAAGCAAGCAAACCACAACAAAAATGGTGAAAATACTATGTTGTGATTCACACTCAGTCCCCACAATCCCCTCTCTGGATGCAGAGGGCTCTCTTCATCACAAGCCGATTGGAATTGGCCTGAATTACCTCATTATTGAAAAGAGCCACGTCCATCAGAGTTGATCATCAAATAATCTTGTTGCTGTGTACAATGTTCTTCTGATTCTACTCAGTATCAATTCATGGAAATCTCTCCATTCTGCTAATTGTTTCTTATAAAACAATAATATTCCATTACATTCATATACCATAACTTATTCAGCCATTCCCCAACTGATGGACATACTCAGTTCCCAGTTCCTTGACACCACAAAATGAGCTGCTACAAAAATTTTGCACATATGGGTCCTTTTCCCTTTTATATGATCTCTTTGAGATATAGGCCCAGTAGAGACATTGCTGGATCAAAGGGTATGTAGTTTGAGTGTCCTCTGATTATAGTGCCAAATGGCTCTTAAGAATGGTTGGATCAATTTACAACTCCACCAACAATGTATTATGTCATAGTTTTCCCACATCTTTCCCAACACTTATCATTATCTTTTCCTTTCATCTTAGCCAATCTGAGAGGTTTTGTAATGGTACCTTAGAATTGTCTTAATTTACATTTCTCTAGTCAATTGTGATTTAGAGCATTTTTTCACAAGGCATTCATTGTCTTTAACTTTTTTTGTATCCCCAGAACATTGCACCTACCAGTTGCAGAACTTAAACTTTTGGAAAATTAAATTTACACTATGGAATGATTAAAGCCATTCAATCCTTCACTGAAATAGAAATTTTGATGATAGATTCTTTGAAGTATGGAATTCAAGGAGACCTCAAGGGGGTTATGTAGGCAAATGTCTTGTGTCCAGGTATATAGATTACTTTGTGATCTATTTTCCTTAACTTTACCCAGTCCAAATCTTGGCTTTGAAGAGGAGATGGTGAAACACAATTTCCTGCCTTTCTAAAGATAGGAATACTTCCAAAAGTACTGTCCTCTATTTTTCAGGATATTTGTGTATTTTCATGCAAATGCACTAGAGATGAGGGATGCTATGGACATCTTGTAAATAAATGAATTATTCATAGGCATTATTAGAAAAAAAGATAATATTTTAAAAGTGGCAGCTGACTAGCAAAGTGGATAAAGCATTGAAAATGAAGTAAAAAAAAGACTCATTTTCTTGAATTCAATTTTGATCTCTAGCTGTGTAACCCTGCACAAGTCACTTAATCCTTTTTTCCTTAGTTTCCTCCTCTGTAAAGTGAGCTGGAGAAAAATAACAAACCAGTCCAAGAAAACCCTAAATGAAATCATAAAGAATCATACATGACTGAAATGAAAACAACAAAATCTTTTAAAGGAAAGTTGTTCATCTTAGAGAAATTTATTTAATGAAATATGTGGTGTTCTCTTCTTTTTTAAAAATATGATGGTTCTCTGTGGGAGAAGATTTCTTGGGGAGGTTTTCTGGGGGTGGCCTTAGTTTCGGTTCCAAGTAATAATCACTTCAAATACAGCCAGGAGTTAAAATCCAATCTTTTATTGTCTCTTCCAAAATAGCCCAGTTAGTTTTCTTAAAGGCCTATCTTCTTCCTTGGTTCCAAGAGCTCTTGTACCTTGTCTGCCAGCTTCAGCCTCCAGCTCTCTCTGAATCTTGGTTCTACTCCTCTGAATCCTTTGTTCTGCCCAACTGCAGTCTCTAGCTTGTCAATCTCCCAAACTGATTGAAACTCTAAGAGCATCTTATATATGATCTCTTAAAGGTGTGAACCCAAAGGTTGACTCCTCTGAGAGAGTGGGATTGTGGGTTTCTGACTTGTGAATCTCTCGAACGTGTGAACTCCAGTGTGTGAGCTAATGTGTGAACTCTCAAAGGTGTGAGCTCTAATGTGTGAATTCTCCCAAAGGTGTAAATCTTAAGCACACAAGCATTGTTTCCATCCATTCTAATGAGTTAACACCTTGTTTCAAGTTCTGGCCCATAACAAAAATATATAAAATAAATTTAGCTTTTATATCTAATATCCAAGAGTATGTTCACTTAGCATGGAAACATATGATATTAAGACCTCTGTTGTGTTATAAAAAATAAGACTATCGTTTCCTTTTGGTATGCCATTGAAAAGATCAAAAGAATAAGTTATTAAGAACAGTTTTTAAAGATATTTCCTCCAAGGCATATTCCTATTAAGGATATACTCTTTTCCCCCTTATTGTAGAATTTCTTCATCCTTTATTACATTATTAGTATAAAATGTAAACATTTTCTCCAGAATATGCAGAAGAGAACAATTTGTTCAATGCGGAGGGGTTAGAGCTTGATCAGGCAGACCGAGGCTGCCACTGCACTTTGATGACTCAGGAAGGCTGATGACATTGCAAAATTCTACCTCACATAAACCCAATTCATGCACAAGTCAAGACTGTTATCATTGATCAAACAAGGACAAACAACAAGTATAAAATGCTTGATGGGAAAGAAAGACTTTTCTGATTTTGCAGGGAAACTCTACAGGTCAGAACCTTTTTCCAAGTAGAATTCTGGCATGTAGTCCAACTATATTTCTAGGCAGAGTTGGAAAGTCTCCTGAAGGATAGCTTGTATGCATTAGATAAGTAAACTTCTTGAAAACAGTGTGAAAAACCAAATCACCAGCATCAAAAATGAAAAGGGTGAACTTGCCACCAAATGACAAAGACGTTAAAACAATAATAAAGAGCTATTTTGCCCAAATGTGTGGCCGCGAGTCTGACAATCTAACCAAAATAGATATTTACAAAAATGTAAATTGTTCAGATTAACAGAAGAGGAAATAATTTAAAGAGTCCCATTTTAGAAAAAGAACTTGAACAAGCCACTAATGAACTCTTAAGAAGAAAATCTCCAGGGTCAGATGGATTCACAAGTGAATTCTACAAAATATTTAAAGAACGATTAATTCCAATACTATGTAAACCATTTGGAAAAATTGGTAAAGAAGGAGTACTGCTAAATTCCTTCTGACACAAATATGGCACTGATACCTAAACCAGAAAGAGCCAAAACAGAAAAAGAAAATTAGAGATCAATCTCCCTAATGAATATTTTATTCATTTTTAAAAATTTTAAATAAAAAAAAATTTAAATAAAATATTAGCAAAGAGAACGGGTTGGTTTTTGACTTCTACATTCGCCTCACCCCCTTTTTGTATCCTAGCACTTAGCAGCTCACACATAGTGCTTAACGAATGCTTGTTGACAGAATGATTTCAGTGTGTTTTCATTAAGTAAGAGGACGATGAGATTTCCGATTGAGAGGCATTGGAACGCATAAGACTTTGGAGACGAGAGAGCAGTTTGAGAAAGCAGACGGGACCTTCAGAAGGCCTAACTGGAGTTCCTTAAACCACAGTTAGGCAAAGTTAGTTGCTCCATCCACACGCCCCGTCATGGTCATGTTTCTGAATTATTACTGCGTACATCCCCACAGACTGCTTAGTGGAATTTTTCAGTGAGAGTGTTTTCTCTTTCAGTTGAACTGAGAATTTTATTTAACTCCTGAGCTGAATAAATTAATAACCCAATTTACTCTGTGCTCGCAGTAAGGAACGTACTATATCAATTCGTCCATTCGCTAGGCTAAAACACAGATTTATTTATATCAGGGCACTTTCCCTTAAAGAACTCCCTGCTTCTTCCTCATTGGCTCTTCCAGTCACGTGGGACACACAGCTCTACCCGCCCTCTCCTGACGTCCCAGCCGCCCTTGCGCGCCCGCAGGCGGCTCACTCTTCCCCAAACGCTGCTATGGAGGCGACGCCAGCTCCGCCGCTGGATGATCGGCAGCACCTACAGCAGGAGCTGAGCGACTTTGTGGAGACCTGCTACAAGACGCTGGAGGAAGTGACAGCTTCTCTAGGTTGGAGTCTCGCCGAGCTGGATCCCGGAGAACGCGACTGCGAGGAATTAGAGCAGGTTAAGACACCGGTCCGCGGGCGGGGCCTGCTGGGTGGTTCCATTGGCTTTCCGGGGGCGGGGGGATCGCAGACTTCTTGTTTCATTACCTGATCTGTCTGTCTGTAGTAAATATTTAAAATGTAAAAGCAGAGAGAGTAGAATGTAGTTTGTCTTTAGTATTCCTAGTACTTAAAACGTTGGTGTCGCTTACTAAATTCCATGAATGAAATTAAGTTACGTTTCCCCCCTTTCCTTCAGTGGTCAGCGCCGCTCTTGTCGCGCGATTGGAAGAGCCAATGGGGATAGGGAAGTAAGGAGAGTGGGACTAGGTTGTTCCTGCCGGTGGACTCTGGAAATCTCTCCGTTTAGACGGCTTCCTAGTTTTTCTGGTTCTAGGAAGTGACACTCAGAGCTCGTGCTTAGGGATTTAGCCAACATTTTAAAAGAGTTTTGAAGTTTACTAAGTGCATGTTTCACGTGCGTCTTATTTTATCCTCTACAATCCTCGGTCCTGTTATTAACCTTTTTCTATATGAGGAAACTGAGGCTGAGGTGAAGGTTCTCACTGCCAGTAAACGCCTAAAGGCAGGATTGGAACGCAGGGATCAGCTTCATTATGAGTGCAGTTCTTTGATCTATTGGATCACAAGGCTGTTACTACTAGTAGTAGTAACTCTACTAAATTGAATTAGTAGATTCGTTCCTTGGCATTTATTGCAGGAGTTATAGGGTCAAGAAAACGAAATGAGTAGGAAATGGGGAACAAAAGGAAATGTCAAAGGCCGTGCTTCTTTTTTGCCGTCTCTGTTAGATTTCTCAAGATGCAATTACTGTCTAGGAAAATTCACAAAAGAGCACTAGTTGGAGTAGCTCTTAGGTATGTCACCAGCAAAATGCCTGACTTTGAGCAAAATCCTTTAATTTCACCTTTTGGACTGACTTGGGAGTCTGAAATAAATAGATCAGCATTTGAATTCAGAAATTCCATTCAGCCACCAAAGTGAAATTTGGTTCACCACCGTATTATCAGCAACTCAGTAAGATCCAGTGGCTTCCTGTCACCTTCAGGAACAAAACAAAATGCTCTGTTTGGCATTCATAACTCTTCATAACCTCATTCCCTCATACCCCATTGGTAATACTGGCCTCTTTGGGCCACAAACAAGATGCTCAGTTTTTTTCAATTATGGATCATTTTTCCTGACCAATATTCTCCCTCCTCCACTTTGACTATTCATCTCCCCGTCTGTCTTTAAGGCTTAACTGAAATCCACCTTCTCTTCCCTTAATTCCAATGACTTCCCTCTGCTTTAATTTTCTATTTATAAGCTATAGGAAGGGGTGTGTGGCAGCTAGGTGGTATCTGGAGTCAGAGGAAAACTCATCTTCCTGAGTTTAAATCTGGCTTCGGATACTAATTGTGTGACCCTGAACAAGGCACTTAATCCTGTTTGCCTCAGTTTCCTCATCAGTCAAATAAGCTGGAGAAGGAAATGAGAAACTACTTCAATATAATTTACTAAAAAACTCCCAAAATGGGATCATGAAATCAAACACAACTGAATGTCAACAAATTTATCCTGTATATAACCTACTTTGTATATATTTCTTTATTATCTCCCCCATCAGTTGTAAGATCTTTGAGGGAAGGAGCTGTCACTTGCCTCCAGCACTTACATAGGAGGAATTTAAATGTTTATTGAATTGAATTGAATGTTGGCCAAGTCAGTTAACCCCTTCTGAACTTTGGTTCCCTCACCTGTGAAATGGAAATAAGACTATTTGAAATACCTATTTCTTAGCGTTGTGCAGAGGCTGCTTTGTAAATTTTGTTAACATGAGTAAGTATGAGCTTTTATTTCTGGTAAAGATTTGAAGAACCTATTCTTAGTGTTTTTTTAAAAAAAGTTCGATATATTTGGATTTCATGTTAATTGACTTGCTACATTTCCTTTTAATCACCTTCCTAGTGTATTTAAAATTATTTAGATTCATTTCATCTTTTTTAATCAAGCTAAAGTGCAGTTTTTAATACTTTATATAAAAAATATGGTGAAAATTTTCAATTGATTGCTGCAACTTAGGAACATCATTTTCCTTGCAAAAGAGATGGAAATGATTTATTAATGTAAATATCATTGAATGGTGCCAAAGGAAAATACCTTTCCTATTCTATTGCTTATCATGTTATAGTAGCAGACAGTAATTTAATTTGTTTCCCTTTCAATGGTTGTGTTGAGATGCACTTGAGAGTTGCTGAGTTAACAGCTTTGGTGAATGATGTCTTTAAGGATATCTGTAGTAAGTATAGCCAAAAAGAGTGGTGTCATAGAATCACAAAATTCAAATCTTTCAATTTATAAATTAGAAAACTGAGACTCAGTTTAAACTTATTTAAGGTTACATAAGTAGACCAAATCTAGATCTAGAATCTAGGTTTGAGGACCCATCAGGACTTTTCTCAGTGTATCATATTGAATTTCAGACACTTTTGACTTCTTGATGTAGAAATTTCCATTGAATCATGGTGAGTCCCAGTGACCTATTCGTGTCATGTGATGTTTTATAGTAATCTGAAGATAAAATTTGATAAAAATTTATTGTTCATGAAAAGTAGCATGGTATAGTAGACAGCCCTAGAAGTCAGAAAACTTCCATTCTAGTCTGGAGTTCTTGCACTAACTAGCTGCATGCTCTGGAACAAGTTGCTTAACTTTCATTTCTAAATTTTATAATTATGATTATTTTCTTTGCAGACCGAAACTGTGGTATGCCCATATGATTCTAATCATCACATGCCAAAGTCATCTTTGGTGAGGCACATGGCATCTTGTAGGCTCAGGAAATTGGACTATACAAAAGAAGAAGAGGTACCACACACACATACACATATATATATATGTATATATTTTTTATCTACCTGTCTATATGTATTCTATGTAGATCTATGTATCTGTTCTATGTAATAATATATGTATTTTTTATATTTTTGTGAAGTGTGAAATTCCAAATACTCTTATTTGTGAAAAAAAAATGAAATTATTGTTGCAAAAAAAAAAGAATAACTTTATTTTGAGACTTTAAATAAAAAATGTGGGTTTTTTTGGTTAAGCTTCTCTTCTTTCATCTAATGCTCAATTTGTATATTACTCTTTCAAAAATAATTTTGCAATTAGTAGCACTTTCCTTTTTTTAAATAGGGTGATAATATTAATACTTGCCTGGTTCTCAGGTTATTATAGAAAGATAATTTAATCACACCAAACTAATATTTGCATCTTTATAAAAACCTTAATGTTAAAATTTCTGATACTCAAAAAAATTTTTTTTAAAGTTTTTTTTTTTTTTTTTTAATGTTTAGGATGAAATGTATGATTCTGCTTTTTTCTATGGGAATGCAAAGATACCTGTAGTTCACTTGGGTAGGTATCAAGTCATCAGTTTGTTTTTGAAATAAAAATCAATTTATTTTTGAAGTAAAAATTCTGTAATTTCCATTTATAACATAATAGAACACACTCTAGTTCTAAATATACTAGCAAATAGAAAAAAAAATTCTTATGGGAAAATGAAATGAATGAATGAATGATATACCTGATTCTTTAGTCCATGGGTTAGAAAATAGGTTCATATTTATTTGTGTCAGATGCTTTCACAGATGCTTTATATGCTTGGGAAATTATACTTCCTTAGGAAATTAGAAACACAGCACTACTTGAGGATATGATTAGGGTAATAAAAATCATTAGCTCATGTTCACAAATTTTCCTGGGATGTACAGCTACTCTTGTTGCATGTGTGATGGAATAGTTCTTTAAATGGTTTTCTAAGCACTTGGTCACTGACATGATTGGTGTCACCATTCTGATTGGATGGGCTTTAGAAAGAGAATTTTTGCCTTTGACCTCTAAAAGATAAGTCTTGATAAATGGTAGAAGTAGGTAATGAGGAAGACTTCTAAAATGGAACTATGCTAAAATGAATATTTCATTTAAAAAAAAAATTTCCATGTGATTGAACTTGAGTTTTCAGCATAAGGAAGCTAAATTGTATTTCATAATTTTTCTGTCTCAGCATTAAGATGATTAAGCCTTTTTGACAAATCCTTTATGCCTTTTTTTTTTTTTCAGATAAAAATTTACAGTTCCAGATACTTAAACAAGCTAGGACTTCAAGTGGAAGAGATGGTGATGTTTATAATCAAAGTAAGTGTCATACGTGGGTTAATTAAGAAAACTATTGACAGATGAAATATTGTCATTAAAGCTTTTACTTGTCTCATTTTACCACAAGGGCAACAGGTTATTTTTTGTATATGTAACCAAAATTTTCTTCAAGATAAATCATGTGGAAAGAATATGAGGAGAGCAGAGTATAAGTTTTCAGTTTTTGAAATGGGAATCTTGGTTTCTGCTTCATTTTGGATCTATGACCATCTTAGTAAAGCAGAACCTCTCCCAAATACTACCCAAAGAGTTCGTTGAACTCTTTATTTTATTTATTTATGTAAATCAAATTTCATAAACACTTTTTGAAACTTTGGAGAAGATAAAAAGTTGAGTTTTTGCTTCATTTTTGAGGTACTTGAACCACTTTCTATGTGAGACTGCCTTGTAAATAGGTTCTTTTTGGCACATTATGAAATAAGTCTTGGATGAGGTCCAAGATAAATTTGCATTGTTTTGAATTTCATTTTTGTGAATAGCAGAAGTATTCCTTTAAGACAAGAAAAGGTCAAGACTCTCCTAGAAAACCAGAGATCATTTGGTTTGTTGCTGTCAATAGCATACCTTGTATCTGGGAGCGTACTAAATTAGGACAGATAGTGGTCCATTTCAAATGCCACCTTCTCCTTGAAGCCTTCCCTGATTCTGTTTCTTTTCTTCCTTCTTGTATGTCTCCATGCTCCTATCTCATTCCATTCTGCATTACACTATTGCATATTTGTATATATATATATATATATATATATATATATATCTATGTTCCTTGCATTATAAGCTCTGTAAGGTCAAGGGCCATGCCGTAGTTATTTTTTCCCCTAGCATGTCTGATTTTTCATGATCCCATTTAGGATTTTTTTTTGGCAAAGATACTATAGTGGTTTGCCATTTTCTTCTCCAGCTCAGTTGACAGATGAGGAAACTGAGGCAGACAGGGTTATGTGACTTGCTAGTAATTTTGTGATATGAAGTCACTTTTCTGACTCCAGGTCTAGCATGTTCTCCATTGCCCCATGTAGCTGTTCTTGCATATAATGTGCCAGTACCTGCAACCCTTGCCCACTAACCCCCACCTGTAGAAGGCCAAGTAAAGATGTTCAGTTCTCTAAACTGACTTATCTTGAAGTTGGTCCTGTTAGATTTGATGAGATTCATAGTTCTAATTAGAGCTTGTATTCTAGTCTTATTTCCCAAAGTGGGTGTTCCAGGTCTTTGGTCCCAGATTTTACTTTCAGTGTTATAGTTGTTCTAGTCTTTGAAAGCTCTGTTCTGCCTGGTGCCTGCCTTCCTGGAGGAGAAAAGCACTATTATTATTGTCTAACTTCTAAAAGATTTGTTTTCCTTTGTATTTTAGGCCATCTTTCTTTCCCTTTCCTAAAAGTTTCTAGGCCCCTGAAAATTGAACACTTACTCTGACCTCTTTCTATCCTCATTTTATCTGAATCATAGTCTCTAGTGGTACTGTCCCTTGGTGATACTTGGCTTTTTCATCTGTGATTCTAAGCTAGCCTTTTTCTTCTTAAGACCTGTCTATCCCATATCAATTTTATCTGACAAGCATATTCTTTGTATCTTCTTGTTTCAACACTCATACTCCATTTTGGGCCACTAAATTTCTGTTACCTTCAGGATGCCTCTAGCTCTCAGCTCTTTTGCAGAGCAGATATAACTCCCATGAATGATCCCATAGAGTGTCTTTTCTGGTACAGGTTACCAGTTTTCCTCAACTCCCTTATTATCTGACGAGTCATTACTTTGATGAGTCATGGCAGTTGGCCTTCCAGAAGTTGGCCATTATGGACATTCAATAATAATATTTCTTAAATGGACAGAAAAAACTAGAAAAAAAATTTCCTTAATTTTGACTAAGGGAAAAGATGTTCACTCAGAAGCAGACATGGGAACAAATTAGTTAACAAGTTTCTTAATTAATTTGTTTAAAGGAACATATTAAAGAGATCTCTTATGGAAGTATAAGTAACATTCCTGACCATTGGCAATGGCTACGATCATCACATTGTTAGGGAATTGTTAGTGGGGCAATAATCTATGTTGATATCAAAATTAGCTTCTCTTGAGCTGTTAAAACTTTGTCAACATTTTAATTTATTGGGTAGAAGATAAAGAAGTTTAAAAAAATAATTTTATCTTAACTTTGAATTAATTAACTAAAAATTAATTCTCATGTTTGATTTTGTCATGAAAGGTTATGCACAGTTGTCTTTAAGATACAGAAATATCTTTTTAAAGCATTTTTTATAACTTTTCTTATAGGATATTCATGGAGGGACTTTAAAGATAATTAGCTCCCTCATTTTATAGATGAGGAAAATAAGGGCCAGAGAAATTAATTTGCCTGAAGTCATCTAAGTAATAAGATATAGGACTTCAAATGCAGTAGTAGTAGTAGTACTAGGAAAGGCACCATTAAGTAAAAGGGAGTGGCAAACTTAGAATCAAGGGAATGGAGTGATATCCTACTCAGAGACTGAAGTAGCTATGTAGCCATCCTCACTTCATTCAAGCTTTCTGAGCTTCAGTTTTGTCATCTGGAAAATGGGGATAATAATACTTGTTGAACTTGTCTCAAAGGGTTTTTTTTGAGGTTCAAAAAATATGATATTTTAAATTACTTTGCAGACTTTAAGCATGATAAAAATTTTATAACCTTATTTCATAATATCATGAAAGATCAGTAAAAATTAGATCTTTGGGTTTTTATGAGAAAGAATATTTTAATTATGCATAGGAAGATCTATCTTAACTGAATAGAAGCCCCTTTAATAAAGGCATGTAAAGAATATAGAACATAGGAAGTACTTCAAGCTAATACTATGTAGTAGTATCAGAGAATCTTTCATAAATTTCTGAGAAGTATGTAGGAGAGAAGATATATTTGTTTGATAGATGAGGAAATGAAAGCATCAAGTACTTAAACAATTTGTTTTAGGTCACATCATTAATTAATGACTGAGATGATCCTTAATTAATAGGACCGAGTTTTTCTTACTCTCAGCCTGCAATCTATATGTAGGGCTTTGTGCTTCTCTGAAAAAGCAAGCTGCCTTAGAGAAATTAATGAAGCATGATTCTTCACCTCTAGGTGTTGCTCTAACCCAACTGTAATAATTCAGTCATAGTTAACTTAAAATTCATGGAATTCTGATAACCATCTACACAAATTTTAGACATACACTCTAAATATATATTGGTACTATTCATGTTTCACATTATTTATTACACATTAAGGCTTTAAATAAAGGATTCTGTGTAAAAGTATGTATAAGTAACAGAAGATAGTAAAATTAATTTTATGTCTTTGTTTTTCTACTTATGCTATGAGAAGGTTAGAAGAAAATTTTGAGCTTCCCCTAGATCTGTAAGTGTATATTTTCTAACAGCATTATTATACTTGACACATATAATAATAATCATATTCTCACCGTACAGTCATATGAAGTTTTATGGTATTTCTAAATGATTTTATTCACATTTTCATTTGGCCCTCACAACCCTTTGAAAAGGACAAGTTGTAGTTTTATCCCCATATTATAAATGATAAACTGCTGAAACCAAATATTAAAGGTTGAAATTAGTATAATGTATAATATAATGGAAAGAATTTTCCTTTAGAGTCAGTGGGTTTGCATTTAAGTCTTACCAATTGCTATTTCTGTGACTTTGTATATGTCACTTAGGGGTTCTCTTCCTCATTTGGAAAATAGGGAGGTTTTTCCAAGATGATTTCCAAAATTCCTTTTAGTACCAAATATTTGTCTTCTGATCCTTATGCTATTTCTAATATATCATACTGTGTTTTAATTGTTAAACTTTATAGTATAGTTAAATGTGCCATAATAATTTGTAAAAGAAGCTTCAGCATTGAATGCCAACTGTAAGTTAATAAAGGAAATTGGAGAGGAGGCAGAAGCCACCTATATAGAAAATGCAGGTGTAATATTCTATATACAGTGATGTTTCAATGCAAACATTATTAATCTATGTTAGGTCTTTCGGTAGCAGCATTTCATATTGTTTGTTTTTCAGAAATGTGATGTATTTATATATAATACATTCTTATGAATTAAATGCGGTTTACGGTTAATAATTTTTCCCCCTTCTTCTCTTTCAGTATTTGGGGTGAGTATAAGGAGGAATTAGGAACATCATTGTACTCCCTATTAAAAGATTTGCAGTATCCTTTTTGCAGATATCCTTTCAAAAGTGTCAAATGTTACTAAACTTTATTTTGATGGACTGCAGAAATTGTTTATTTAACTTGATTTTCTTTTGTTTAATTCAGAGGAAAAGAAATATTAATATTCTTTCTCCCACCCTGCTTTAGTAACTTGATATGAAAGAAATTAAAGGGAAGTATGTTATCCCTCCCTTCACCTCTTCCCAGCCACATTGAAGAATAAATTGTGTTTCTATTTTTAAGAATAGTGAAAATATGGACAAAGCTGATTGTAGAGTTATATTTTTCTAATATTTGTGTGACTTTCCCCAAATTTTCATTGCCTTTACCCTAAGTTTTAGGTATTAGACAGAGTTGATTCATTTAAAAATTTTATATATGTTATAGAATTGATACTTTAATAGTGCTTAGACAAAAGCATTTTTGTGTGTGTGTGTGACTACTAGTAGTATACTATAGTTTATTGACTTAAAATAGACAATGCCTACTAAATCAAACTCTCTAATAGTAGAAATTGTTAGGGTACTAGTGCAAAGGCCAAATTAAGGAATTGTTTTCCAAATAACTGTTTTTAATTTGTCTACAGACTGGTGAACAATCATCTGTCATTTTAGGTTGTTTAGTTCTTCAGATTTTTTTTTGTGTGTGTGTGTGTGTGTGTGTGTGTGTGAGGTGACTTGCCCAGGGTCACATAGCTAGGAAGTGTTAAGTGTCTGAGACTAGATTGAACTCAGGTCCTCCTGACTTCAGGACTGGTGCTCTATTCACTGACCACCTACCTGCCCCCGAATATTCTTTTAATAGTTCTTTTCACTTCTACATCTTGTCTAGGATATCATTGGAATTGCTTCGTACCTAAAAAAGTATCTAAGAAGAACCAGTGACTTGACATTGTATTGTAAATTAGGACATTAAGATAAAATCAACTTGCATTATTCCTTTGGGTTAACCCAGTGATTATTAAAATAATTCTTTAGGAACACTTGGTCTATATTGTATCATAACCAATGCAGTTTGGAAACTTATTTGCATTTGTAAATGAAGTACAGAAAGAATGTAACTATTACTTTTTCTATAATCATATGATTATTTTGAGAGCCTCGAATTCCAAAATACTTCTGTTCACTTGTTATTTTGTCACTGCAAGGTACTGTGCTTATTCATTTTTTTCCATTAATGAATTGGTTTGGAAAGTTGCTAGTGTTGTTAGCTGGTTTTAAATTAATTTGGTATTTACTTTTTTGAGGATGCCACATGATAACTAATATAAGAAGAATTTGGTATAACTTTTGTTGGTTTATTTTTGGCCTAAAAAATTCTGGAACCTCTAAAAGTAAGCTGAATAATTATATACAGAAAATTATGTATTTCATGTAGTTCTATGCTGAGTTACATATCAAAGATTCTGAATACTCCACTTTAGTAACTCTTACCTGACCAAGAGTCCCATCTTTATTGTTTACCAATAAGTGATCATATAGTCTGCACTTCAGTATCTCTAGTGAGGAGGAACTTACTACCTTCCAAAGAGGCCTGTTTCATTTTTAAACAGTAATAATTGTTAGAAAATTTTAATATCAGGTCCAAATAAATGTTTCTGCGATGTTTACCCATTATGCTTTGTTGTGCCCTCTGAGAATAGCACAGTTAAGTCCTATGTGGTAGCCCTTCAAATACATGAATACAGTTATTACATTTTTCCTAAATATTCTCTTTTAGCTAAACACTGCCAGTTTATTTAATTGATCCTCCAGTGGCATGTTCTCTAATTCTCTCATCACCCTGGTTATTCTTCTTGACATTCTTTCTTTCCTAAAATTTGGTACACAGAATTGAACATCAGAGCAGAGTATAGCAGAATAATTATCTTCCCTTGTTCTGCGAACAAAGTGTCTATCTCAGTATTGCAGCCTAAGCTGCTATTCACTTTTTTAGTTGCCATGTTACATTGTTGACTCATTGAGTTTGCTGTTCACTAACACCCTTAATTTTTTTCCACAGGAAATGTTGTCTAGCCATATCCTCCCATCCTTTATTTGTAAAGTTGATTTTTTAAAAATCGCAGTGTAGAATTTTGTGTTCAGGAACTAAAATATCTGAGTGAGCAATTAAATTAGTGGCTTTATTTCTGTGTGCAAGAATAAGTAACAAAGTACATTAGAAATTCTAACATAAGATGTCATCTGTATCTCTGCCAGAGGCTTGGTGGGATGAAACTGATGGCTAGAATGTAACTCTGGAAGAGTATTCTCTATTCATAAGAAATAAGATATGCAAATGGAGTTAGGAGATGTTTTTTGCTGGTAGGTTGAGTGGGAAAAGAAAGGGGTAGCATGATTTAATAAAAAAGTAATAGTTAGCACTTATATAGCACTTTTAAGTAGATTGTAAAGAAATACTCGTGAGAAAATCTAAGAATGAGAGAAGGAAAACTTGGTGAAGAACATGTAAGTGAAGATCAACAGAGCTAGAAGTGATACTGTTAGGACATTATACTTTTCTTCATGAAGAAAAAGGAGGTAGATTATAAACCTGAAGCATGGTCATTTGTGATATAGTAGTAGCAGGGGACTTTAATTATACGTGCATCTACTAGAGTTCTGTTAATGCACAAAGCAGAGCAACTAATGGTTTTTCACTTTGCTTTAAGGGTAATTAAATTTTTAAAGGGTGAAAAATCCAACAAAGGGAAGTGTTATTTTGGATCTGATTGTTAACTACAAAGAAGCTTTGCTAAAATTAGTCTGTTTTTTAGCACTACTAGTCTAGTTACCTTGTTAAGAGAGTACATAAAATTAGTCTAAACTGACTGGATTTTATCTCATGGTAGATTTTTAGTCATTGCTGGACTTTTCCTTAGTGCTCACTATATACCATTCTATGATAACATGTTTCAGAATTTTGTCAGGAATAGAAGTAAGGCTTAATGACTTAAAGAATACAGATTCTTACCTCTTCCCTTTTTGAAAACTGGGACATTTTCACTAATCTAATTCTGCCACATCTCTTACTGTTCAAGATGAGTATATGTCTTCCATATGCTAGGCACAGGGTTAAGTGCTGAGAATAGAAAGAAAAACAACATAAGAGCTCCTAACACTCAGGGAACTTCTCTTCCATCAGAGGAGACATGTATATATGTAAGTCTTTATCAAACTGATATAAAATTAATACCACACAATCAGGGAGGGGGAGGAAAGGATTTATATAAAGGGTGATGATTGAATTGAATGTTTAAGGAAGTGAGAGATTCTTTGAAACTTAAGTGAAAGGGACCTGCATTCTCTGCATATAGGGTATGACCAATGCAAAACAACAGGTAGAGTGATGTGTGAGAAAGAGCGAACAGCCAGTTTGGCTAGATCCTGAAGAAGAACAATAAGAAGAACAGTGATCTATAATGGGGTCGGTAAGTAGTTAGGTTTGTGCTTGAGATGAATCACTTTGGCAGCTGGGGATGCCAGATTGGGGAAAGGGTGGACCTGAGACAGAGATCTATCAGAAGATTTGCACTTTTCCAGGAGAGAAATGATGAGGTCCTAAACTAAGGTGGCAGATGTATTAAAAAGTGGACACAATTGAGAGAGATTGTGGAAGTAGAAAGTTCAAGATATGGCAATTGATTGGGTCTGTGGGGTGAGGGAGAAAGAGACATTGAGGCTGATGAGATTGGAAACCTTGGAGACTAGAAGAAAGGTGGTGCTTTCTATTAATATAATGTAGTTTAGAAGAGATGGATGAGTTTTAGGGGAAGTTCTTTTTTGGGTATATTGAGTTTGAGATGTCTGTTAGATATCCAGTTTGAGATGTTTAACAGGTAGGCACACTATTAGCTGTATATATAGACCTGTGAATATTCTGCATAGTCTCCTGTGGTTACTGTATGAGAAATGTACTGAGGACAGAACTTTGGGGACCATTCCCAAGTACAGATTGTAATATGGTTAATGAGCCAGCAGAGGAGTTCACCCAGTATATCTGCCCATTCTTTGAGTGCTCTAGAAGATACTTTGACAAGAGATAGTGGTTCATTGAGGACAATTCCTCACTTATCTTAGATTTCTACTTCCTGGTTCCATTTTTGTTTCTATTCCAAAGAAAACAAAATCAGAAATGAAATGAGTTGATTAGTTCAGTCTTCTTTTCATTGTCTGTCATTCTGTCCTCCCTTTCCCCCTCCTCCTATAGCAGTTACAGCCCTTTTACAATGTTAATACACTATCATAGGTGGAAAAGGAAACATATTTTGTCTTTAGTATTAATTGCCATGAATATTTCATTCTTGACTTTAGTTCTCCTAATTGAATTCTTATGAGACTGCTATGCTAGTCTATTTTTTGTTATTTGCCTTTGGTTTCCTCTTCTATTCATGATTTAAAAATCTGAGTTGTTTGGTGAGTCCTATGCATCTACATCAATCTCTATAATGCAGTTTCTATTTTTCTCCCCCTCATTTGAATAATTTATCTTCGTAGAACTGAAGAGACTAATGTAGTTGCACAGGGATAGCTATCTCAGAATATACTCAGAATATACCGTTCTCTTCCCAAATCACAAAGCCCACTAAGTTCTAGTTTGTCTGATATGTATGATTGATATGTTTATTTTGACAAAGCAGACATTTTCTAACATGATTCATTTTGAAACTGCATAGTAGCAATGTCAAAAGTATCATCCTGAGGAATTTTCCTAAGTTATTGATCAGCTTTTTGCTATAGTTACTAAGTCTGTCACTGTAGAAGTCTTCACTACTATTTTGAATAAGCAAATCCTTTATTATGGATATATAGCACATTTAAGACAATTGACAATATAAATACATGTATTAAATATTCAGGAGTTGCTCAATGATGAGTGTTATTTGTCCTGGTGTTCTGACTTTAATAATATGTATTAATGTCGGTTTATTCTATATTGCTTCATGTATTTTTCTTGTCATTGTGTTTCTACTGTAGGAATTTATTCTTCTGTGCCTATTGAAGTGCCTCAGAATCATAAGCGTTTCATCTGTGATTTGACCCAAGCTGATCGTCATGCTATCTTTGATTATGTCCTTGAAGAGACAAAGAAACAGCGATCCAGATCACAGATCACTGAAAATGACAGTGACCTTTTTGTAGATCTGGCTGCTAAAGTCAATCAAGGTTTGAGATATATACTGGTTAAATATTTGTTATTTGATATAGTATTAAGATTATAGTCATTTATCTTATCTAGCAAATATCTTTTCTGTCATCCCTAACTTGAATCTCTCCCAGCTGTGAAACCAGATGTTTTCCCATTGAAAATGAAAATATGCAGATGTATAGTAATTTCAGGCAGCACAATTGTTGAGGTTCATGATTCTCAGATTTTATATGTAATATGTATGTATCCATATCCATATATATATATATACATACACACACACATTTCTCCCAGTACTTATTTCTATAGAAAATTTATTCTGTTTGTGGTGACATTTATGCTGATTAGATGGAAGCCTTTCACTGGAAGCACCTTTTATTACTGCTGTATGTCTTCTTTCTGCCTGCTGTTCTTCCCCTTATAGAAATAAATATTTTACTCACTTGGCAAAAAAAAAAAAAAAAAAAAGATTATAATCATTTAAAAAATTTTTTTTTCTTTTTTTTTTTAAATAACTTTTTATTGATAGAATACATGCCAGGGTAATTTTTTACAGCATTTTCCCTTGCATTCACTTCTGTTCCGTTTTTTCCCCTCCCTCCCTCCACCCCCTCTCCTAGATGGCAAGCAGTTCTTTACATGTTGAATAGGTTACAGTATATCCTTGATACAATATATGTGTGCAGAACCGAACAGTTTTCTTGTTGCATAGGGAGAATTGAATTCAGAAGTTATAAATAACCCGGGAAGAAAAACAAAAATGCAAGCAGTTAAAAATTTCTTTAAAAAAGTGAATTACATCTTCCTAATCAGTGAAATTCCATGTATGTGTTTATATGGGACTTTTGAATAGGCTTGAATCCCTCTTTTTATTAATGTAAGAACTCTGTTTCTACTTTTATTGCTATTTGGCCTGTTGATGTAAGGCAGAATTTTTCACTTTTTTAATGAGTGCACTACAGTTGAAATGTTATTTGATTTACTATGATCACTGAGTTTTTAAGAAAAAAGAATTTTGAGGATATGATCATTGTGGTTTTTTTTTTTTTTTTTTTAGATGATAGTCAGAAGGGTCCAAAATCTCATCTTGAAATTCTGGCAGAAATGAGAGATTATAAAAGACGACGTCAGTCCTATAGAGCGAAGAATGTTCATATTACCAAAAAGTCCTATACTGAGGTAAGTGATGACCAGAAAATGATTTGTTTGTTTTGAATTCCTACTTTTAAAATCTCCATGGAACCCCAAGATGCTGCAGGGATATTTTGGAAAATGAAAAGTATAGCTGGGGTAGACACTTAATAGCATGTAGTATCTTTTTACTCAAAAAATTCATTCTTTGATAAGGAATGGGTTTTCAGAATGTGTAAAACAGTACAGAGGGACTTTATAGCCTTAAACAGTTCTTAGAAGATGATCATAAGTGCCTTTATGAACTTAGCTGATATGTAGGTTAAGAACTCTTAATATTTTACTACTTAGAGGAAAATTAGAGTATGAAAATAGTTTCATACTATTCTGTATTTTGATGGCAGCAGAAAGTCTTTGATTTATATAAAGTGAAACACAGTATAAAATTGATTCTGATTTTGACTTATCTCCTTTGCCCTTAACATATTTTATTTTATGTCTAACTTATAATGAGTGTCTTTTCTTCCCTATTTGATTATAGTCTCCGTAAGGACAGGGATTGTGTTATTTTTATGTTTTTTGTATCTCTCATGCCTTGCATCTAGTATAATTAATAAATAATATTTTTAATTCATGTGTTATTTATTGTAGCTCTAGTCCATACCAAACAATCATATATTCTTTCTTATTTAATGTATTTTTTCAATAACTATAATCCCTTTGAGGTCAGGTAGCATTTAAAAATTTCATATGTATTTCCCATTATATTTAACAGAATATTGGGTACACAAAATACTACTTTTTCCCTACCAAGCAGCTAATTGTTTCATTTTACTGTTAAAAACCTTCTAGTGATTCACCATTTCTCTCTCAGCTGGTTTTTAATCTTCATCCTTGATCTCTTAACCCTTGCAATTGTGTATATATCATCTAATCTTTTTTTTCTCTAATATGTTAGCTTTCTTTGATTCTAAGAATATGACCTTGCTGTCTAGCTTATATGAGACACTTCCAGTTCTGAATTTATTTTCCCCATTTTCTTTTTCCTTTCCTAACCTTCTTTTCTTAACTTTGAAGAGCCTTCTTAGCTTCTCTAAAACTTTACTTAGTTACACAGAAGGGAGAAAAAGGCACCCTATAGAAATTGTCTCTATTTATAAACAGTTTCAGAATCACTGTGGACACTAGTTAAAGGAGGCTGAGAGAGAAAAATGGGGTATGAAAGAAATATAAATGGTCCCTGTTCTCAAAGAATTTCCAGTTTACTTAGTAAGTCAGAATAAAAACTTCTGAAATGACTGAATGGTTCCATATTTTGCATATCAGATATAAATTTCTTTGTCTACCTCCTCTCATTTGCAATGAATACTTTCCCATATTCTTTCTCTACCCAGGTGATTAGAGATGTGATCAGTGTGCACATGGCAGAGCTCAGCAGTCATTGGCAGGAGGAAGTGGAACAAGCAGAGGATGATGCTGAAAATGCTTGTAACTCAGCCAAATCTTCAGGAAGGTGTGTGCATCACTTTTTTGGCACTGTCAAAAAAGTTCTTTTCTGAGCTTGTTCTCTTTAAATTCATAAAGTCTGCCATAATTCTAGAATTTTCAGAACTATTTAAAACAATTTAATTTTTTTTTGTTTTTTGTTAAATACTTCTTGGTTTTATTCAAGATGAGATCTTTTTCCTGGGCTGCTACTATAATAATCCTCTTAGTTGTGCCATAGGATTGTCTTGTAAATGCAATTGCCTTATAATCTGTTTTTTTTCCATTTTACCTCTCAGAAGAGTGGTGAAAGAAATCACTTGTTTGATTTTGAATTCCACTATGGAGAAAATTGTATTACTTTGAGATTGCATTGTTTAAAATATTGTACATGGGTGTGGCATAGCTTTCTTTTGCACAAAGAAGAGGAAAGGAAAGACGCCTACTTAGGATTCACTGGCTAATATTGCTTTCCAGAAAGGAGGAAAGAAGGTCAGCTTCGGTAGATTCACGACAGTCTGGGGAAAGCCATAAAGATGCCGACCACTCAAGACACAGAAGAGATAGAAGTCGGAGCCCAAGGAAACGAAAAAGAAGTAAGGAAAAGGAGAGAGAGAGGGACTTACGGAGAAAGAGAGAGAGGTAAGTTTAAGCACCTTCTTATAAACTATCATCAAGGTCAGCCTTACCTTATCTGTTAGTGGAGTGCTTACCTGCTGCCCCCTGGCAGCTGGTGGTGCAGTGGGTAGGGTTCTAGGCCTGCAGACAGGGACACCCGAGTTCACATACACCTCACACTTACTAGCTCTGTGACTCTAGGCAGATTTCTGCTTCAGTTTTCTCAGCTGTAAAATGAGAATAATGTCACTTAATTCTCAGGGTGGTTCTGAAGTTTGTGAGATAATATTTATATAGCACTTGGCTTGGCACATAGTAGGCCCTTAATAAATACTTATTTTCTTCCCTCCTACTGTGTTGTTATTGTTATTCAGTCATTTTCAGTTGTTTCTGACACTTCTCCAGCTCATTTTACAGATGAAAAATGGAGGCAAACAAATTAAGTGACTTGCCCAGGATCACATAGCTAGTAAATGTCTGAGCCCAGATTTGAAATCAGTTCTCCCAAACTCCAGGCCAGCTGTTCTACCTAATGGACCATCTAGCTGCCTGCTAGTACTTGTCAGCTAAGAATAGCTGAGGCACAGGCCTTGATGTTAGGGGGCTTAGAGTCTAACATGGCAGAGAGGTAAATACCTACAACTGTGAGAAAGGGCTGACAACCGAAGGGGAAAGGATGCTCTGTACATGTGGCGAGAGGACGTGCTCGCTTTCTCATGTAACATCAGGGAGAGTTCGTAGAGATGGTCTTTGAGTGGAGCCTTGAAAGAGGACGTATGCCTGTGTGGAGACTCTGGACTAGGCACTGAGACTAGGAGTGCTGACCCGCTGGCTCTGGGACTTAGAGGAGAAGAGAAGATGAGGCAGTGGCCTCTCATGCCTGGGGGTTGTGATTTTGGAGCCTCTTGTTTTATTTGGTGGGTCATGTGGAGGAGTGATGAGGAAGATTGCTTAGGCAGTAGTATGGGACCTCTGTTGGAAAGGGAAAAAAGCCAGGGAGGTGGGAGGCTGGTAGGGTGGTCCAGACTACCAGAGGAGAAAGCTACAGTATGTGAGAGAAAAGGTGGAGGTCGAGGTAATGGCATTGCCATCAAAGGGATGATGTATGAGGAGGGCAATCAGAGAGCATGTCAGTTTTTGAGTCTGAAATGGCAATGATATTAAAAGAAATGGGAGAAGAGGGCAGTTAGGTAGCACAGTGGATAGAGCACTGGCACTGGAGTCACGAGGACCTGAATTTAAATGTGGTCTCAGACACTTGGCACACACCAGTTGTGTGACCCTGGGCAAGTCGCTTAATCCCTAATGCCTTAGGCTTCCCTCCCCCCCCCAAAAAAAAAAAAAAAGAAAAGAAAGAAATAGATATGTTAGATCATTTCTTGCTTTCTTTTTCTTGTTTTTAGTTTATATTAGCATGAGCTATACTTTGGTGGGCCAGGAAAAAGATCTAAATCCTCAGATTCATTAATTTTATTCTTTTATCATGACTCTTATAAGGATTTTAATGATTGAGATCACTAACACATTGAGTGATTTTTTTTTTTTTTATTTACTGTGGATTTCAAGTTTCTTTATTATGTGCTACTACTACACTGATTAATTCTATTCAAAGAATACCACATTATTTGTAGGCTCAGGTTTAATCCTTAATTCACAGAAATGAATTTTTACTTTGTGATCCTTTCTGGTTAATGGAAATATATTGCCTTTCTCTGGTCTGCTTTTGATGATTGCTTATTCTTGGATTTTTACTAATTGTGTCTTATACCTAAATTTGTAGTTTGAATGTTAAGTGATTTATCTGTTCTTAAATTATTAAATTTTTTGAAACTGACATTAAAATATTTAATAGCTTATAGTATCTTTTTTTATTTCAGGGATGAAGAAAGGCATCATAGCCATAAAAGAAGAAAATAGCAGAGTAAGAGTCAGGAAGATAAATAGAAATATTTATGCATATGTGTTTATTAATGATGTTTATGTAATAAGAACTAATGATGATAGTTCAACTCTCTCAGCTACTTGAGGGACCAAGGAATATAATATACTTATTTTTGTTATAATTGCATTTTGTTGGGACTGTGTGTAATTAAAATGTCTGTGTAATGGTCAAATTATTATTGTTTTTATCAATAAACATTACTATCAGACTTTGTTGGTTGCTAAAAACCTTAATTATATACTTTAATTTCCTCATTGTGAGGAGATTGCCAATTTCTTATTTCTGACTTTGTTGGAGAGTTTTTTTTCTTCTTGATCACTTATAACCTTTATCATAAAATGCTTAACCCAATCTAAATAAGAAAGCATTTGTTGGAACAAAAGTCTTAAGCCAAGAAATTTGAGACTTGACAGAGTCAAAGAACAAAGTTTTCTCAAGATTTCATTATTTCTTTGAGCTTTTGACAATTCAGGTGAAAAATTGGCACAAATGTCAAATATTTAGAATTTTTTTGTTTTTATTTTTGTTAAATATGTTAAAATATATGTTAAATACAATATATGTATACATATCCATACAATTATTTTGCTGCACAAGAAGAATTGGATTTTGAAATAATGTAAAATTAACCTGAAAAAGAAATAAAAAATGCAAGCAGACAAAAACAGAGGGATTGGAAATGCTTTGTAGTGTGGTTCACACTCATTTCCCAGAGTTCTTTCGCTGAGTATAGCTGGTTCTCTTCATTATTGAACAATGGGAACTGATTTAGTTCATCTCTCTGTTGGAGATGGCCACGTCCATCAGAATTGATCATCATATGGTATTGTTGTTGAAGTGTATAATGATCTCCTGGTCCTGCTCATTTCACTCAGCATCAGTTCATGTAAGTCTCTCCAGACCTTTCTGAAATCCTCCTGTTGGTCATTTCTTACAGAACAATAATATTCCATAATATTCACATACCACAATTTTTTTAGCCATTCTCCAATTGATGGGCATCCACTCAGTTTCCAGTTTCTGGCCACTACAAACAGGGCTGCCACAAACTTTCTTGCACATACAGGTCTTTTTCCCTTCTTTAAAATCTCTTTGGGATATAAGCCCAGTAGTAATACTGCTGGATCAAAGCGTATGTACAGTTTGATAACTTTTTGAGCCTAATTCCAAATTGCTTTCCAGAATGGCTGGATGTATTCACAATTCCACCAACAATGTATAAGTGTCCCAGTTTTCCCACATCCCTTCCAACATTCCACATTATCTTTTCCTGTCATTCTAGCCGATCTGAGAGGTATTTAGAACTTAAATGAAAAAATGGCCTTTCATCTGGTAGCCCTGGGTTAAAAATTCTAATATGCTTCCCAAGTAAAAATGAAGCTTGAATTCTTTTAAGTTAATAGACAGTGACGGAATAGCTATTAAATTTGGCTCACCAATTATCTTAGTTTTCATCATATCTGATATCTGTAAGATTTATGAATGGGAACCTTCATGCACAAAATTATGCTTTCTGGATTTATGAATAGCCATAAATAGCCTTAGGTTAAAATTTTAGGACTCTTACTAGTAAGAGTTTTTCTTTTAAATTTTGTTACAGGCATGACTCGTACTTTATAAGTAATCCCTGCTACTAAGGAGTTTGCAATGAGCTAAGCTGATACCAGGTGTCTGTAGCAAGTTCAACATTAATGTATTGAGCCTCTTTGTCCAGAGGGAGCACTAGGTTATCTAGAAAATTGTCAAACAAACCCAACTCAAAAATGGAGCAGGTCAAAGCTCCTGTGCTTGAGCAAAGTGAGATTGGGTTTAAAGGTAACCCCTACACTGGAGGCTAGGAGAGATGTGGAGGAGACAAGTTTTCAAAAAAATATATTACCACATAATTTACTTGTGGATAGGTACTGTTTTTCTTGTGTTTTATTTTTTGTTTTGTTTTTTAGATGTAGAAAAATTATTTCTTCCGCTGAAGAAATTGCCTTTCAAAATTCATTCTTATATGAATAAGAGATAAAACATCCATTAGATTCTTTATATATTTTCAGGAGGTAAATATAAGGTTCTGGGATGCTTTCAACAGCTGAGTCTGACATTTACATTTACTTCAGCAGATATGCTGAGCATGTCCTAAGATCTGGCTAGCCGGGCATTGTTACAGGTATTCACTTTTTAAGAAGATTCCGTCAGTGGTCATTTACTTGTTTTGAAATGTATGCTAAGTTGGATGTGATTTCTAAGAATCAGAATTTCCTGACCTCAGAGGGAAAAAATCAGCAAGTCAGGAGGATCAAGCAATTAGTGAATTGGGCTTGCTTTAGAAAGCAAATGTTCACAGGGCCATATACTTGTAACTGCTATTGCCAGTGAAGGTATTGGGGGACAAGGAGGGAAAAGGTTCAAGAGAAAACAAGTGGCTGGATTCCCACATATCAAGGCCCAAAGTCCATGCATTAATATAAAGAGCATCATTTGAATTTCTCACTGGAATGTTTTATGTTTTTACCAACTATAAAAGAAAGTCTTGGGGCAAGTAGATGGCTTGGTGGATAGAACATTGGATTTGGAATCAGGAGAACCTGAGTTCAAATTTGAACTCAGACATTTGATACGTAGTAGCTCTGAGCAAATCACTTAACCCCAATTACCTCAAAACAACAACAAAAAAGTCTTTATGTAACGGTTACTTTATAAAAAGTAAAACTGAATGCTAGATTGTTTTGTCTTAGAGAGAAAAAATTAGTGGAAATAAAAAGAAGAGGGAGATGAAAAATGATATAGAGAAGAGGAATACATAAAATGAGACAATTTAAAACTAAATTGTAAGGAGAGTATATGTAAATATCTAAAATGGATATCTGTGAAACATTTAATAAAATAAACTTGGGGGAAAAAAAGTATGTTGCATAGGCTTCCCTGAACATATTAATGTTTTTTGACGAATATGGAATGTATTTAGAAGAGATGTGCATGTTTAGCCTGTATTGGATTGCTTGTTGTCTATGTAAGGGAGTAAAAGGGATGGAGGGAGAAAAATTTGGCATATGAGGTTTTGCAAGGGTGAATGTTGAAAACTATCTTTGCATGTATTGGGGAAAAGAAAAATGCTATTTTAAGAAAGAAAAGAAAATATTAGTTCTTTTAAACTATTATCAGTCCTTTTATATTCATTATTTTTAAAATATGGAGATTTATCTCCCAGACTATGGAGATTACACTAAGGTAAACTTTGCCACTGACATAAACACCAAAAAAAGTCAAAATGATTTATTTAATAACGGATTGAATTAAAACAATTTAAATTTAATTTTGCCTATGGTAATTAATTGTAATAAAATTTCATTTTACAAAATAAAACCATACCCTGGAGCAGATACTTGTGATGTTTAATTCTCTACAGAGCGACCTCTTTCTTATAAGATAATGGAAATGGCACTTAATTGACTTTAGGAATGGAGACCTGGATTTGGGTCTCAGTGCTGCTGGTTCTTACAAGTTTGAAGACTTTAGTCATGTCGTGCAACCTCAGAGACTTAGATTTGTAAAATGAGAACAATATGCTAACTTACAGAAGTTATTGTGAGGAAAATGCTTTGTAAATCTCTACAAATATAGTTTTTATTCCAGATCTAAAAGCCTAATCCTGTTTTTAAATCCTTGACAAAAAGCAATTTAAACAACAACAATATATATATTTTGTCATTCTACTTAATAATTTGTCTTCCATTGAGTAAGCTGATTATATTTAATTCATGAGCATTTGAGAAGTTCACAAGCATTTTAACAAAATATAATGTGCAAAATTTGAAGTCTGTGGATGCTGTGCTTGAGATAATTAACCCTGTTACAAGCAGGAAATAGGGATTTTCACTTTTTGTCTTAATATCCCAAGGGGCTAGCTTGGGCTGTGCCTAAGATATAGAAGAGATAAAGCATTATTTACTGACTGGCAGGCACAGAGAGCCACAGTGGCTACCAGAATAATGCATTTATAATGGCATTCCTTTGTCATCTCCCTTCCAAAACTAAAATAGTTAACTTTCATTACTCAGATTTAACTTTCCAAGGTGGGACAGGTAATCTAAGGATTTTGGGATTTTGGAAAATATGAAGTGTTTAAAGCTCTGTGTCAAACCCATCAGCTCTGGTGTGGAAGGTGCCTGAGATAGGGTTATCACCACAAAGCCAAAAAAGGAGCCTTTTACTGACAGATGCCAGCTGTATCACTTTAAGAGGGCAGGAAAGGAGACTGATAAGTTATTCCCAAGGTTCTCTAATAATAAGAAGCTGTTTTACTGCTCTCAGACCTCAGAGTTGCTTGCTTTTGTCATCAAGCAATAACAGGTATTGCTTTTCTTTCTCCTCCACATTCTCTTATCTCCCTTCTATTTCTTTCTTCTCTTCCTTGTTCTCCTTCAATCTCCTTTAGTCTTATGTCTCCCAGCAGCACCTACAGAAGAGTATGGTTTCTTTGGTGGCACCCAGGATTAAGTGATTTGTTTATCATTGGAATAAGATCTACTCCCTGGGCAACAAACTTATTCCTTAAAGATTTCCTGTCCCTGCCCCTATCCTCTTAGCCTATTTGCTGCCTATGGGCAGGACCTACTTTGTACAATGTTGTATAAATAAATTATGGTAACTTCCAGGGATGAGGGAACTGCTTGCATGGAGCAGGCAAAGATATACTGTGTGTCTATGTATTGTAAATATAAAAATATACGTGCAGATACACATAAAAACAATGTCACAAAAACTCAGGAGAGGGCATCTAGGAGGAAAGGTATTTAACAGTGTCAAATGCAGGACTAAAGACTCATTGAAATAAAAAGAAAAGCTGGAGAAAAATCTTTGTGTCAAGTCTATTTGAAAAGAAATCTATCATCCAGAATTTATAAGGCACTCAATGGAAATCTATTATCATATTCATTCCCCAATTCAACCCCCCATTGTGTGATTCAAATGACACAGAAGGCAATTTTTAAAAGAAGAAACATGCATTTTATGTATATATGTGTGTGTATATATATATATATGTACACATGTATGAATATAGATGTATTTCTCTAGATATAGACAAAAATATACATAGCAGATCTTTTGCCTGCCCCATGCAGTTTATATGTGTGTATGGATATATGTGTATATATAAATCCATATGCATATATATATACACACACACACATACACACATGTAGTATGAATATATGTATATGAATATGTATGTGTATATTTTTCTCTAGCTCCAGGTGAGATGGTCTAAGAACCCCAGTCTTCAATACCAACTAGTCTGGAAGAGAGCCCTCCTTAAGAGGATGGGTCTGGTTGATTCATTTTTTCTGCATTTTGCTTTGCGTTCCAGAACCGGCTATATAGTGAATCAACAGTCTCAATCATCAGGACTTTGGTTGTCATACTGGAGCCAGCTCCAGGACATCTGTGTATTTTTCAGCTAAAGTATATTATATATTACTATTACATGGATATCATATTTGTTTGGAAGTAGGCCCCTCCAGCCTCTTCCATATGCAACATTACTTCAGTCAAACTGCTGATACTCATAATGAACTAGGTTCATTGACCAGTTTTCTATTCTGTACATGTAAAGTAATGTACTGGACAGACACAGAATAAATGGAAGATAGCCTTGAAAGGAAAGGCTTCCTATAGAAGGTGGTGGTTGTGTTGAATCTTGAAGGAAGGAAGTCAGGAAGGACATCGGAGAGACAAGAATGGGCCATGTTGAGAAGTGGCTTAAATGACAGGTTTTTCTGTTTGATTCCGAAGATATTAGGGAGCCACTGGAATTTATTGAAAGGGTTGAGGTGCAGACAGAGCAACCCCAACTCAGACATTTAGCTATGTGACCCTAACAAGTCACTTAATCTCTGCTCTGGGTTCCTCATTTGTCGGAGAGGGTCAGACTTGATATTTGAATGTGAATTACAGTTCTAAATCTATCATCTTGTGACAGGGTTGAAAAGAACTGCTTTTAAATATATATGTTTGTCCTTGCCAAGTTTTGTTTACATTTTATTGTGGAAAAATATGAGATAACAAAATCTTTCATTTCTAAGCATTATTTGCTGAATTTTTATTTTATCACTGTATGAGAAACCATGTATTCTTTCCTTCTTCTGTTAGTCATGGAATCCCATTTGTGATTTTAAGTACCCAGAAGTCTCTTCCTTTCTCTCTACCTTAGCCTGGTCTTAGGAAGCTCAGGCATCAATGGGAAATTTAATAAGTGTCATATTCCTTCCAGGGATATTGCATCTTAAGCCTTCTCTCTTGTAGTGGAATAAATGATTTTGTCTCCATTTAAAGATATTTAAGAAATGAGGGGGGATTTTATGGGAGTTAGTCTCCTGGAATGACCCCTCTAGGATATATCTATGCCTAGGGGTAAGACTGATTAAGCAGGGATTCTGGTTTGGTTTAGCCTCTTATATTTCAAACATGTCTTTGACCATGTTTATTTATTTTTTATTTTTTAGGAAAATCACTTGTGTATAATTAATCTATAATATGAGGATAAAAATATAGTAATATTTCCCTCTCTTGAATGAAAATAAAAATTAACAAGGAAAATATTTGTAAAACTTTTTAAGATTTTCAGAGACAGGGTGTTATGTAAAAAAAAAAAATATTTTGTAATGTAATTGACTGCAAACCTTAAACCATAACCTTATTTACTCCCATGTGACATCATTAGACTGAATCTGAAGTCACTTAACATTTATAGTTATGAAAGGCTTCCTAGGGAAAGTAATGTCATTTTATTCCCCCACTTCCTCCCCGCTAAAACTAGGGACACATATATGGGAGGAGAACTTTATAATAAGACCTGTGAAGTCAGCTTTGGTAATTAGAGTCAGAAATGCAAAAGGCAATGGAATCAGAAAAATGTTTGTTCCAACTTTAAAATATTGAAACATTTCTAAAAAGGTTTCTCTGGTGTTTCCTGGAGGAAGAGGTAAACTTGACTTCACAGGATATAAAAAGACTAGCTGTTTATTCAGCCTTTCCCTAGTACTGGACATACAGGCTGTTTCTAGATTTTTACTATGGCAAATAAAGCAACTATGAATGCTTTGTACAGATAGGTTGTTCTCCTTTTAACAGCAACTGTAGATTATTACTGGTAGGTGGCATAATGAATAGAAGGCTAAGTCTGGAGTCAGGAAGACTCATGTGGCTTCAAATATATTTATTAGCAGTATGATTCTGAGCAAATCACTTAACATTGTTTGTCTCAGTTTCTTCATCTGTAAAATGAACTAGAGAAGGAAATGGCAAACATTTCAGTGTCTTTGCCAAGAAAACCCAAAATAAGGTCATAAAGAATGAATCACAATTGAAATAACTGAACAAGATCAGCTTTGTGGTCTTAGAAATAGACAAGTAGGGTCAAAATATATGGTCGTTTAAAAACTCAAATTGTATGTTGGCAGATTGTTTTCAAAAAAGCTTTTATAGATTTCATCCCATCAAAAAAAGTAAGCATATTTATTTCCCTATAACCCTCTCTCTTTTCCATTAATTATTTTAAGCTATTTTTGCCAATTGTCTTGCCTGAGCTTTGTTAATACCTTTATGGTGTTTTACTTTGCATTTCCCTGATTATTAGAATCTGAATAACTTTGCAAGTGCTTATTGGCAATATGTTTCCTATTCTCTTAGATGAATTATGGATTGTTTCTGTGATTTGTTATTTGACCCACTCATTCTATAGAATTAGATTGTCTTAATTTCCACTTGGTTTTTAGTCTATGTTTCCCCGACCCTTTATTGAATATAGTTTTTATTGCATTGTGGTCTGAAAAGGAAGCATTTACTATTTCTGCCTTTTTGCATTTGATTGTGAGATTTTTATGCTCTAATACATGGTCAGTTTTTGTGTAGGTGCCATGTACTGCTGAGAAAAAGGTGTATTCCTCTATGTTCCTATTCAATTTTCTCCATATGTTTATCATATGTAGGTTTTTTAGGATCCTATTAACTTCCCTAGTTTCTTTCTCGTTTATTTTGTTGTTAGACTTGTCTGATTCTGAAAGGAGAAGGTTGAGATCCCCCACTAGAATAGTATGCTGTCTATTTCTTCCTGTAATTGATTTAAAATCTTCTCTAAGAATTTGCCTGCTCTACCACTTGATGCACATACATTTAGTATCATTTCTATTTCATTATTTATTATACTCTTTATCAAGATGTACTTTCCCTCCTTATCTCTTTTAAAAAGATCTATTTTTACTTTTGCTTTATCTGATGTCAAAATTGCTATCCCTGCTTTTTTTTTTTTACTTCAGCTGAAGCATAATAAATTCTGTTGCAGCCTTTTACCTTTACTTTGTATGTGTCTTTGTGTCAATTATGTTTCTGGTAAGCAACATATTGTAGGATTCTGTTTTTTAATCCACTCTGCGATTTGCTTCCATTTTATAGGAGAATTCATCCCATTCACATTAAGAGTTATGATTACCAGCTCTGTATTTCCCTCCATCTTATTTTCTCTCCTGTGTATACTTTTGTTCTCTCCACTCTGTCTTTGGAGTCAATTTTTTTTTACCCACTCCACCCACTACTTTATCTCCTATCAACCCTCCCCTCCCTTACCTTCTTTCCTAGTGTTTCTGTCCTCCCTTATATCCTATCCCTCCCTTTTTTTTTCCTCTTTCTCCTTCTACTTCTTTATAGGATTAAAGAAATTTCTATACCCAACTGAATGATTAAGTTATTCCTTCCTAGACCCTAAACTGATGAGATCAAGCTTCAGACAGTGCTCATCTCCTTCCTTTCCTCTCCCTCAATTGTAATAGGTCTTTTGAGTCCCTTGGTGTGAACTAATTGTTCCATTATACCTTCCCTTTCCTTTTCCAATACAGACTTTTCCCATCCCTTAATGCCATTTTCTTTGATGTCATCATATCAGAGTCCATTCACAAGCTCATTCTTAGTCCATGTAATGTCCCCTTTTATATGCCCCAGTGTCAGGTACAGTTCTCTAGAATTACAGATATTGTTTTCCCATCTTAGGATGTAAACAGTTTAAATTTAAATATATATTTCCCCCCCATTTACTTTTCTATGGTTCTCCTCAGCCCTGTGTTTACAGATTAAATTTTCTATTTAGTTCTGATTTTTTCAATAGAAATGATTGAAAGTCTCTTATTTCATTGAAGCTTCATCTCCTCCCCTGAAAGATGATGCTGAATCTCTCTGGGTAATAAACTCTTGGTTGTAACTCCAGGTCCTTTGCCTTTTGAAAAATGGTATTCCAGGTCCTTCAACTATGTTTCCTCTTTTGAAAATTGTGTCACTTGAGCCACTTTTCCTTTGGGGAATGAATGATAGATTTGCATGAGGGAGGAACTTATAGATTCTGTACGTCAAATTTTTTTTTGACATAGACTTTACACAAAGATTTTACTTTAGTTTTTATTTTGAAGATTGCCTTTAGCTTGCATCTGATACTGTTAACACCTATTCCTTCTATAAGCTCTCTCCTCTGTTTTTTTGGGGACCCTTCTCTCTCTTGGTAATCCTATCTAGTAATCTGAGGTCTCTCTTCAATCTCCTTTGTTGGGTCATCATTCATGTCTCACCCTCTGATTATGAACATTCCTTAAATCTCTGTCCTGGACTTTCTTCTCACTCTTTATACATTCTCATCAGTTGCTAGGGTTTAATTGTCATTACAATACAGATGACTCCCAATTCTGCATATTCAGACTTTCTCCCAAGCTGTACTAAACTGCCAACTGCCTGTTTGGATATTTTGAACTGGATGTCTATCCCAAGTCATCTCAAACTCGGTATGCACATACATATGAATTCATTCCCCTAACTTGCCCTAGAACAAGCAGATTGGGGTCCTAGAAGGGTGATGTTACTTTGAGATCTAGGGGTAAAATTGTGGTGGCTATCCTCCCAACTTTATAGCCCTGACTGGTGTGCTTCCCATTAATAATCAGCCAGTAGATCAGATAGTTTGTATCAAAGGCATTAATTCAAATGGCATAGAAAGATCGATTGTTATTATAATGTTCTCTCTCATAGATACAGAATCTCTAAAGAATAGCAGGGTTGGGAAGAGGAGCAGGAAGGGATAATATGCATAGACATTAAAAAAGTAATGGTTATTTGTCCTTCATTCTCAGAGAACTATGATATCACTGATGTGATGCCATGACATACAAGTGAATTGGATTTAAGTGAGAGATGGCTGTGCAAAGTCACCAGCACCAGACCCATTTGGGTCAGTGGCCAGGTATAGATCAGGATGACAGGAGATAGTATGGGAATCCTTGGCTTTTTAAAGAAAGTCTTAACAAGTCTTAGTTTAATCGAGGCAAACATGTAGGAAACTATGTGGCCAAGGCAACTCATTATGCTGAGTGGAGCTTTGATGTCCTTTTCTTGGATTGTCTAAACAGCATTTGCTGTAAAGTATGGGAGGGTTGATAGGTGAGGCTCCTCCAAAGGCATGGTATCCTTGTTAGATGGATCCATTGAGTGCTGGACTGGGACAGGCAGGTTCTGGACTGGCTCCTTACTCGTCACAATTGATGTAGGGCTGGACTGGGCAGGTTACTTATTAGATGGGCTAGCTCCTCCCTGACTCATTCCTTTTCAGGCGGGTTGGAAAGGTCACCCAGTGTTTGGGCTAGCTTTTCCCAGATCATGGATAAGTATCTCAGTTACTTGGTTTGGTCACTGGATAGCCTGACCAGCCATTGTCTCTATTTCCACCAGCTTCTAGATCAGCATGATGTTACTGCACTCCTTACAACAGAACTGCTATTGAGCTTTCATTCAGGGAATGACCTATGCCACCCCTTTCCCTTTGGCTCTGAAGTTTCTTTCCCAGGCAAGAAGTGAGAAAGGCATCCTCTCCTTTTTAACAATTCTTCCTGGTTCAAGTAGGGTTCTCTTAGTGAGATATTTCATCCTTACTTAAATAAGTGCTGCTTTATATAGCACTTTAAGGTTTGAAAAGCACTTTACATAATATTATTTCATTTAAACCTCACAATAGTCATTTTTCAGTCATGTCTGACTTTATGACTCCATTTGGGGTTTTCTTGACAAAGATATTGGAATGTTTTGTTATTTTCTTCTCTTGCTCATTTTACATTTGAGGCAAACAGGGTTAAATGATGTGCCCTGGGTCATAAAGCTAATAAGTGTCTGAGGCCAGATTTGAACTCAGGGCTCCAGGTCAGATGCTACTTAGCTGCCCAAACCTGTGAGATAAGTGCTGTTATCACCATATTTTAAAAATAAGGAAACTGGGACACATAGAGTGACATAACTAGGATGTATTGTACGAGGTTGAATTTGAACACGTTAACCCCTTCCCCAAGCTAGCATTCTACCCATTTCACCCTGCTTTTAAAGCTCTGTCCCATGTTGAAATATCAAGAAAATGGGCCTATCTTTTTTAGAGGAGGACTGTCTGATCCTTCTTATGTGGTAGGAGTATTCTACACCAAAGAACTAGTTTATGATTAAAAACAACAGTAGCTGCATCTTACAATTATATGACTTTTTAAGTTAAAAAAATGTTTTCTCAACTCTTTTTCTGGCTCAACCATTCCTCTGCAGCCTTCATGGCTGACTCATCTCTATTGATCTTCTCTATCATGCCACAGAAAACTGCTTTACCCTGGAGTCTCACTGTATCCTGGGGCTACTTTTCATATTTCTTTCCCAAGAATTATTTGCTGATTATCATCTTATGAAGAACAAATTAACCTATTGCTTTTGTAATGGGTGTTTATAATGACTCTTGGAGATATTTTAGGAGAGAAATAATTATTAGTAACTAATAATTTGGGGAAAGCTAGAGTTTTTCTCTTCTTCTAAAGTCCTGATTTTTAAAAGTTAAAAGTACAGTCTCTTGAAAGATATTACTGATAAGGAGATTGAATAAACTGGGCTCAATCTTGTCAGATTTAAGGAATCTAATCTAAAAGGTGGGGAAGTCCATTTTCTTCTACTCAAGCTTCTAGTTCTTTGGTCTAGATAGCTGGGAGTGGACTAAGGAGAGAGTTAGTTTCTCTGTGCAAGAGTGACATGTCACTCTTAGTCCCTCATTTTAATATAACTCACCTATATTGTATCCAATCAGAATTGATTGCAACCTCTCAGAAACACCTTACTTTTTGAAGGGTATGTAAACCATGAGTCCACTGCCATGATTGATTGTCTTTGGTTCAAGAGAAATGGTCACATAATCATCCTTTTATTTATTTTATTTGGCCTTATTAATAAAATAATATAAAATAATAAAATAGAAAATAAAACAAAATGATTAAATTATCCAGAAATTATGTCTCTCAAATTTTTTTAATAGCCACATGAGAAAGAAATAGTATGAGGTCAGTATTTTCCAACATGTTTAGGTTTCTTCTTCTCTTGCTCTTGAATAGCTAATATGTACACATTTTTAAAGTTTGTAAAGCAATTTACATTATCTCATATTATCTTTAAAATAACCCTGAGAGTTAAGAGATCATAAGGTTAGAATTACTAACATAATCATTTCAGTCACCGAGCAATGGGCTGCAGAAAGAAATGGCAAACCACACTAGCATTTTTGCCAAGAAAACCCTAACTGGGGTCATATAGTGTCAGATATACTAGAGAAAAAAATAACTAAGATACTTCCTCTGACTTCATGGAGTTTATAATGTAGGCAATATAACCCTGTGTGAGGAACTTAATAGGTATTTGCCTCAGTTTAACCTATTATAAGAAGGGAATAATAATATCTTCTATCACATCTGATTATTGTATATATTAAATAAGAATATTTTTATAGTGCTTAGTACAATGCCTGGCATATAGCAGATATTTAATCTTTATTCCTTTCTCATAAATAAATAAATAAATAAAAATATAAATATATATATATATCATATATACATACTTTCAATGATTTTACATATAAATGCTTATTCCTTTCATATATGTATGTATAAATATGTGTGTTCATACATTTTTCAGTAATATAAACAATACTTGCTCTTTTCACATGCATACATACATGTGTATACTTTCAAGGATTTTATATATAAATGCTTATTTCTTTTATATATGTATGTGCTTTCAGCGATATAAATAAGTACTTTTTCCTTTCATATACACACACTACTTCCAATGATATATATATATATATACATATACATATATGTATATATATATACACACGCACACACATATATATATTAAAAAAATTTTTTTTTTGTCTTTATTTGCTTTATTTGGAAAATAGGCCAAAGAACTAGAAACCTTCTTTCATGATACGTAGGCATCCCAGAAACTGGTGCACTAATTTCCCCTCACTAAGCATCCATTAAAGTGCTTTTATTATTTATTTCTCTATGCTTGCCAACTTCCTTCCAGTTTAAGAAGCATGCAATAATTCTTTCAGTTGCAAAGTCCCATATTCATGACTTTTTTTTTGGAGGGGTATTTAATATATATATATATATAAATTATTATTATTATTATAGCTTTTTATTTACAAGTTATATGCATGGGTAATTTTATACCATTGACAATTGCCAAACCTTTTGTTCCAATTTTTCCTCTCCTTCCCCCCACCCCCTCTCCTAGATGGCAAGTTGACCAATACATGTTAAATATGTTAAAGTATAAATTAAATACAAAATAATTATACATGTTCAAACAGTTATTTTGCTGTATAAAAAGAATTGGACTTTGAAATAGTGTACAATTAGCCTGTGAAGGAAATCAAAAATGCAGGTGGACAAAAATATAGTGATTGGGAATTCTATGTAATGGTTTTTAGTCACCTCTCAGAGTTCTTTCTCTGGGTGTAGCTGGCTCAATTCATTACTGCTCCACTGGAACTGATTTGGTTTGTCTCATTGCTGAAGAGGGCCAGGTCCATCAGAATTGATTATCATATAGTATTGCTGTTGAAATAAATAATGATCTTCTGGTCCTGCTCATTTCACTCAGCATCATTCATGTAAGTCTCTCCAGGCCTTTCTGAAATCATCCTGTTGAGTGATATATATTCAAATGCTTGTTCTTTTTATGTATTACTGTATATATATGGTACATTATATATATACACACATACACATTCAGTAGATATATATACTTGTATATATTCAGTCTATGTGTATATATATATATATATATATATATAATATATATATATATATACACACACACACACACACATATATATATATATATTAAAAAAATTTTTTTTGTCTTTATTTGCTTTATTTGGAAAATAGGCCAAAGAACTAGAAACCTTCTTTCATGATACATAGGCATCCCAGAAACTGGTGCACTAATTTCCCCTCACTAAGCATCCATTAAAGTGCTTTTATTATTTATTTCTCTATGCTTGCCAACTTCCTTCCAGTTTAAGAAGCATGCAATAATTCTTTCAGTTGCAAAGTCCCATATTCATGACTTTTTTTTGGAGGGGTATTTAATATATACATACATACATATATATATATATATATAAAATTATTATTATTATTATAGCTTTTTATTTACAAGTTATATGCATGGGTAATTTTATACCATTGACAATTGCCAAACCTTTTGTTCCAATTTTTCCTCTCCTTCCCCCCACCCCCTCTCCTAGATGGCAAGTTGACCAATACATGTTAAATATGTTAAAGTATAAATTAAATACAAAATAATTATACATGTTCAAACAGTTATTTTGCTGTATAAAAAGAATTGGATTTTGAAATAGTGTACAATTAGCCTGTGAAGGAAATCAAAAATGCAGGTGGACAAAAATATAGTGATTGGGAATTCTATGTAATGGTTTTTAGTCACCTCTCAGAGTTCTTTCTCTGGGTGTAGCTGGCTCAATTCATTACTGCTCCACTGGAACTGATTTGGTTCGTCTCATTGCTGAAGAGGGCCAGGTCCATCAGAATTGATTATCATATAGTATTGCTGTTGAAATAAATAATGATCTTCTGGTCCTGCTCATTTCACTCAGCATCATTCATGTAAGTCTCTCCAGGCCTTTCTGAAATCATCCTGTTGAGTGATATATATTCAAATGCTTGTTCTTTTTATGTATTACTGTATATATATGGTACATTATATATATACACACATACACATTCAGTAGATATATATACTTGTATATATTCAGTCTATGTGTATATATATATATATATATATATATATATATATATATATTCTTTCTTTCACAGATGTATATAAATACTTTCTCTGTTTGTATATGCATATATTCACACACACAATATATACACAAACACACCCATACATACTATGATAGGAGGTAAGATAAAATGACTGAGAAAACAAAGGTTTGAACATCCAAGCATTTTGATTTATTAAGCAATGCGTGGCATTTGCTCACAAAATTGGGACCAGGCCCCTTCCTTAGCTCTGGGCTGGACCCCAAATACTAGGAGAAACCGATTTTTATACATTAAAAACAATCAAATAAAGCTAATTCATCAAAAGAAAACAATATAACATTAATCTGCTTTCTAATAAAATGTAAGATTAAGGACTTTTCAAGTAGGGAAGGGAAAGCAAACAAATACAATTTTCTAAAATCAGAAAAGGTTTCTCTGTGAACAATCAAAGGAACATGGATTATAACTGATTGATCGGTGTGAGGTCAGTTTTCACATAAGACATGTGTTGCTTGAGATATACAATAGTGAGAAAATTCCTTGCAGTCTTCAGGGTTTTTGGCCAGCATAATTTAGGTCCTTAGTTAAAGATCTTTAAATAGCAGGTAGAGTTGATCCAGCTTCCTAGTCATGCAGGGATAGTTTCAAACTATACATTAAGGTTTTTTTTTTTTTTTTTTTAAATAATTCTCACAATTGAATATAGTTTTCTCACAAGACAGAAACTGGGACTAGACCCATTACTGAAAGAAAAGGAACTAAACTAGCTCCTTATTAGTCACTAGACAAAGTCAGTGTAGCTTACCAATTCCCGCAATTAACCACTTACTGTCCTAACTCCTTAATATACATGTGTATACAAAAATGTATATTTGTGAATATATCTAATTATCTGTAGAGTTAGGTCAATAGAGAGATAAAAAGATAGATTAATAAATAGATAATCTCAAATGGAAGACACTAAGATTGAGGAATATGGGGAGAGGCTTTTTATGGAAGGTGGTATTTTAGATTGAAATATAAAGCAAGGTAGGAAAGCCAGGTAGAGCAGTGGATAGAGTACTAAGCCTGGAATAAGTAAGACTCATATACCTGAGTTCAAATCCAATGACTGAATAATAGTAACCAGGGAAGGCAGGAGACAGAGATGAGGAGGAGAAGAGCCCCAGGAAAGGGAGGACATTTAGTTGGAGTGTTTACTCTAAGGAACATCATTAAATCACAGAGTATAGAGCATAGGGATATAAGGGATAAGAACACTGAAATGAGAGGAAGAAGATATATGATGAAGAACTATGAACTCCTAAAAGAGAACTTTATATTTGATCCTAGAGCAAAAGGAAGACATCTCATCTCTATTAAATTGTGTATATGTATATATATATATATATACAAACTAAGGCCCTTAAAGGAGAAATATTTTCTTAGGGTCTAATGATAGATAGCCAAGATTAAATTAGAATCACAGAAAGTTAGATCTAAAAAGGATTCAAATAGTGGAGTCACTTGGTGCAAGATGAGAAAACAGAGGCCCAGTTTACGTGACTATATAGGTATTAAGCAGATCACATGAACTCACAGCCTTTGGCTCTATTGTAGTTCAGTTGTTTTTCCTTGTTTCAGACTCTTCATGACCCATTTGGGTTCTTTTTGGCAAAGATGCTTAAGTGATTTGCCATTTCCTTCTCAAGGTCATTTTACAGATAAGGAAACTGAGGCAAACAATAGCAAGTTGTCATTTGCTCAGGGTTACACAGCTAGTAAATGCCTAAGGCCAGATTTAAACTCTGCTCTTCATATCTCCAGGCCTGGCACTCTATCCATTGAACCACTTAGCTACTCTTCTAGCTAGTTCTATTTCTACTGTACCATACTGCTCCTGGTGCCCTATTTCAATACTATACTTTTCTATTCATTTGAGTAGGGGGTATAAGACATCCCCCTTTCTATAATATTAAGCCCTACAAATTGGAGGAGGCAGAAAACTACCAGTTAGAAAAAAAACTAGTTAGAGTGATCTTCTAAGGAAATATAGGTGTGAATCCTCAATGGTTTATAAAAAACAAAAAAATAAACTTCTAGGTCTTTGTAGGCTGATTATAATTAGTAAGAAGGAACAATGTGAATAAGAACAGTGGATAGATAGAGTGCTGGTCCAGGAATCAGGAGGACAATTTCAAATTTGACCTCAGACATTTACTAGTAATGTCACTTACTCTGATTACCTCAGTTTCCTCATCTGTAAAATGACCTGGAGAGGAAAATGGTAAACTATTTGACTGCCAAGAAAACCTCAAATGGGGTCACAAAGAGTCTGGAACAACTGAAAACAAACAGTAGTAATGTATTTGCAATTAGTCAGGGAAAAGGTTTTTAGTGACTGCTAATAGGACCATAAAAAGGCATAAGTCCTTTAACAGAAACTCCCTTTTCCTGCCTCACCCAGGAATTTCCCTCTTTTCAAGCTCCTTTACTGAGACCCAGCTGAAGTAAATAAGCCGATGCACTGTAGTTCAGTGAGAATCTACTGAGGGATGGGAGGCCTGGGATGGGATAGTCTTCTTTGAAAGCCAACAACTTAAAAAAAAAAGATATAAAGCTTTTTTATTTTCAAACCACATACAGATAGTTTTCAACATTCACTCCTGCAAAACCTCGAGTTCCAATTTTTTTTCTCCCCACTTTCTCCCACCCCTCTCCTAGATGGCAAGCAATCTAATATATGTTAAACATGAAGCCAACAACTCTTAATGAGAAGAAATTGTTTGGTCTCAGATGCTTTATGATTAACAAAAATGTCCTTATTGTTATCAGATTGTGCTACAGATGAATGGTAAGAATGAATGTATAACTTTTTGGCATGGGTTTCAGCCATATGAAAACAAATTAGATTGCTGAAAACCTTAGGTAATTTCTGATTCTATATTCACCTGTTTTAAGTTTTCCAGCTGAATATTTTAGGGGGAGAAATAATCTCATTTGATAAATGCATCATCAGTCAGGATGGTTGATCTCATTTCATCATTCTTAGTACAAATATTTGTAGAGGGATCTTCCTTCTCAGTTCTAGGTCAGGATTTCCTAAACTATTCCATGGGATCCTGATTCCCCACAATGGGTTGAAATAGGGAGTTTGTTAGAAAATGTTATTAATATTACCATCTTCCAGATATAGGGAAAGATGGAAGATTCTCTCTAATCTGACTCCAAGGAAAAGAGGGAAGAAATAGGATGAGAATTGGGTGAGAGCAAAGGTTTATCTCTAGATCAGAATGGTAATGAGGAAATCTGGCAATTCGAAGCAAATTCAGTGAGAGAGAGAGAGCAAAAGCTGTCACTCAGTCAATATTAAGTATCTGCTTTATGTCAGTCACTATGCTAAGCCCTGGGGATGCAAAGAAAAAGATAATTCCTGCCCCCCCAAAATGGGAAAGACAACATGTAAACAAGTATGAAAGCAAGCTATGTTTAAGATTTGTTGTTGTTCACTCATGTCTATTCAACTTCATGACCTTGTTTGGTGTTTTCTTGGTAAAGATACAAGAGTGGTTTGCCATTTCCTTCTTCAACTCATTTTACAGTTGTGTTTGAATTCAGAAGATGTCTTCTTGACTCCAGGTCCTGTACTTTGTCCACTGCATCACTTAGCTGCCAATATATAAGATACATTGGAAATAATTAATAGAAGGCATCAGAATTAAGAGATTGGGAAAGATTTCCTACAGAAAATAGGATCTTAGCTGGGACTTGAAGAAAGTCAGTGGTTGAGATGAAAAGAGAGAACATGCTAAACAGAGGACAACTAGTGAAAATGATCAGAGCAATGAGACAGGCAATGTTTTGTTCAAGTAACAGTCAAGGAGACTGAACAGCGTATATGTGTATATGTATGGAAGTGGAAGACTGGAAAGGTTTATGTGTGGGGAATCTAAGTTACATGTGGCTTTGAACATCAAGTAGGGGATTTTATATTTGATTCTGATGGTAACAGAGAGTCATTGGACTTTATTGAATAGTAGGAGAAGTGACACAATTGGAATTGTGCTTTAGAAAAGTCACTTTGCTGGCTGACTGAAGGATGATCTGGAGGAGTAGAGAGAGACTTGTGGCAAGTAGACCAACCAGCAGGCTATAGTAATTGTCCAAACATGAGGTGATGAGGGCCTGCATCAAAGTGCTGGTCTTGTAAGAAGAAAGAAGCGAGAATATTCCAGAGATAACACAAACATGAAATCAATAGGTCCTGGCAATAGATTGGATATATGGGAGATGAGAGAAAGTGAAGAATTGAGACATCTAAATTGGGTCTCTGTAGGACTGGGTATATGGTGATATCCTTGACAATAAGAGGGAAGTTTGGAAAGGGAGAGATTTTTTTTTTTGGGAGGGTAGAGAAAGATAAATCCAGTTTTGGACATGTTGCATTTAGAATGTTTACTGGGCCTCTAGTTTAAGATGTTTAATAGGTAATTGCAGATGGAAGGTTGGAGTTCCGCAGACATTAGAAGTGGATAAGTTAATTTGAGAATTATCAGTATAGATCACCAAGTAAAATAGTATGTAGTGATAAGAGCAGGATCTTGTCCAGTGGGACAACAACACTTAGCAAACTTGACCTGGTTGAAGCTCTAGCAAAGACAGATAGGAGGAGAACAAGGAGAAAATAGTGTCTTAAAAACAGGGAGCTTCAATGAGAAGAGTGTGATTTACAGTGTCAAAGATTGCAGAGAAGTCAAGAAGGAGGAGGATTGAGAAAAGGCCATTGGATTTGGCAATTAGTAAATTATTGGCAACTTTGGAAAGAAGTTAGACTAAAGAAATCTAAGAAGGTGCTGAAAGGAGAGAAGTGGAGACATCGATTTTACATAGTCTCAAGATGTTTAGTCACAAAAGGCAAGAAAGGTATGGAACAATAATTACTAGGGATGGGTTTTTTGAGGATGAGACATGGGAATGTAGACAGGAAGAAATTGAAGATAAGAGAGTGGGTATGATGGAGATGATCTGTTAAAGAAAACATGATGGAATAGTTAGTCAGCAAGTTAATAAACATTTATTAAGTTTTTGCTCTCTGCCAGATATTGAGGCAAAAGATAATTTCTGTCCTCAAGAAGATCAAAATCTAAAGAGGAAATAAGTGAACACACACACATATCATCATTCACTGGACTGAGTACTTTTGGAGTAAAGTACTCCAAAAAGTAAAGGGGGCTAGATAACGAAGAACTTTGAATGCTAAACAGTATTTGTTCCTGGAGGAATATATATGTGTGTATACATATGTATATACATATATATGCATACACACATGTATGCACACACAAGTATATTAATTTCTTATTTTCCCTGCATGTTATAATTTATATAAATGTACATATGTATGTATGTCTGTATATATTCAAACACATTTATATATGTGACAAAGGAAAAATAAGAAACAATAAGCAGAGAGTATCACAAGTATTAAGAGGGATGCAAAAGTCTTCCTGTAGAAGATTAGATTTTGGGGATTTGAAGAAAAGCCAAGGAAACCAGTAGGGAGAGATCAAGGATAATATTCCAGCCTAATGGATAGCCAGAGAAATTGCCTTCCAGATGAAAGAAGGAGTATCTATTTCACAGTAGAACCTGGAAGCCGGCTTCACTGGAGTCAGTATTTTTAAAGTAAAGTGTAAGAAGACTGGTCATTCTGAAGGGGGTTAGATAATGAAGGACTTTGAAAAGTAAACAGAATATTTGTATTTGTTCCTGGAGGCAAAAGGGAGTCATATGAGATAACAGTAAAGTTGTTATTTAGTCATTTTTCAGTCATGTCAGAGTCTTCATGATCCCATTTGGCATTTTCTTGGTAGATACTAGAGTGGTTTGCCATTTCCTTCTCCAGTTCATTTTACAGATGGGGAAACTGAGGCAAAAGGGTTAAGTGACCTGCCCAAGCTCACACAGGTAGTGTCTGAGATCAGATTTGAACTCAGAAAGATAAGTTTTCCTGATTCCAAGCCTGGCACTCTACCCACTGAGGTACCTAAATAGTGGCAAAAGGCATCTGGATGATATGAGACAAGGAAAGGGAAGAGAAAGGGAAGATCTCAATGACTGGCCTTATAAAATATGAGGAACATTTTCAAATGAGAGGATGGAGGAGGGGAGGCCACAAGAGGTTTGAGGAGAGATGAAAAAGTTTGAAAGAGCTGTTGTGGTGAGTGAGGTAGTAAGTGAATTGGAGAGATATAAGGGATTGTCTGCAGTAATGAGGGGTCTAGTTGAGGCTATATTAAATAATAGATTGGTCAGATAAGAGAATTTCAGAATTCATAAGCATGAAGGTAGCATATTATGGGTGATGTCAAGATCAAGAGTGTGACTATTTTTATGCTTGATTGAGGAGAGGTGGAGCATAGAGCACCATTTTGCTCATGCTCAGAAGAGTGTGTTTTTTTCCCTCTTCCAAAGAAAGAAATGGAATTAGTATATTTTGGTGATCTACTTGTTCTTCTCTCATTCAGCCTTTCTCCCCACCCTATGTGTGTGTCTCTGTATGTAGCTAATGATTCTGGCTTCACTTTCTCAGATGAAACTAGTTACATCTACCTCTAGTATTCTAAGAGTCCTCCAAGAGTTTTGCAAATGTCTTTCTATGATGCTATTATCTTGAGCTCCTACTGTGTTTTCCTCCTATTGCTAGTAATTGTTTTTTTTACATTCCTGTTCCATTTATCCTTTTTTTAAAAATTATTTTTATTTTCAGTTACAAATTCTCTCTTCTACCTCCTCCTATCCATAGACATAAGAAATATGATACTCATAACTATGTATTAGTCAAGCAAAATATGTGTCCATATCAACCATGTTCTGAGCAACAAAAAAAGTAAGAAAAAGGATGAAAAAAAAAGTATGCTTCATACTATCACTTCTCTATCTGGAAGTGAATAACATTTAAAAAAACTATGTTATTATTATCAGTCCTTTGAAGTTCTAGTTGTTGATTGAATTGATCCATTACTAAATCATTCACAGATGAACATCCTTACAATGTTAATATCATGATGTATAATGTTCTCCTGGTTCTCCTCACTTCACTTTGCATCAGTTTATTTGTCTTCCCAGGATTTTCCTGAAACCATTTCCTTCATCATTTCTTACAGCATAATAGTATTACATCATATTAATAAACCATACTTTGTTTAGCTATTCTCCAATTGATGGGCATCCCCTCAGTTTGCAAGCATGGACAAATTTACCTGTTAAGTAGTTAAAGTTAGTTATAGAAATAGTTTCCTATAGTTAAAGGAATAGTTTATGAACAAATAAGAGATAGTGAGAAAAGGGGGAAGTAAATTAGACAATTTTGCTTAAACATTTTAATTTAAAATTTTAAGTTCCAAATTCTATTCCTCCTTTCTTTTTTTTGAGTCAGTATTTTTAGTCTAGTTGGTTAGACCAGCATGCTAACAGTGCCAGGGCCATGCATTTGTAATCCATGTGGCATTCTTGCTCAGTTCAGTGGACACAGATTATATATCTGACCTCAGCTAATTGATTTGAAAATATGTGACACTAGTTATAATAGAGCTCGGTTGAAATGAATGATTTAGTGGAAGCCCATTTTCACCATCGGAAAAGTAGTTCTAAGGACAGGCCCTATATGTGATTTAGTCCAAAGCGTGTGTGTATGTGTGCGTGTGTGTGTATGCATATGTATATATATACATATACGTTTGAATGTAAGAAAGCATGGACCATTATTGGTCTTGACTAAACAAAACGATATTTTTAGGCCTGATTTTATTTATTTAAATTAGTTGTTATATTGGGCAAGCAGTTAGGTTTTCTACTTTGCTTTGTGACAATTGGACCTGGCTTTATTATCAACTAATAAGCATTTATTAAGTACTTATTGTATGAAAGGCATTGGTACATGTTGGGGGTTCAAAAAAAAAAGTCTAATAGTCCTTATTCTGAAAGAGCTTAGACTCTATTGAGGAGATACATGCAGGAATGTAAGTATATATTAAAAAAAATACTTGTGTACACACACCACATACACACATACACACACACAAAATATAAGGCTTTTCTAGGGATTGAGAGGGAGAAGAGAGGCATTAATAGCTAACATGAAATTGTAATATCCATTTTGCTGAGCATCCTAGTAAGAATTTCCCCGAGGATTTTATTCTATGTTTGCAGAACCACCTTAGAAGTAATATTTAGCCCTTTGTTTGTTATTGATCAATCATTTTTCAGTAATATCTGACTCTTCATGGCTTTATTTGAGGTTTTCTTGGCAGAGATACTGTATTAGTTTGCCATTTTCTTCTCTAGCTCATGTGACAGATAAGGAAAGTGAGGCAAAAAGGATTAAGTGACATGTCCAGGGTCACATAGCTACTAGGCTGGTTTTGAAATCAGAAAGAGGAGGCTTTCTGACTCTAGGCCTGAAACTCTATTCATTGTGCAATTTGGTCAACACTTTAAAGTTTGCAAAATGCTATATACAAATTACTCCATTGGATCTTCACAACTTTGGGACTTTTATTATCTCATTTTATAATTGAAGAAACTGAGGCTAAATGATATCAAGTGATTTGATTAGAATCATCCAGCTAATTAAGTGTCTGAGGCCAGATTTGAACTCAGGAAGATAAGTCTTTTGAGTCTGAACTGGCACTCTATCCACTGTTTCACCCAGCTGACCCATCAGCTTTATATAAGTACCACCTTTGGGCTCTTTGTTGTCTACAGCATTTAGTTAGGAAACCGATATAAAAGGAGATAATATCTGTAGTTTGTGCCACTTTTTTCCCCAATGAATCTATGTTCTGGATGAAATTGGGAAATATTTATCAAAATAAACAAAAGCATACTATTACATTTACAGTGTTAATGCGATTTTTGAAGTTGATGTGAAAGCCACAGGGATCCTTATATAAAGTTTGTTTAAGATTAATAACTCATTTCTATTTGAAGTTGAGAGTACTGAAGGAAGTCCATACCTCATGTCTGGAATTTACTCCTTCCTTATCATTATCTAGTGAAATCCTCTTCCTCTACTATTTAGTTCTGTGTCACTAACTCCATAAAAGTCTTTCTTAATTCCAATATTCTCCCATCTCTTTCCCCAACTAAAATGAAAGCGATTTCTTCTTTTTCAGTTTTCTTAGAGCACTTTATCAAGATCTTTGTCCAGATAACATTCCAAAATGAAACATTTATTTGTGTATATATTTGACCTTTCTCTCCTATCTCTCTCAGTTCGATTATAAACTCTTTGAGGGTAGATACATGACATGTTTTATCTTTGTATTCCTACTCCCTAGCACAGTGCCTGGCACATAAGGAGCTGATAAGTTCTTACTCAATTTAATTGGGCCATCAAAAAGTATGTATCTTTGTTCAGCCTGTAGTACATTCTCTAGAAATGAGAAAACCTTGAAAATTAATTCCAGAAGCTCCTTTCTAAATATTGAAATAAAAATAGTATTTTAGCATGAGTCCTTTTGAGTTTCAAAATCAGGACTTGAGATGGCAAATTAGTGTTTGGCCCCTAACTCTCTTAGCAGGAGCTTCCAAGTGCTTTTCTATGGGCAGACAGGTAAAGAAATACAATTTCTTCGTCTTGAAAGCTTTGTCCAAGCTTTCATTAACTTCTTGAACTCCTGTAGTCTCAGCTAATCCAGCATTATTGACCCTGTAAATGCTTCCTTGTGGCTTCCTTAAGCCAGCTCTCTTTTAGAGAGGTATGGCATGAGTGTTACTAGATTCTCTGCCTTCCTAGTATTCTAAATTTAAATTCAAATTTTAAACAGGATACTAGTTGAAAACAAACCTAACTTAAATAAACATAGATGTACAATAAAACACATATGTGTGTATATGTAGATATACATATATGCAGATATATATGTGTGTATACATACACATGCACACATATATTTGTTGTTTAGTTCTTCAGTTGTATCTCTTTGTAATCCCCATGAACTTGGGGTTTTCTTGGCAAAGATATTAGAGTGGTATGTATGTATGTATATATGTATATATTTATGTATGGATATGTATATACCTATACATATATGGATGTATATGTGTATATATATCAGTCAAAGTCAGGTTTATAATTTTATTATTTGCTCTTATTTTACATGGCAAGAATCATAGTTAGCTTTGTACTTGAGCCTTACAAAGATCCTTGTGATTTGTAGCAGAGTTTTAGGTTGTTATTTCTATGAGTAAAAATCTCATGATCAGCCGGTGATATGTGTGAAAGGATGACAGCAGTTCCTATTAGGTATGAACGCTGCAGCCCCAACGTCAGTCTGGTGCTGGCTTAATACTTTATTGATTCTCTTATATCAGGTTCCAAGGAAATCAAGGATTCATTTCTCATACAAAAGCTTCTCATTAATTGATTAATTAGCTATAAGCATGGGTATCCTAGAACTAGTTCATACCTGCTCCCGAGAGCTGATTGTTAAATTTTCAGCTTTAGTCAATAAATAAATATTGAGATACTTGGATTTGGGAGATAGAGGCTCCTGGGTAAGGAACATCAAGGAGGCCAGTGCATTGAATTGCAGAGCATAATTGGGTTGGAAGAAGACTGGAAAGTCAGATCATTAAGATCTTTATAAATCAAATAGAAAATTTGATATTTGATCCTGGAGGTGACAGAGAAACCCTGGAATTTATTTACATCTCATATATCAGAAGCTACAAATCAGGGTTTAATTTATTGTTTTATTGGTTGCCTAAACCAATGGGTCAACAAAGTATGTTTTTCGTGGGGCAAAGAACTAAGAATTTTTTTCTTATGTTTTAAAATAGAATAAAATTTTATTTGCAAATGTAACACATTCTTAACTTGTAGGTTTACCAAAAGTAAGTTGGTTGCATTTGGTCTTCTGGTCTTAATTTGCTGATTAAGATAGTGATGGAGAAAATATTAACAATAATAAAGATTGAACTTAAAATGTGTGTGTATATAATACACATGCACACATTGACACACATCACACACATATGTATATATGAATATGTATATTAAATGTGTGTAATATGTATGTATATATGTGTTATGTAGGTATAAGAAAGAGAGAAAGTATGTGTGTGAGAGAAAGACAGATACACACCCACACACAGAGAGACAGAGACAGAGAAAGAGTGACAGAGACTGAAAGCAGAGGGAGAGAGAGAGAGAGAGAGAGAGCTTCAGAGAGATAGAGAGAGACAGAGAGACAGAGACAGAGACAGACAGACAGACCGAGACAGAGAGACACACAGAGACAGAGAGACAGAAACAGAGAGAGACAGAGAGACAGAGCGACACACAGAGAGAGACAGAGAGAGAGAGAGAGACAGAGAGAGACAGAGAGAGACAGAGAGAGACACATACACAGAGAGAGACAGAGAGAGAGAGACAGACAAAGAGAGAGGGAAACAGAGAGAGAGAGAGACAGAGAGAGACAGAGAGACAGAGAGAGATAGAGAGACAGAGAGAGAGAGACAGAGACAGAGACAGAAAGCAGAGAGAGAGAAAGAGAGACAGAGAGAGAGAGAGACAGAGACAGAGAGAGACAGAGTGACGGAGAGAGACAGAGAGACAGACAGACACACAGAGAGAGACAGAGAGACAGAGACAGAAAGCAGAGAGAGAGAGAGAGACAGAGACACACACACACACACAGAGACAGAGATAGAGAGAGACAGAGAGACACACACATACAGAGAGAGAGACAGAGAGACAGAGACAGAGACAGACAGAGACAGAGAGACAGAGACAGAGAGAGAGAGTTTTTTTTCCTCTAGACTCAGATGTTAAATATTCACCAGCACAATTCTGGCTACAGCTTTGTGGTACACTTTGGCCAGGTCCTGATGCAATCCTTACCAATTCTTATTCCTGTAGACAGATAACTCCCCAGGGTGTAAGGCAGAGAAAGAATGTAACTAGGTGGGAGCAGGTAAACATCATTGTTTAAAAGACCTAGGATAACTTGAGGGCCAGTAAAAGCATAGAATATCCTTGTATTGACTGTTGCTGTTGTTGGCTCTGATTTTCCTAATTCTGTCAAGGGTGCTATCTTCCAGTTCCTCAGGTTTATAATCTCATTGTTATACTAAACTTCTCAGTCTATTACATTCCATAAAGTTAATCAGTTGCCAAATCTTGCTATTTCTACGTTACAACATTTCTCCCAATTGACCCCTTTGTTCTACTAACATAATTACCACTGTAGTTAAAGCTTTCATTGCCTTTAGCCTTCATTTTTGCAACAGTTTTTGGAGATGATTATTATTTTCATCTCTACATGTGAAATTCCATAGGATAATTCCATAGGATAATTAGCTATTTTAGGATTTTAATGTATGACACTTGGGAAGCAAGTGAAAAGATATTATTTATGACCCTTCAGAAATCATAGTGAACTATTCTGAATTTCTTTTTTTAAATGCATCCCTCCCCATTTACTAGGGAAGTCAAATTTAAAATGGGAGAAATGTATAACTAGGCTTGTCTGGGAGTACCCAATTTGCCCAACATGGAGGTGCCCATGGGGGCAGTTCCATATTCTCTAATATGGAGGCCTTTAGGTCCCATATCACATGAGTTGGGGTAGTTTCCTTTGATTGTCTATCTTAATCTTTAAAACTGATACTGAGTGAATTGCTCTTTTTTGATCATTTTGCTGTATCCAGAAGGCCCCCAGAATGAGGGTCATGAACTGAATCAATAAGAGGGGAAGGAGCTGTTTGTTTCCATACCTGTGTCATTTAGCCTTCCCAGTTTTAGGTACTAGTAGTGATTCCTCACAGGATCAAGAGTCAAAGCCACAGTGACATTGGCGCCACGATTCTAGACCTGTTGCATTAAATTTCAAATTTTTAATAATATTTTATTTTTTCCAAATATATGCAAATTCATCTTTGCAAAACCTTGTGTTCCAAATTTTCCTCCTCTCTCTTCTCCCTCCCTCCCTAAGACAGCAAGCAATCAGATATAGGTTAAATATGTGTAATTCCTCCAAATATATTTCCATATTCATTGTGCTGTGCAAGAAAAATCAGATTAAAAGAGGAAAGAATGAGAAAGGAAAAAAAAAGCAAAAAACAAGCACGACAAAAAGTTGAAAATACTGTGTTTTGATACACATTTAATCTCCATAGCTCTCTAGATGTAGATGACACTTTCCATCTATTCCATCAAGTCTATTGGAGTTGACTTGAATCACCTCATTTGCAGCCTTGGTTCTGAACATATAATATGCATATTTTGCACTGTGTGTGCACAAATTTTGCCAGAAATATCCCAGGTTAGATTCAAGATGGGGTTGCATAAAAATTTATCTGGTAAAAAGGGATTATGAGTGAAAAAAGTTTTAAGAAGCCCTTCTCAGTGGGAATCAGGATAATTTAGGAAGATAATCTCTCTCACTAAAGACTGAGGTAGTACAAGAAGGTGGTAGGGATTGTTTCCCATGTATTGGGGGAATACATTTATATATTTGTGGTTATACCTTTTGAAGTAGATATTCCTTTGTCAAAGCTAATGCAACTATCAGTGGTTAAATGGAACTAAGTGTAGAAGAATCACATCTACACTTGAGGAAAAGTACTGTTAACACTTGAGGGAACACCATTAGCTGTTTGCAAAAAGTGTAGACATCCCCCCCCCAGTCCCTTTAAGGATATCAAGGAGCCTTGGGGGAGGAGTAAAAGCTAACACACCTGGATCAGGGCCAGGATCAGGGTGACACACTCTATTGCCTATTTCAGATGAGAAAACTGAGACAAAAGTTATTTTTTGCGCAAAATTACAGATATAGCGAGTACCAGACCCCAGACTTGATCCAAAATCCTCTGACACCAAATTAAGTCTTCTTTTTATTGCAACATACTACCTCATCATGGTGCCACAAATCAAGCATAATGGACCTTCTGAGGTCTAGGAATAAGTCCTTACTATAAGTCAGTCAATAAACACTTATTAAATGCCTACTATGTATCAAGCACTGGACTAAGCATTAGGGATACAAATAGGGAAAGGCAATCCCTGATGTCAAGATTGCAATTGAATAGAGGATTCTATTTATTCTACATAAAAAGAAGCTAAAAGGGGATGGGGAAAAGAAGGTACTGGGTCCGAAGAAGTCCAAAGAAATCCAAAAAAGGGTAGCTGGATGGGAAATGAAGAGATGGTTGGACTAGGTCCCCTCCTTAAATGGTATGGAATTCACAGCTCCACTATCCAAACAGTGTGAGTACCAAAGTAGATTGGATCTTTCAGAATGATGAGGTTTCTTTATGTTCAAAGTTCTGTTTGAAGCAGGGAAGATGTTCAGCTTTAGAGAAAGGCTAGGGATTGCATATTCTGAAGAGCCAAGTCAAGTTTCAAATTGAGAAGGTAGAGGAGGGAACATTTACCATGTACCATGCACTGTGCTAAGCTTTTTACAAATATTGTCTCATTTGATTATCACAACAACCATGTAAGGTAAACACTATAGTTATCTCCATTTAATAGATGAAGAAACTGGACTAGGACATAAATCATTTGCCAGAAAATGGAAATCATACAAAAACTAGGAATTCCAGAATGTATCACTTTGGTTCCCATGATTAATAGTGATAGAATTGGAGGAAATTGGGGAGAAAAATGATATTACTGAAGTTGAGATCCATTTTTCTAAGGGAAAATCTTCTTGGTAAAATTCTAGTAATTCATGACATGGATTAGATTAGATTGAGACAGGAAGACTGAAAAGAGAAAATATTTTCTACTTCAAAGATTAACTTTTGGAAAGAGGAATGGAACCCTATTTTAGAGTTCAAGAAAAATAGATGCTGTGTGTGTAAACCTGTTAATCAGTTTGGCCTCCCTTTTCCTTTTCCTCCCTCTTTCTTGAATTTAAACAAATATTTATTTGATTGAGGGAAGGGTGGGAAAGATAGAGATAGAGATTTATATCACTTAAAAAATCACTCAAGAAATATTTATTGAACTTAAGTGAGCTATTTTAGTAATATTTAGAGAAAATCCTTCATTTAGCAAATGTATTTAGGAATTACTGTGAAAGATTAAAAAAAGGTTAATAAAAAACCCATGTATCACATTTGGTTTTCTTATCTTGGAAGCTCCTTTTGTTTATTTCTTCAATATACAAAAAATTTCAATATAATATATTTTGTCAAGTAGCTTGAAGTCTAATGGATGAATACAGTACACAAAAAGAAGCTGAAAAGGAGGTGGGAAGAAGAACGGTACTGTGTTTGAAAGAGAAATCCAAAGAAATCCAAAAAAGTATAGCTGGGAGGGAAATAAAGAGATGATTGTTCTAGGCCTCCTCTTTAAATGGTGATTTTGGAGTTTACTGCTCCACTTTCCATTCAGAAGGGCAGATTATTTTCTAACCTTTTTTCCCCTAATATAATACTCTTTGCAGCAAAATATTAAGAAAAACCAATGAACACCATGGTTATGCCTGATAGTATAAGCGACATTCTATACTTGTGGTTTCCCCTTTTCATTTCTCCCTCCTAAAGGCAGAGAATCTGTTTCCATTAATAATAGCTAGAGATTAGGTTCTATAGTCCCATGTATAATACAAATCCCATATAGTAAAAATTATCTTTAAAAATTCCTTAAATAGGTAATGAAATATTGTGTTATCTTTAAAAAGGTGTGTCTGAAAATGTGATAATGGCTCTTTAAAAGATATGAATCATATCTGAGAATGGTTGGTTATGTGATAGTTGCTATGGAAACCCTTGAAAGTAAATTTTATTTTTCACAATAATGTTATTGATCAGAAGATAGTTGGGAACTAAGATTTAGGATCATTGGGTTGAAAATTTAGAGTTGAGAGGGACCTTTGAAGTTATTAAGTGAGTAAACTGACTATGAGAAAGATTAAGGGATTTATCCAGGGTCACCCATAGCTAGTAATTGTCTGAAAAAGGATTCTGATTCAGAATTTTCTAACTCCCATGTCTGAAGCTCTAGCCACTAGATGCCAGTTTGGAAGATGGGCACTGGGACGATAAGGAGATGTCTTTCAAAGGTCTTCAAGCACAAGCGTGATTATGTTGGAGGATACTTGATCACACTGTCACTTACCTTTTTCTTATTCACCTTGAAATAAGAGAGGAAGTAAGGAAATCAGAGGGAACATAGCAAGGAACATAGCAAGGCTAACCAATTATGCTCAGAATGCCAGCCAAGGCAAGCTTTCTTTTTCATTAGGCTTACTAACCTTAGTAAGTCAGACTGAATATACTAATTGGAGAGATGATGAAGAGAATGCTAGAACTCAGCAAATGGGGATCACAGTGTGAGAGGATCTGGGTACTTAAATCAGCCAAGTTAACAATGGATTTTGAAATCCCATCATATTCATTCTGGATAAACTCTCCTCAGTAGAATGATAAGATAACATTATTTTTAAAATTATTATTATTTTTCTTTTCTGAAGTCAAGTATATTTGAATTGTCAACTAATTATGGTATGATAGCACTCTGTTTTAATCTGACTTTGGCTGCCTTTTAATGTTGATTTTGTTTACTTTATTATAGTCATTGTGAATATTGTTCTCCTGGCTCTGTTTTCTTGTCTCCCTTCTTTTCTGTTTTGTTAATTAACATTTTCTCATTGCTTGGAAACCAGTCTTGAATCTACATATTTTTTTGGCATGAAAAAAGAACAACATCTTGGATAGGAAATCCACATCTGTGCATAAAACATTTCAGTGTTCTGACATGCTGTTGCTGTCACTAAATGGCATTCATTTCTGGGAGTGGGTCTTTGTATTCCCCCTTGTCCTTCATAGTTATCATCCAGCTTGAATGAGTTCCAGCATACAACTTTTGGCTCCTTTGAATAAAGTGTTGTCTGTGAGTTTTTAGAGACTGAGCAATTTGACAATAACCCAAAAACATATAAGAAACATGTAGTACAGAATGTTAAAGGCCCTATTGAAAAATCTCTTTGACAAATGAGATATGAACTGGTCCTTTTATGGTATTACAGTGATCTCTGGAAGTTCTGTGAACTGGCTGCCTAAACTCAACTAAAAGACAGATTGTCATTGTTATCAATTAAAATCATTACCTAAAATCAATAATTATAAGAATTATTTTCATTGAAGTTTTATTCTCATGCCTCTTCATGGAAGTAAGATAGGGATATGCTGGGATAAGTTTAAGGTAGGGGAGAGCTAGTTGTTAAAATTTCTGTGTGAGCATTTAAAACTTCAGAAAATGGCCAGTTCTACAAATTAGTACTTGATTTATTGTTTTGTTGGTCATCTAAAATTAAGAAAGTGATCGTGAAAAAATTAACATTGCAGACTGAAGTTTTAAAAAAATCAAAGAGTTGGTTGTTAAATATTTACCAAGCACATTGCTAGTTGGGGGAAAGAGGGTTGACCCTGCATTCTTGGAGGGTTTTTCAGAGAAATATAAGGTTTGGACAGAAACTGGTCTAGATCTAATAATAGACTATTATTATTACTATTATTTTTTTTTGCTGAGGCAATTGGGGTTAAGTTACTTGCCCAAGGTTAAACTATTAAGTGGCCAGATTTGAACTCAGATCTTCCTGATTTCACTGTGCCATCTAGCTGCTCATAATGATAGACTACTTAGTGCCGGAGAATCAGCTTTGCTAAGTCATATGAGTCATCCCATCTTCTGTTCTTCCTGGTTTGAATTCCCATGGGTCAAGATGTCCCTCTCAGATAAGAATTCATTATTTGACAAAAACTGCTGGGAAAACTGGAAAACAGTATGGCAGAGACTAAGTATAAGTCAGCATCTCATATCCTATGCCAAATAAAGTTGAAATGGATTCGTGATTTAGGCATAAAGGGTGATACTAAAAGCAAATTAGGAGAGCAAAGAATAGTTTACCTGTCAGATCCATGGAGAAAAGGGAAAAATTTATGACATTATGAAATATAAAATGGATAATTTTGATTACATTAAATTTAAAAGTTTTTGTACAAACAAAACCAATGCAACCAAGATTAGAAGGTAAACAGAAAGTTGGGTGTAGAGGGCCACAGAGAATGGGGGAACACTGGGTGAGGTATAAGACCCTTTAGTCCAGAGGGAACCTGCTGACAGTGTCTGGTTCAGCTCCCCATCTCCCCTAAGGGCTTTTGGCCTTCCTGAGAAGTCAGGGGGCCATGACAACCTGTGTTGTGATTGAAACAGAGTGATAGCAGGTGGAAGAGTGACAGCAGGTGGCAAACTGCATACAATAGCAAGTTGTTTATGCAGTATATACTAGGGGCATGCGCAGTGTTGCTTTGGTTATATAAGGGTATGAGGGTACATAAGGGGGAGAGAATTTGGAATAAATGAACTCTGTATTTCCACCATCCTTGGGAGTCTCACCTCATCAGTCCTCCACTAAGATGGTATGTTTTAATCACCCTGGCATGGGTGCTCTAGAAAGCAGGACTCAACAGTTAGGAAACAATTTTTATAGTTAGTATTTCTGGTAAAGATCTCATTTAAAAATACATAGAGAAATAAATCAAATTTATTAGATTATAAATCTTTCCCCATTTGATAAATGGCAAAGGATATAAACAGGCAGTTTTCAGATGAAAAAATTAAAGCTATCTATAGTCATATTCTACTGATCAGAGAAATGGAAATTAAAACAATTCTGAGGCACTACCTCATACCTATCAGATTGCTAATATGACAGAAAAGAAAAATGATAAATGTTGAAGAAGATGTGGGAAAATGGAGACACTAATGCTTTGTTGGTGGAGTTGTGAACTGATACAACCATTCTGTAGAGCAACTTGTAACTATGCCAAAAGGTTATAAAATTGTGAATATCTTTTGATTCAGAAATACCACTTTTTTTGTGGTGGCAAAGAATTGAAAATTGAAAATTGCCCATCAATTGGGTGGTGGCTGAACAAGTTTTGGTATATAAATATAATGTGCTATAAGAAATGATAAGCAGGCCTTTTTTTTTTTTTTTTTTAAGAAAAACCTGGAAGACATGAACTGATATCAGCAAAGTGAAGTGAGCAGAACCAGGAGAACATTGTACACAGTAACAGCAACTTCGTGCAATGATCAGCTATGATAGACATAACCCTTCTCAGCTATGCAATGATCCAAAATAATCTCAAAGAACTTGTGATGGAATATGCTGACTACATCCAGAGAAAGAAATATGGAGTCTGAATGCAGATGGAAACATACTATTTTTACTTTTTCAGTTGTTTTTTTTTTTTTTTTTCTCATGGTTTTTCCCTTTTGTTCTGAGTCTTCTTTTACAACATGACTAATGTGAAAATTTCTTTTACAGGATTGTACATGTATGACCTATATCATATTGTTTGCTATCTTGGGGAGGGGGAAGGAAGGGAAGGGAGGGAGGGAGGGAGAAAAGTTTAGAGTTCAAAATTTTACAAAGATGAATATTGAAAGCCATTTTAAAGAAGGACAGTTAGGTGGCAAAGTGAATAGAGCATCATCCCTGAAGTCAGGAGGACCTGAGTTCAAATGTGACCTTAGATATTTAACACTTCCTAGCTGTGTGACCCTGGGCAAGTTACTTAGCCCCCTTTGCCTCAGGGGAGAGAGAGAGAGAGAGAGAGAGAGAGAGAGAGAGAGAGAGAGAGAGAGAGAGAAAGAGAGAGAGAGATACAGAGAGAAAGAGGAGAAAGAGAGAGAGAGAGACAGAGAGAGAGAGAAAGAGGAGAAAAAGAGAGAGAAGGAGGGAGGAGAAGAGGGAGGGAGGGAGGGAGGGAGAAGGAAAGGGAGGAAAAGAGAGAGAGAGAAAGAGAGAAAGAGAGAGAGAGAGAGATACAGAGAGAAAGAGAGAGCTAATTTTAAGAGAAAAAAGATGGTCCTCTCAGAATAAACTCACACTTCTAATCTTAACACCGCACTCTTAACTCAGGCTTTGATTGATACCATCAACGTCAATCTCTTCCCAATGCCTACTTTTCTAGACAGTTGAAACTAAATCCTCAGCCCATTCCACTTTGCTTCTGCTGCTCTGCTTGATTTCACCTTAAAGAACCAGTTACCCCTGACGTGGATATCCTTGCTAGTTCCCTCCCTTGCCCCTACCCTTTTCTGTGTATTTTTTAAATTGTCTCCCCTTTTAGACTGTAAGCTCCTTGAGACTAGACACTAGCTCTCTGTATTTGTATTCCATATAGCACAGTGTCTGGCACCTAGTAAACTCTTAAATGTTTATTGGATTGGATGGGAAGTGAAGAGATTGGGAAAGTAGATGTAATGGGTATAGCACTGCATGTGGAAGTCAGGAGATATGAGTCCAGATTTCACTTTCAGCTCTTGTGAGCTGTAAGATCACAAACAACAATGCCATTTCATCTTTCAGGGCCTCCATTTCCTCACTTGGAAAGTGACAGTAATTCACAGAGTATTGTCTAGGAAAGTATTTTGCAAAACTTTTAAAGGCGTTAGCCACTTACTCGCTGTGTGATTCTGGAAAAATCACTTAACTCTGTTTGCCTCAGTCTCTTCATCTGTCAAATGAGCTGGAGAAAAAAATGGCAGACCACTATAGTATCTTTGCCAGAAAATCCCAGAAGGAATCACAAACAGTTGAACATGACTGAAAAAAGACAGAATAACAACAGCAAATGAAATGATATCAAGAGTTAAGTAAATAACATGAAGTTAGATGCATAAGTAATTGCATTTAACTGTGATGGACCCCATTTATATCAGGACATGGCAAGAATATTTTAGATGCCAATTCAGCAGAAGGAGCAGCTAGTGTCCACCTTTGAAGATGTGCTGACTATTTGCTGAGTTGGTGAACATGTAGGAAGAGATGAGAGTCATTTATACTCTCCCCCTTCCCCACACCTCCATCTTCCAGACCTTTTAGTGGGCAACCAACTTTTTATTACTTTCTCCCTAGCCATTCCCTTGGCCTCCTCCACTCTAGAGAAGAGCTTTTCCTTGCAAACCAAGCTGCAATAATGGCAAAAGGCTGCCACAAAGTCCTCCTAGCCACTTAGCTGCAGGGTCATTGTTATTGATTTATTTGATCATCGTTAGCCTAGTGAATGGGCTTTTTCTTGCCTTGGGAAGTTGTAAAAATGAATCATTGGTTCTCTTTTTTTAACCCTAGGCACTCAGCCAGAAATACTGCTCTTTTAAATCTCTCTCTGGCACTTCCTAGATGTTCCTAATGTCCCTTTCAATACTGTGTTCAAACATTAGTTCACTCAGTCTAGTGATGTGATTATTTAACAGCTTCACCACATTTACTGGCTTAAGAAATAAAGCAAATTTTTAATTGTGAAGAGCAAACAGATTTTTAAGAAATAAAGTTAAACTTCCCATGTGTGTATTGGTTGAGGTGTTGGTTTTAGAAGCTCATTCTACTCCTGCATCTACATCCTGCATCCTAGCCATCTAGGTACCCTGCAATTGTCTTTTAAAAAAATTATACTATATTGGGGCAGCTAGGTGGTACAGTGGGTAGAGCACCAGCCCTGAAGTCAGGAGGACCTGAATTCAAATCTGGCCTCAGACACCTAACACTTCCTAGCTGTGTGACCTTAGGCAAGTCACTTAAAAAAAATTTAAAAATTATACCATCTTATAGAAGTGTTTGTTTTATCCCATAAATTAAAAATAAAATGAATTTTAAAAAGAAGTTCAACCTCTTCGGAACAGGAAGAAATTACAAGGAGGAAATAGAGGTGAATGACAATTACTATTCTCTGTAACCTGAATGGATTTCAACAGTGCAGGATGTTCTCCGATAAATCTGGTGCATGATTCATCCACACCTATTTTATTCTAGAATCCCTGTATACACTGTTTATGTCAGCAATGCCTCTGCCCATTCTGACTTTTCTGACTCCTGTGCCTTTGCTCTTCCTTCTTCTAGATGTCTAAAGGAAGGAGAGGAGGACTTTTGAACCAACTTTAGCCTGTTCACTACTCCCAAGGTTGGGATAAAGTTCTCTGGGAAAGGTGGTTAAACCACAGAATGTTGGGAGATTTCTGCCTGTTATTGGTGTGACTAAGAGAGTACTACAAAGAAGAAAAATTAAGTCTTATTGATGAATTCTTAGTATCCTACCTCAGTATCCAGAGCAAGTTTGGCAAATAGTCATTTTCCCATAACATTTAGCCATGGGGCTAGTTAAGAGAACTATAAAAATGAGACAAAAAATCAAGGGTCACACTTCAATCAAGAGGGGAAGGCCAGGAGAATTTTGTAGTTTAATAGAGAAGCTTATGTGATATTTCTGTTTCTGTATCTACTAACATTTTGCATAAAATGAAAGTTGGTTTCTTTTCTAATGGAGAAGATAAAAAATTGGAACAATGATTTTTATTCTCCAGATTATGAGGGAGAATGCAGTATTTGTTGAAAGAATGGGGGGAAATGGGTCAAAGAGAAAATTAAAAGGCACGAGAAAGAAACATTAAAAGGCAGAGGGTAATTTAAAACTGAACCAGAAGGTTGGAGTGTAGAAAGATGTGATAAAAAAGAGGGAAAATATTACCAAAAAGAAACTGGAGCAAAATAATAAGTATAATACTTTTCTTATAAAAAGGAAGCTGAATCCTTTCAGGAGGATGTAATTTCTTTTGCTCCATAGACCTAAGATGTGGATCCATACATAAAGGGCCATCATCAGGTGAGAACAGTTTTGTACTAGCAATTTTGGTGCCCAAGACAAACAGCACTATATGTGCCCTCAAATGATCTATGGCAAAGAAGGGAGTCTGGCACACTACTTATCTCTGGGAAGGATAGGAAAGAGACCTGACTCACTACCTGGGAAGGAGAAAGTCAGGACTCAGTTGGTTAGAGATGAATTCGTCTGTTTTTGTCTGCTTGAGTTGGTGCAGGAGGAAACTTTCTGAATTTGACTAGCTATTCTTGCTAACTAGCTTTTATGCGAATAGAATAAAATTGTTGTCAAAATGTACATATAACTAATTTAAAATTTTTTAAATTTAACAATTTAATTTTTTAAAATTTAAAAATTTAATTTTTCAATTAAAACATCTTTTGCACCTTTTAAATTTCAGTTCTAGGGTAAGAGTTATCAAACTACAGAACAAGACTCCTGGCATCTGTTTATTTAATTAATTTATTTTTACACCACATGACCTAATAATAGTTTTTACTCTAGCTTGTGGGCTGTACAGAATCATATGATGGATTAGATTTAACTCTTGGGAATAAATGCCTATTCATCCCATCCCTGGTTTGTCTCTGAGTGAAAACTCATCCAGTAATGGACTGAGCAAAAAGAGCAAGAAGAGATGTGTAGTTGTCATTGATGATCCTTAGCTGACATAAACTGAAATGTCTACTTGTAGGACCAACCTAGATAATAGTAAAATCTTCGGTCTTCTTGGGACCTAGATATTGAATATTACAGAGAGCACTGTGAGACCTGTAACAGCTAACAATTACTACTCACTTCTGGTGATGACTGTGGGGACAGATAATACCACCAGAAGGAAACTAAGAAATATTGCTAAATATTATGAAACATGGGCAAAATGCTGAAGAACTCAGGGGCACAATGGTATTTTCTTCACTAATCTTAATTGAAGGCAGGGGATTTAGAAAAAAAAGATATGGGAAGTGAACAGCTGGCTAAGAGGATGATATATAAGAATGGGATTCCAATTTTCCTACCACAGCTTAAAATATGGGAAAGATTGGGCTTTTAGCCAGGAATGGAATGCACCTAATTAGAGCTTATAAAAATATATTTGCCCAGAGTCTGGAGGGAGGAAAAAAATCCCACTTATAATCTGCCAAGCCAGATGCCATAGAGAGTAGAAGACATAACACAGGAAGATAAATAGTACAAGAGAGAGCCAGTAATTCATGGGAGACAACCAAGAAGACATTCATCAGTAAAGCCTCAGATGCCTATATTTTGTTGTTGTTGTTGTTGTTGTTTAGTCATTGAGCTGTGTCTGACTCTTTGCAAACCTATGAACTATACTGTCCATGGGGTTTTCTTGGCAAAGAAAGTGGAATAGTTTGCCATTTCCTTCTCCAGAGGTTAAATGATTTGCCTAAGATCAAACAGTTAAATGTCTATATGCAAATGTTCAAATCATGGATACTAAACAGAGGAAACTCCTGCATTCATACTAGGAGACATCAACACACACACACACACACACACACACACACACACACACACATATATATATATATATTCCTGCAAATATCCTAACTTCTCAGTTTCTCAGTTTACTGATTTCCCATGACCTATTTTTCCATTCCATCTCAGCTACACAAAGAGAAGGGTTCATATCTTTGATGATATTCTTCCAATGAGACATATTTCACATTTTTTTGGTAGTTTTTCTTTCTTTTTTTTTTTTTTTTTTGGTTTTGCTTTATTGTATCTTGATTTCTCATAAAGTCATTAACTTCCATTTGCTCAATCCTATTTTTTAAGAAATTATTTTCCTCAGTGTGCTTTTTTACTCCTTCTCTAAATGGCTAGTTTTGCTTTTTAAGGCATTCTTCTCCTTTTTGCATTTCCTTTTGCACAACTTTCAATTATTTTCCTAATTTTTTCTCTCTCTCTCTTGATTATCAAAATTTCTTTTGAGCTCTTTCATGTCTTGAGTCCAATTCTTATTTTTCTTGGAGGCTTTGGAGGTAGGAGTTTTGACTTCGTTATCATTTGCTGAATGTGTGTTTTGATCTTCTTTGTCACCAAAATAACTTTCAATGGTCAGAAACTTTTTTTGTTGTCTGCTCAATTTCCTAGCCATTACTTGGCTTTTAAGTCTTTGTTAAAGTAAGACTCTGTTTCCAGGGTGGAGGATGCACAGTTTCAAGCTTCAGGGAGTTTGTGCTGCTACTTTCAGAAATCTTTTTTTTTTTTTTAATATTTTATTTTATTTTATTTAATAATAACTTTATATTGACAGAATCCATGCCAGGGTAATTTTTTTACAACATTATCCCTTGCACTTGTTTCTGTTCCGATTTTTCCCCTCCCTCCCTCTACCCTCTCCCCTAAATGGCAAGCAATCCTATATATGTTAGATATGTTGCAGTATATCCTAGATACAATATATGTTTGCAGAACCGAACAGTTCTCTTGTTGCACAGGGAGAATTAGATTCAGAAGATAAAAATAACTCGGGAAGAAAAACAAAAATGCAGATAGTTCACATTTGTTTCCCAGTGTTCTTTTTTTGGGTGTAGTTACTTCTGTCCATCATTTATGAATTGAAACTCAGTTAGGTCTCTTTGTCAGAGAAATCCACTTCCATCAGAATACATCCTCATACAATATCGTTGTCGAAGTGTATAATGATCTCCTGGTTCTGCTCATTTCACTTAGCATCAGTTCATGTAAGTCTCGCCACGCCTCTCTGTATTCATCCTGCTGGTTATTTCTTACAGAACAATAATATTCCATAACATTCATATACCACAATTTACCCAGCCATTCTCCAATTGATGGGCATCCATTCAATTTCCAGTTTCTAGCCACTACAAACAGGGCTGCCACAAACATTTTGGCACATACAGGGAGGGCCCTTTCCCTTCTTTAGTATCTCTTTGGGATATAAGCCCAATAGAAACACTGCTGGATCAAAGGGTATGCACAATTTGATAACTTTTTGGGCATAATTCCAGATTGCTCTCCAGAACGGTTGGATTCATTCACAACTCCACCAACAATGCACCAGTGTCCCAGTTTTCCTGCATCCCCTCCAACATTCATCATTATTTTTTCCTGTCATCTTAGCCAATCTGACAGGTGTGTAGTGGTATCTTAGAGTTGTCTTAATTTGCATTTCTCTGATCAATAATGATTTGGAACACTCATATGAGTGGTAATAGTTTCAATTTCATCATTTGAAATTTGTCTGTTCATATCCTTTGACCATTTATCAATTGGAGAATGGCTTGATTTCTTATAAATTTGAGTCAGTTCTCTATATATTTTGGAAATGAGGCCTTTATCAGAACCTTTAACTGTGTACTTTCAGAAATCTTGCTGGGAATCTGACCACAAACATTCCTTTCTGCCTGGGAGCTGTTAGGGATGAACCTGCTCCACTCTAACTGTAAGAGTTAGTGTGCTGAATTAATAGAGTACTGTTTTGCTGATTGGGGCATGGAATTGGGGTCCTGAACTGAGATTGCACTGGGACTGTACATCAGATTCCCACCTGGTTGCCACAGACCTTTCCATTGACCTTCTGAGTCCTCCCTGGTGTTCCCATGGTGAGAAGCCTCCAGCACTGCTGCTGATTCAGAGGTCCCACCATGCTGATGCTGGAGTCTGGGCCAGAGCTGGAATGGGGCCAGGCCTGCCCTTGGATTGTGGACTGGACTTTCACTCTGGTTCCACAAATCTTTTCTGCTGATCTTCCAGGTCCTCTTTGGTGTCTCTGGGCTGAGAGTTCTGGAAGCCACCAGCACTGCCGCTGATTCAGAGGTCTAACTGGGGCCAGAACCGGCCAGGGTTGGTGCTTGATCCAGGGCTGTGTTGGCCCAATCTGCACTGGGACTGCATGCTGGACTCCAACCTTAGTGTCACAGACTTTTCCTGCTGACTTTTAAAATTCTTTTTGGCTTTCTAGTTCATCTTTTAGGCTATTCTGGTGCTCTAAATTTTGTTTAGAATCATTATTTAGGTATCAGGTATCAAAGAGTTTGCATAGTATTGGAATTGTTTTTTAAATGTTTGGTAGAATTCATATGTAAATCCATCTGGCCCTGGAGATTTTTCCTTAGGGAGCTGTTTGTTCTATTTCTTTTTCTAAAATGGAACTATTTAAATAATTTATTTCCTCTTCTGTTAATTTAGGAAATTTATATTTTTGTAGATATTCCTCCATTTCACTTAGATTATCAAATTTATTGACATATAATTGGGAAGAATAATTCTTAATTATTGTTCTAATTTCCTCTTTATTGGTGGAAAGTTCTCCTTTTTCATTTTTGAGACTAACAATTTGATTTTCTTCTTTCCTTTTTCTAATCAGATTAACTAAAGGTTTATCTATTTTGTGGATTTTTTCCATAAAACCAACTCTTAGTTTTACTTATTAATTCAATAGTTTTCTTACTTTCAATTCTATTAATCTCCCCTTTTATTTTCAGAATTTCAAATTTGGTTTTTAATTTATTCTTTTTCTAGCTTTTTTAGTTGCAAGCCCAATTCATCGATCTTTTCTTTATCTATTTTATGCAAGAAAGCAGATAGTAATATAAAATTTCCCCTAATAACTGCTTTGGCTGCATCCCATAAATTTTGGTATGTTGTCTCATCATTGTCATTCTCTTAGATGAAATTATTGATTGTGTCTATGATTTGTTGTTTTACCCACTCATTCTTTAAGATTAGATTATTTAGTTTCCAATTATTTTTTGGTCTACTTTCCCCTGGCCTTTTATTGCATGCAATTTTTATTAAATTATGATCTGAAAAAATGCATTTACTATTTCTGCTTTTTTGTATTTGATTTTGGGCTTTTTATGGTCTAATACATGGTCAATCTTTGTATAAATTCCATGTGTGGCCAAGAAAAAAAGTATATTCCTTTCTGTCTCCATTCAATTTTCTCCAAAGGCCTATCATTCCTAATTTATCTAGGATTCTATTTACCCCTTTTAACTTCTTTCTTATTTATTTTGTGATTCAATTTATCTAAATCTGAGAGAGCACCATTAAGATCCCCCCACTAATATAGTTTTGCTGAGTAATTCTTCTTGCAGCTCTCTTAACTTCTCTAGGAATATGGATGCTATACCACTTGGTGCATATATATTTAGTATTGATCTTATATCATTATTTATGGTACCTTTAAGTAGGATGTAATTTCCTTCCTTATCTCTTTTAATTAGATCTTTGTTTGTTTTTGATTGATCTGAGATCAGGATTGTTATCCCTGCTTTTTTTTTTTTTTAAAAATCTCAGCTAAAGCATAATATATTTTGCTACAGCCTTTTATCTTTACTCTAAATGTATCATTCTGCTTTAAATAAGTTTCTTGTAAACAACAAATTGTAGGATTCTGGCTTTTAATCCAGTCTGCTATCCACTTCTGTTTTAGGGGAGAGTTCATCCCATTCACATCCACAGATAAAATTACAAATTCTGTATTTCCTGCCATCTTTTTTACCCCCAGTAATACTTTCTCTTCCCTTTCCCTCTTTTCCTTTTCTCCAGTAATTTGTCACTGATAACTTCCTCCCTCAAACAGCTTTCTCCTTTTGCAGCCCCTCTCCTTTTCTTATAACTTTCCCTTTCTACTTCTGTTTCCCCTTCTATTAGCCTCTCTCTTTCTTTCCTCCTTCTCCCCACAGGATGAGACATGCTTCTCTGTGAAATTAAATATGTCTGATGTTCTCTCTTTGAGCCAAATCTGTTGAAAGTAAGATTTGCACAATGTTCATTTCCCCCTCCCCTCTTTCCTTCAATTGCAATAGGTCTTTTTTGCCTTCTCATGAGATGTAATTTGCCTTATTTTAACTCCATTTTCCTGTTTTTCCAGTAGAATCACCTTTCTTCCTCTAGTTTCTTTTTTAAATTATCACAATATAATCAAATTATACCTGCATCCTCCATAACAGAGGTACAGATCTTAAGACTTAAACATATCATTACCTTTTTATGCTTCTCTTGAGTTCTGTATTTGAAGTTCAAATTTTCTATTCAGCTCTGTTCTTTTCACTAGAAATAGATGAAAATCACCTGTTTCATTGTATGTCCATCTTTTCCCCTGAAAGATGATGCTCAGTTTTGCTGGAGAGTTGATTCTTGGCTACAATCCAAATTCCTTTGCCTTTCAGAATATCAAATTCTATTCCCTTCAATCTTTTAAAGTGGAAGCTGCTAGATCCTGGATAATCCTGAATGTGGCTCCTCAAATATTTGAATTGTATCCTTCTGGCTTCTTGATTTGATAATCCTAAAATTTAACTATGATGTTCCTTGGAATTTTCATTTTGGGGTCTCTTTCAGGATGTGATAGGTGAATTCTTTCAATGAATAGGTCACTCTCTGATTCGGGACATTTGGGCAGTTTTCCTTGATGATTTTCTGAAAGATGGTTTCTAGGCTCTTTTTGTTCATCAGGGTTTTCAGGAAGTCCAATAATTCTTAGATTGTCTCTCCTAGATCTATTTTCCAGGTCAGTTGTTTTTCCAATGAAGTATTTTACATTTTTTTCTATTTTTTCTCTTTCTTTTCTTTCTTTCTTTCTTTCTTTCTTTCTTTCTTTCTTTTCTTTCTTTCTTTCTTTCTTTCTTTCTTTCTTTTTCTTTCTTTCTTTCTTTCTTTCTTTCTTTCTTTCTTTCTTTCTTTCTTTCTTTCTTTCTTTCTTTCTTTCTTTCTTTTTTTGGGGGGGGGGAGGTTGTTTGACTGATTCTTGAAGTCTCCTTGAGTCATTCACTTTCATTTGTTCAATTCTAAATTTTAGTGAATTATTTTCTTCAGTTAGCTTTTTTCTCCTTTTGTATTTGGCCAAACGAGGTGTTTTGTTTATTGTATTTTCCCCCCATTTCACAAATTCTGTTTTTCAGTGAATTGGTTTCTTTTTCATATCTATTTTATAAAAAGTTATATGCTTTTTACATTTCACCAAATCTATTTTTAAGGAATTATTTGCTGTTTCCCTTTTGTCAAATCTATTTTTAAGGAGTTTTTTTCAGATAATTTCTGTTTTTGCTTTTCTATACCCTCTTGCAAAGATCTCATTTTCTTTCTCCATTTTTCTTCTAACTCTCTTTTAAGATCTTTTTGAATTCTTCCAAGAGAATCTTGTGAAATGGAGACCAACTTATGATGCCCTTTGAAGCTTCATCTGTGGCTGATTTGCCTTTAGGATCATCAGGGTTTGAGGTCTGTTTTTCTCTTTTTCTATAAAAGCTGTCTATTGTCAGAGGTTTTATTTTTTTTTTTAAGGGTTGAGGTCTACTCTTAAGGCAAAGGGGACATCCACTTTAGTTTGTCCTGGGAGTGGTGTTGCTGACTGACTTCTGGCCCGGTCCCATTTTTCTGGAGTTCTCGAGTTTAGAGGCTCACAATTTGTTTTTTGTATTTATTTTGGGTGTCTTAGAGAAAATCTGCTGAACCACTGGCTTGTAACCAGGACAGAGTAGCCTAAGAAACTCACAGTAGATTCCCTGATTGGGCAGATGCTGCAGAACCCTGGGTTCCTGCCCCAACTCCTTGTTCTGGGCTTTCTGCATTGTGGTCTGGGCTCCGCAGCCTCTCCCCAATCTGATTGAAGCAGACCTTTTTTGAAGTTCTTCCAAAATATCTTCTGGAAATTTGTTGTACTCCAAATATTTTGGGTTCTGTCACTCCAAAACCAGTTAAGAGTCTTAATCTGATGTTGATTTGAGGGAAGCTTGGAGGAGCTCAGATGGAGATGTATCTACTTTCTGTCATCTTGGCTCCACCTAGAGTCGTTATTTACAGGAATTTGGAGCAGTTTGGGGGAGAGTTCCTACCTTTATTTTGCTATCTTGGTTCTACCTCCCCTTGGTGATATTCTTGATGGAATAAGTATTTCATTTCCATGTTCATGAACTCTGAAATTATTTTTCTGATCACCATCTTTTATCATTTTCTTCTGGCTTACTACTCCTAACTTTCTTCATCATTTTCTGTCCTTCAGTTCTTTCCCAGGCTCCAACTCCTGTACTGGCTATATACTCTTCTCGCTTTCCTATCTTATTACCTTGGTGAACCAATTCAATTTTATACTTTAGTCCCCTGCCAGAAGATATATAATTGAACTTTCTTTAACAAAACTTAAGAATTTGAATTATTTCCACCTTATGTTGCCTTCAAGCCTATTCATGTGCTGCTGAATTGAGCTTCATTACAATTTATGTCATAAAATTTCAGCTGGGGCTCTCAATGCAATATGGAAATATTTTTAACCATTCCTAATTAATTCACTGTTCTATTTACCATTGAAACTTACCACAAAAACTTTTCTAAACCTTTTTATTCCTCTTCAAATCTCCTATGATATTGTTCCTCACATTATCTCAGCTGAAAATCTTGTTTTACATTTTATGGGAAAAAAATGAGACCATTCACTAAAAACTCCCATTTTTCTATCTTCACTATCTCTACTGGATTCCCCACTCATCCTCCTTCAACCCTGTCTTACATGAATAGGTTCCCCTTCTTATTAAGGCAAACCTCTTTTAGTAAATAATTTAGTATTGGTCAAAAAGTACATTGGCCAATGAACCGATTAGGTACATAACATAACAGAAAAAATTGTAGCTAGTATCCTAGTATTTGATAAACACAAAACACAAATGCCTCAGCTACAGAATAAGGAGTCACTACTTGACAAAAACCACTACAAAAAATGGCCAATAGAATGAAATAAATACAATTTATAAACTATTAGAGAAATGCAAATTAAAGCAGTTTTAATATTTCACTTCAGATATCCATCAGAGTGACAAAGATGACAAAGGGAAAATGATAAAAATTAAGGAGATTGTAGGGCAATAGACACATTGATACATAGTAGGTGCACCTGTGATTGGATATGAAAATTCTAGGAAGCAATTTGGAATTTCAGAGGTAGAAGAAAGAGAAAAATCATATATATACACAAATATTTATAGCAGTTCTTTTTTTTATTTTATTTTATTTTTTAAATAACTTTTTATTGACAGAACCCATGCCAGGGTAATTTTTTACAGCATTATCCCTTGCACTCACTTCTGTTCCGATTTTTCCCTTCCCTCCTTTCATCCCCCTCCCCAAGATGGCAAGCAGTCCTTTACATGTTGAATAGGTTACAGTATATCCTAGATACAATATATGTGTGCAGAACTGAACAGTTTTCTTGTTGCACCGGGTTCAGAAGGTATAAATAACCCGGGAAGAAAAACAAAAATGCAAGCAGTTTATATTCATTTCCCAGTGTTCTTTCTTTAGGTGGAGCTGCTTCTGTCCATCCTTGATCAATTGAAACTGAATTAGCTCTCTTTATCGAAGAGATCCACTTCTATCAGAATACATCCTCAACCAGTTTTGTTGTTGAGGTATATAATGATCTCCTGGTTCATAGCAATTCTTTTTTTTTTTTAGTAGTAAAAAAACTGGAAACCAGGAGTATGGCTATCAGTTGGTTATAGTTGTTTAGTTGTAGTATATGAATGTGATAAGGAGGGAGGGAATAAGCACTTATATAGAATCCAATACTGAGCACTGGGTCAAGTGCTTTTTACAAATATTATTTCATTTGATCTTCACAACAACCCTGGGAAATAGGTGCTATTATTTTACACTTGAGAAAACAGAAGCAGAAGCAGACAGAGGTTAAGTGATTTGTCTAGAGATGCACAGCTAGAAAGTCTGGTTTTCCTTAACTCCAGTTTCAGCATTCTATCTGCTATGAAACCAGTTGCCACTGGATATGATGTGAAGTGATATAATGTAATAGAGTACTATTGTGTTGTAAGAAATTAGGAAGTAGATGATTTCAAAAAGACATGAAAAGACTCACATGAACTACTTCACAGTGAAATAGAATCAGATCAAATTATACTGCCAAAAACAGACAATTTCAAAACTTTCATAAACTGATGAAGGACAAAATGAGTAGACTCAAGAGAACAATTTATAAAATAGCAACAATGATATAAAGACAAACTACTATTTTTAAAGATATAAGAACCATTATTGATACAATGGTCATTTATGATTCCAGAGGGCCAATGAGGAAACATGTTATTAAGGAGTGGAGATGGATTTATGGTGCAAAACAAGACATGTATTTTATATACAGTTATTGACTCAATTTATCTTGCATAACTATAATTATTTGTTTACAAGAAATTTGTTTTTTATTTTTATTTTTATTCAATGTATGGGAGGTATGAATAAGAGAAAATAGATTTCTGTTAATTTTTTTTGTTGTTGTTGAAGCAATTGGGGTTAAATGACTTGCTTATGGTCACACAGCTAGGAAATGTTAAGTGTCTTAAGCAGACTTGAACTTAGGTCCTCCTAACTTCAAGACTGATGCTCTATCCACTGCGCCACCTAGCTGTCCCAATTTTTTTTTAAAATAGAGATGTGGGTAATACAAATATGGAATGTCACAAGCACTTTCAAAATAGGTCACTGTATTATGAGTTTTACTTAATTCTTTACTTTTGTCATAAGACACCTTTTATGAAAGGGGATGTAATTTGTAAATACATATAATGTAAAAAAAAAAGGATATAAAAAACTTTTTAAAAATAGGGAATCAAATAAGCAGGAAGGCCAGAAGATGTTTTTGGTATTTTCTGATAGTTTAGAAGAATAAATATAATTAGGAGGAAAAGAAAAGAACAATTTCTACCTCAGAAAATTGGGGTACATGAGATGAATATATAAACATGAAAGAAGGGCAGGGGAAAATGAGGTTTCCCTGAACCTCACTTTCATCTGACAAAAAGACAAAGGGATATTGAACTCTCTCTGGGGTTTTAGAGGAAGGGTAGAGTCAATGAGGGAAGAGTCCTAAATACAAAGTACATAAAAAACAAAGAACTCAGTCAACTAAAGACTATTTTAATTAAGGATTATTACAAAAGAGTGATTAAAAAAAAAAGGGAGAGAAGGGCAGCTATATAATACAGTGCATAGAGTACCCATTCTGGACTCAGTAGGACCTGAATTCAAATCTGACCTCAGATACTTAATACTAACTAGGGCAAGTTACTTAATCCCAACTGCCTCCACCCAGAAAAATAAAAGAAAGGGAAACTAGGGGCAGTTAGGTGGCACAGTGGATAGAGCACCAGCCCTGAAATCAGGAAGATCTGAGTTCAAATCTGGCCTCACACACTTAACACTTCCTAGCTGTGTGACCCGGGGCAAGTCACTTAACCCCAAATGCCTCAGGGGAAAAAAAATCAAATGTATAATAAACTCATGTCATTTTTAAAGCTTTTTTGCTTGATCATGATTCTGCTCTCTATTTTCTTGTTTATTTTTAGAATCTTATACCTACCTCTTCTTTTCTTCCTACCTTCCTGCTCCCAAAGAAAGAAAAAGCAAAATCCTTGAAGCATATATGCATAATCTAGCAAAACAAATATATCTCATTCTGTATTTTGAATTCATTTCAGAAGATGGGTAGAATGTTCCATTACCAGTACTCTGGAATCATGATAGTCATTATACTGCTCAGAATAACATGCCTAACCTAAAAGATGATTATAAGAATGTAGAAGAGACATATACACACAGACATACAGGCATCCAGACATACAGACACACACATACTTTTTTATTTTTTGGAGATCTGTTTTCTTTGACTTGAGAATTTGTTTTCTTTGATTTTGTTTGTGACTGTTGTTTTTGTTTTTGTTTTTCTGTAGGATGGGAAAGTTGGGAGAGAGAAAGCAAATTTTTATTGAAAAAATTTAATTTAAAAAATTGATCAAAATTATTCTTTCAAAGTTGTTTTTCTTTACGTTATTGTTTTTAGCATATGAATTGTTCTAGACCTATTTACTTTACTTTGAATCAGCTCACATATATGTCTTCATTTTAATCCCTTAAAAGAACTTTAGAAAAATTAGATATGATAACTCTCTGATGGTTATTAAATAGGAACAGGAACAAATTTACATGTGAATATTTAACATTTGCAGACACTGACCTTGTAATAAGGCATAAAAATCTTACAAATAAATAGAGAAAAGAAGAAATGTGAAACATACTTTATTGAACACAATGCAATAAGAATAAAATTTGATAGAATCCTTTAAATAAATGATTGAAAATTAATAGGAAATTAAATAATTTCATCCTAAAGAATTGCTGGGTTGAAGAAAAAATCATTGAGATAACAGAAAATTCCATCGTGGAAAGTAACAACAATGAGAAAACAGTGCCAAAACTTTTGAGATGCAGCCAAAATAGGCCTTAGCTGGGGGTGGGGTAGAATTTATGTCTAAACTTGTGAGAAATGAATATTTTTCTCTTATATTTAATAATTAAATTATTAAATCAGGATGAAGATTTCCCCCTTTTTTAATTTCCTCATCCAGAAACCAGTCATTGTGAGAAATATTAAAGATTTATCCAGGCTAAGATCTAATCAGGCAGTAAATGAAACTCTTACTTTGGGCAAAAAGATGTATTGCTCTTTGTTGAGTTTGCTCAGACAGGTTTGAGAAAATTTTGATTCTCCCATTTTACACGATAAGGGATATGGAAATCAATGACCAATATTTGGGCAACTAAGTCATATATCCCAAGACTATCATTATAATATAACCCACCTCCCATTATGTTAATCAGTCATAATTGATTGGTATCTCTCAAAAACCCCTACACTTTGGAAGGCATATAAACTGTTGAGACACTGCCATGAGGGGTCTTTAGTCAAAGAGAGATGGCCAAATGGCCATCCTTTTATTGATAATATGCTGGTCTTATTAATAAAATGATTAAGTTACTTAGAAACTACATCTGTCAGAATTTTTTAATCACCACAAACATCAATAAAAGAGAAAAAGAAATAGATCAGTGAATTGGGCATATAACTTAAAAAAATCTAAGAATGAACTTTTAAAGTTTTAAATAGAAATGATTCTAATAATAATAGCTGACATTTATGTAGAATTTACATGTATCATCTCTTTTAATCCTCAGAAATTTATTGAGTAAGCACTATAGGTATTAGTATCACCATATTAAAGCTAATGGACTAGAAGCTTAGAGACATTAAGGGGCTTTGTCATGATCCTACAGCTTGTAAGATAGGAATCAAACCCAGGTATCTCTAGCTTTCAAATCTGGAGGAGAGATACTTACAGGGTACAGTAAAGATGTACATGGACCTCATTATCCTACTCATATTTTTAAAAATATATATATAGGAAACTAGAGTGGATAATTGAGGAGAAATAGTAACAAATAGAACAATCCTCTAAGAATACTTCAGAAGTCCAGAATGAATTGATTCTGGAAGTTAACACAATAGAAAAAATGAAATATTTTTTGAAATGCTTAGCTTATTAATCCAATTGGAATAAATTTTAATACATGGTTGTAGAGTATGATTCTGAGCTTTTCTTCTTCCTCCTTCCATTCCTTTCTCACTCCTTTAACCTTTCCTTCCTTCCTTTCTTCCTTCCTTCCTCCCTTCTCTTTTTCCTTTTTTATTTTTGCTATCCTGCTATCCACATTCCCCAATAGTTTATTGCATGATTAACCTTTTCTCAGTGTTTTGTCACCTGTTAAAATCTCTCCTAAAATCTATCTCCTTCCTTACACTCTTGTAATTAAACTGTTTTCCTTAAACACTAGAATTAAAAATAAATAAACAGGATTGTTTTTCATTTTTTATTGTAAATGCACAATATTTCAGTTGTATTATAATTTAGATAAGCTTTTGTGGGTTATATTGGGAAATACACTTTCATTCATTCTTTTGTTTTCTATGAGAAAATCCATTCCATGTCCCACATTATTTCACAAGTGAGTATTGAGCCGTAGCCCATCTCCATTTGGGAATACTGAAATTTTTAGAGAGCATCTCTGAAATCTTGATGAGATTCCAGTTTTTCTGTGGCAGATATTCTTTTCCTTCATGCAAAGAGGGTTAATGTCAATCTTATGGGGCTTTGATAAAATGAAGTAGTTCAGTAGACTTGAGAGTTTTGAACAGACTGTTCCCACTAAACATCTGATAAGAACTTGATTGAGGGAGGAGAGCAAAGTTCTGGTTTTGGTCTTCCCCTTTTACTTGACAAGAACCTTTTGAATTTCAAAGGTTTTGGAGAATTGGAACTTAGCATTGCATCTTAAGGGATAGCTACAGAATGCAGTGGATAGAGTGCCAAGTCTGGAGTCAGAAAGACATCTTCTGAGTTCAAATTTGGTCTCAGACATGAGTTAGTTGTATGGCCTTGGGTAAGTCATTTTGCCCTGTTTGCCTCAGTTTCCTCAATTGTAAAATGAGTGGGAGAAGGAAAAGGCAAACCATATATTATCTCTGCCAAGAAAATTGGTGTCAGAAGAGTCATTCATGAGAGAAACAACAAGAACAAAGTTACATCTTGCCATCCTATTAACTCAAGCTGATAACAATATCTGCCTTGGGAGCCCAAGACAAACTGGATATAGATTCAAGATCCTACAAAGAGCCCAGCAGACAAACTGTACCATTGCTAAGGGGGAACATCTTGAGGAATATAACAGAAGGGTTTCCAGGAACTCTGAGGTATCACTTTATTATATGTGCAATTCTATCACCTCAGTAAGTGACCATTATTAAAAACAAACTTATTGCGTAGCTAATAATTGATATTTAACTCATTATCAAGGAAGGAAGCATTTCAATGAAAGTATGTGAGATATAGCATTAGAAAGAGCCTCCCTCCTTCAACCTTCTTTACAACTACTTGAGACTTTATAGTAGCCAAGCTCTGGGGACTCAATGTGTCAGTACAAATGAAGATTGGGACAGTAGCCCTGGAGAATGTGGTACACTTGAATATGTGTGGATTCTCTCCCCTGTAAGCTTTTTGAAGAAAACTTGAAGAAAAGAAATTTGTTGTATTTGCATTTCAACTGTCTAGCACAATGTTTGACATATAATAGATAAGGAATTTATTGAATTGATTGAGGTATCATATAAATGTGAGCTATTAGTATTATAAAACACACCAAATTGGTCAAAAAGAGGTTCTTTTACATAAGATTTATCTTGTCCATGCTCTCATTTCCTTCAAGAGTTTATATGTTAGGTCTAAGGGTATATAAATAAAATTATTTACATTTGTACTCTACTTTTTATGCAAAGTTTGATAGTGCCTAGGGATATAATTAATATCTTTCTTATTTGTGGGAAATCCAAACAGGATCAATGCTTACTTCTCTCCAATAGGGAGAGCTTCAACTTGCTGTAGCAGCAATAATATCTTTCATTCTCTTTAAAGGGTTCAAAGCTTCTTCTCAAATTTCTATCCATAGCAGCATCAAACTATCAACAAGTGTAGATTCCCTAGAGTAATTGTTTATAATAATATATGGAGACATATGCTACAGAGCGGGCACTAAGATAAAGGAAGTAAAGAATATAATTCACAATTAGCTATTTTTTGGGGGGACATCCAGGAAGATCAGACTACTTTGTCTCTTTCTATTTCTTCTTCCTCTAATTAACCAGGAGGAAGATTAAGGCTGTTAGGGAGCATTCCATCAGTTCAGTCACCACTGTTTTATAGACAAAGCTTTCCAGAGTCCCAGGGGAAGGAGAGGTTAGAGTTCTGGTGTGCAGAGTTTGGATGCATGAACTTGACCTTGTGTTTTCCTTTTTTTTGTATAGTGATGTGAAATGGGATATCTTTCTAAATTCTTTTTCCAAATTCTTCAAAATAGTCACCAAACTGGTAACTTTGGGACAGATTCTTTGCTTTTCTGATTTCTGACATTTCAGTGGCAATGCTCTCCAGACAAGAGCCTAGGAGCCAAAGTTTACACATTACATTATGAAATGCCTAGATGCTTGGCTATGTCCTTCCCACAAATGTCATAAACTATTGCAAATGTAAAAATGACTCATGATAGGATGAATCTGGGTTAATCGGCCACTAAAACATTGTGAAATGATTTGTTTTAGGCCTATTGGCGTCCTGTTTTCTACCTAGTATCATCACCAGGCAACCATGTCTGTCAGCCTTTTTTCTCCTTTATTTTCTTTAACAAAACTAATATGAGGAAAGATTCTTAAAAAACAAATACCCCAAATCTTGTTTATATGAAAAATATAAATAATGAGAGTCATTGTATTACCCTTTCAGTAGATTTGACTTTTAGTAGAGAAAATAAAAGAATTTTAATAGAGAATCAGTTAAAGGAAATGCAAAATTTCAGGCACTTGAAAGAGGTTTGGGAAGTGTTATTTTGTGAGGTATAGAGGAGCCAGCATTCAGAAGTTATCAAAATTGTAATGTGGATTTGGATTTGCAAAGCCTGGGATCAAAACTCAGCTCTGATATTTACTGCCCATGTGAACTTGGGCAAATCTTAACTTCTTGGACCTCATTTTCCACTTTTCTAAAATGAGGGGGTTCAACTGCATTCTTTTTCAAAATTCCTATCCTCCTATTAATAGCACAGGCTTTGTGCTCACTCTCCCAACTTGTACTTCACTTGGCAGGTTGGATAGTTAGAAGCCAAGTGAGCATTATTTCACTCAAAGTTCTAGGGAGTAGCCTTGGAGCTGTAGTCGTCATCATCGCTGTAGTCTTCTTCTTCTTCCTTCTACTCCTCTTTCTTCTCCCTAGTTACATGTAAAACGGTTTTTTTTTTGGTTATACATGCACATCTATTTATTTATTTATTCATTTATTCATTCATTCATTCATCTATCTATCTATCTATCTATCTATCTATTTATTTATTTATTTATACCTTATTTCCACATGTATTATTTTGGGAAAGAAAAATCAGAACAAAAGAGAAAAACCATGAAGAAAAAAGAAGATGAAAATAGTATGTGTAGATCTACATTCATTTTCCAAGGAGTGTTTTTTAAATACTGTTTAATACTAATTTTAATACTATTTAATACCCCCTCCATAATTTAACTAGTCACCATTTCTTCAATTTCAACAAACCAATTAACATTACTAACCTTTAGCAAGAAACTAAGAACAAAAACATGCTTCCTAAATTGGGGATTCATTTTCTCCTCTACATAGGTGCTCACTCAGTGCCTGGGAAAAGTGGACTTAAACCTCAAAATATTTCCCACCATGGGAGGGAATACTTCCTGCTTCTGAGAGGCAGTCCTTTTCTCCCTTCAAAGAATACATATTATTTGTTTCTGAATGTGATATGGCCAGGGTAAGACATACAATTCAGAATTTGGCTGTTGGATTGATTCTTTGCTTGGCTGGGTCAAGTAGGTTGTTTAGATCTGATTCCTCATTAGATTCAGCTGCTACTTCCACCAGTTAAGGTTGATGAGGGAACCTCTGATGGCTTTTTTGACTTTTCACAGCTTACAAGATTCTTTCTGTCTCTAATACTCATTTACTTAAGATTAGGAAAGAATTAACAGATAGAGACAAGAACAGTGAGGTGTATAACCAAAGTCACATGGTGATGGGTGGGGAGAAAATGCAGCTAAGTTGCTGCTTCCACCTCTCTTTGACCTAGAGCCAATAGCAGTATTTGCTTCCAACATCACCAGGAAAGAGAATTCATTTAGTTAAGCCTTCTGTATGAATATTCAATTTAAATTAAATTTAAGTAATCTGGCAGGAAACATTCAGAGGATATTGACCTGTGCCATGAAGTAGCAGGGAAAGAGTCCCAATAAATGAATTCTGGAAGGATGATCACTAAACCTTCAGGTGAATTGGCAGTAGAGATGACGTGCACCTCTAGCCAGGTGCATCATTCTGGTCTGATTCAGTGAAATCATACCACAATGATGTCAGTTTATTCCATTGATGGTAAGACTGGCCATCATGAGATTCATCCTAACCCTTCTGATTTTGAAGTTTATATGACAAATCCCTATTTCTAAGTTTGTAATGTCTCCCCTCTCTTACTTAGCTTTAAAAATTAGTGTTAGAATTAAAGCAATATTTTTCCAGTACATCCGTCAGGTTCCCAAATAACTATCACATTTTCCAAAATATATTTGTTAAAAACAAGACATTTCTCTTGCCAGAGGGTGGTTACCCATTAGTGTGCCTTTTTGCTTTTCTCGGGTTTATAGGAGCCTACTGCCACCTCGTGGCAAGAAGTTTAGCTTTACTAAAATTCTCTAAACTGTTAAATTTTGAGGTATGGTTTTCAGCAAATCATCAAAAGAAGAACACAGGCCAGCAACCAAGCTAATCAAATTTTGGAAAATGAATATACAGTTTATAACTTATACCCAGGATTGTAGATCTAAGGCTATAAAAAATCTCAGAGGTGAGTTAGTTCAATTCCAATATTTTATTAATGAGGAAACTGAGACTGCGAGAAAAAGGGATGTCTTAAGATCATACAAATAGCACAATAAGAAGATTTTCCCTCCAGATCCTCTGACTCCAGAATGAGTGTTCATTCCATTGCACAGAATTTATTTTTGTCACTATGAAGCATTAGCAAGGTACATTTGATAACTACTTACTGCATTCCTACAAAAGTAGATAAAATGCTTGCAACCATGACAAAATAGAAGGAAAAAATCACAATATTGATGTATTTTCCTTTTGGGAGGTGGGCTAAAGTCAACAAGTTTAGTGGATAGGTTTCAATCTATTTCACCTGGGCTTCCACAGCAGTTCTATAATCCTTCTATTATAATAATAATGCTAACTTTTATATAGTGCCTACTATGTGCCAGGAACTGTGTGCATCGTGAGAAAACTCATCAGGCATTATATTCAAATAGCAGTCCTAGTGAAACAAGACTAGTAAGTGAAGACCAATTTATTGAAACTGGAGCTGGATACACATTTTCCTAGAGTGGCTATAGTGAAGGGGAATGCTATGAAGCTGGTGCAGATCTTGCAATCAGAACTAATCTACTCAACAAGTTTGCATGTCTTCTAAAAGAAATGAGCAACATTCTCATGATAATGTGATTGCCACTTTCAGGAAAGCCCACATCATCATTTTTAGTGCATATGCTTTCACCATGACAGATCCTGATGAGGGCAAAGAAAAACTTTTATGAAGATCTGGAGGCCATCATTATCAATGTTTTGAAAAAAGGACAAGCTTATAAAGCCATAGTAGGCACAGACTGTCAGACATGGCAGAGTCCTTGGGAAAAACAGAGTTGGAAATGATCATTTGCTGCTGAAGACTTGTGTATCTCATGACCTCATCATCAATACTACTAAATACTATACAATTATATGTATAATATATATGTTATATATATAATATATGTGTATAGATATAGATAAAATAGATAAAGGAAAAGAACGAGTATTTATTAAGTTTCTCTTTTGTGCCACACTTTGTACTAAACACTTTATAATTATTACCTCATTTGATCCTCATGATAGATAACTCTGGGAGATAGAGGCTGTTATTATCCCCATTTAAAGATAAGGAAACTGATAGATAAGGGGCTTGTCAAAGTTCACATAGTTGATGAGTGTCTGCAATCACATTTGAACTGGGGTCTTCCTGGCTCCTTGTCCAGCATTATATCCACCGAGTGTTTCTTTTATTTTCTTCACAAGAGCAATTGTTCCAAAGCTTTTCCTTTTTCCCAAGTGCACCTCAGCCCCTCACAAATATAGTTGATGACTTTGGAATCTGATCCTGGAGGTAATAGAGAACAATTGATTGAATATTTGTTATAATGGGTGACAAAAAAGAAACCTGGGAGGCAAAATGTGGAATAGAAAGAACTCATAGTAGGTACCTAAATGTGCTTTTCCTAGCAGATAGATCAATTCCTAACTAGGTGGACACCTATGTAGGCCATAGCATAATCTATAATAATTCTATGATTCCAAAGCTCTTCATAAAGGCAACTGGATGGATCAATAGAGTTAGGAGGAACTGAGTTTGAATCTAATCATAGAAACTTTCTGCTTGGGTGACCCTAAACAAACCTTGTTTACCTCAGTTTCCTCACTCGTAAAATGATCTGGAGAAGTAAATGGCAAACCAACTCTAGCATTTTTGCCAAGAAAACTTCAAACAAGGTCATGAAAAATCAGACATGAATAAATTGATTAAGCAACAATAACAAAGCTCTTCATGGGCTTAAAACATATCCCTGCATGTGGAGTGAACCATTCATTTTATAAATGAGAAAACTGGTTTAGAAAGAAATCAAAAAGAATAAAACTAACATTATTTGCCTCTATTTCCCCATCCATTGTACCTAATGCAAAAGCTATCATCTGCATCAGGCTTATCTACTCCCTTGTCTGACCCACTACTTATACAGTCTCTTCCTCAAAAAAAAGTTAGAAAAAATCATTTATTGTCTGTTGTGTAGATATTGCTTCTTAGAAATCAAAACTGACAAATCTGCTCATAACAAAATGATATCTATGCTTTCCTTGACACTGATAAAATACAACCAGAACTAATTAAGGACCTTCTGTGTAAGAGAGAGAATCTGAAACTCGAAGTCTTAAAAACCAACATTAAAAATATTGTTTAATATGTAACTGGGAAAAAATGAAATATTAGATAATGGGAAAAAAAGAAAAAAAAGAAACTATTATTTGTGGAATATTTTCTGTTCCAGGTATTCTGCAGATATCTAATTTACATAAGACCTAGTTGCTATCCTCAAAGTCTAGTATTCAGGCACTATGATATATTGCATATTAGTGCATCAGACACTGCAAAACAAAATGCTTGTGGAGTTTAAGAGAGTGATCCTTATTGATTGGGAAATCAGAGAAGACTTCCTGGAGGAGGCATTTGGATTAGGTTTTAAAGGATAAGCAATAGACAAGGAAAACAAGATAAAAAAAAAAAGATTAAAAAAACAAGGACCAGGGAATAGTGTGTGTTCAAGGGCAGAGAATTATATTCTTTGGGAGCTGAAATATAGAGCCCTTTAACAGAAGCATGACAAGAAGCTGAAAAAATTGGATGAATCAGGTTGTGGTCCTTGGAGGCCAGGTAGAGAAGTTTAAACTTACTCTTTAGGCAAGACATCAATGACATTTTTGAGCAGATGAATTAAATGGCAAAAATCTCATAGACACACAAAATATTTTTGTTTTGTATTTTTTGGAAGTTGTATGAAGGATAGATTAAAGGGAGAAAAGAGTAGAAATGGAAAGATATATTTGGAGATCACTGCAATAATTCAGCCTGTACAGCTAGATGGCATAATTACTGATATAATTATAAATGATTATTATTGAGATGAGATCATTGTAAAGCACTTGGCACATAAATATAATAAACACTATATAAATATTAGCTATTATATTAAGGGTTTAGATAGGTGATGGAGAAGATAGGATAAATTTCAGAGATGCTTTGGAGGTGAAATTGACAGAACCTTGTCTCTGATAGAAAAATGAAGGAAAGGAGAGAGTCAAGGATAAAACTAAGATTTTCAAAATTCCACTAGTCAAATGTTGGAAGAGCAGAGGATCATTGTTCATTTCAGCTGGCAAACCCAGAGCTATAGCTAGGAATTCTGGTACCTGGAACAAATTCAGATTTCTGTGGCTATGGATTTAGGTGGAGAACTTGGACCTCGATACACCAGCTCTCATCTGTGATCCTATGGATCAGAATGTCCTGATGTACAGAGATCTTAAAGGGACATTGGTGTTGGAAAAATTACTGACATTGGAGGGAACAGAACAGGGCCAGAGTAGGAAAAACTCACCCACAGTTTGGGAAAACATCAGGATTACACCTTATCTAGCTTTTATCTTCACTGACAGGTAGCTTTTGTGTAAACTGCTCATTTAGAAAGGCAAAGCTATGCTGCTTGGAAGAGCTATGCAGACGCAGGGGTAGGGAAAGATAGGTACTGGGAGAGAGGTACATGGTGACTGGTTCCTCAGAGTGATAATCTGGTCCCAGGTGCAGACAATACATTGGGAAGGGCACCTCCAGGAAAATAGAGAATCCCAAAACAAGGAACCATCTTCACATTAGACTTCTCGTGAAAACTGCAGGAATAAATTATCAAGATTGGGGTAATCTGGATGATAGGCTGGGAGGAAGAACTTCAGAAGCAGAGGCTAGAGCAGGGAAGAATCAGAGCCTCTTCCCTGAAAGTGAGAACAAGGAGACTCCTCCCAGGAGGACTCATTATCCCAAGATCCAGCTCAGAGAATTCTCAGACCCTGATAAAGGGCAGCTTTCCATAGCTTAAAAGGGGCTTCTTTGTTAAAAGGAAACAACTTGAGGGCATTTTATCAATTTAATTAAATCAGTGTTAATCTATTTCTTTTATTCTTTCTTGTACTGTAATATTTATTTTATTTTTTGTTGGCATGACTATTTATATAAAGTTTATAAAAAAATTTTTATTTTGTTTCTTTTCTGGCTATTACTATTATAATTATTATTAATTTCACATCAGGGTTATCACTTAATTTGTTATATTGAGAAGGAAGGTGTTACAAATTATTCTCTCCAGATGTCACATATCCTAGATAAATCACTGTACATAAATCCTATAGAGGTTAAGCCCTTTCATCTTCTTCTTAGGGGAAGTAAACATGAATAAAACAGAATATAGGGTATTTGTTGGGTCTGCTTAGGCAACGTGTGTGTGTGTGTGTGTGTGTATGTGTGTGAACTGGGATTAAATGATTTACCTAGGATCACACAATTAGAAAGTGGTAAGTGTCTGAGTCTATCTTTGACCTTCTGACTGCAGGGACAGTGCTCTATTCAGTATGTCATCTAGCTGCCCCTAGGCAACTCTTTTTTGCTGAATTTTTTATGAGCTGATCTCCATTTAATTCTAATTTCCTGAGTTACAGGAATCCAAGTGTTCTCACATGGAGAAAGATCTCTTAGCCATCGCCACGTCTATTCCTTTCCAAGCCACCTGCCATAGTCAAGAAATTGACTCATGGCCACACTGATCTTATTTCCAGGAAAATGGTTTTTGGTTGTTGTCCTTTGTGCTTGAAGTGGACCTAAATGATATCAGCATATTAGGGTCAAAGTACAGTGTGTTCAACTGTGGCTAATCAGACTCATAGGAGTTTGGAAGGCTCTACCAAAAGTCAGGCACAAATAGTCCGTATGAACATTTAGAGTAGAGATGTCTGTGAATTTGTATGTCTCATGGTTTTCTGGAATTTTTTTGAGTTACTGCAATTCTGTTCCAAAGAAGAGAATTTATGCAAAAAAGAACACTTCTCTTTATTTGATAACTCTAAGAAACTGTTTTCCTAGGGTCCAGAATCAGATATAATCTGGGGAGTTAAATGCACATAGTGAAGTTGTTGAAGCCTCACAAGTAAATAAGATGGCTAGAAATGATGGTGATGATGAGTATGATGTTCTTCTTCTTATCTTCCTCCTTTTCATCATCTTCTGCTTCTTTTTCTTCCTTCTCCTCTTCCTCTTCCTCCTCTTTCTCCTTCTCCTTTTCTTTATAGTTTGACCTTCTTCATGACATGTTGGGTTTGAAGCATATCACTTCCTGGAGATTCTAGTCCTTTAATCCTTTTTCTCCAGAACCAAGCACAGTGTCCTACATTTGGTAACCATGCAATAAATTTTTGATGAAAATCATGTTAATTATTACATTTAGAGAATAAGACTGTGCCTCTAGGATATTCACAAATAGCCCATATTTGTGAAGCCTTTTGCAGTTTTCAGAATATGTACCGCACCATATCCCCGTGAGGTAAAAAATATAAGGATTTCCTCAGAGAGGCTGCTAGCCCATATTCACATGGCTAATGAATGGCAGAAATTCAACTTGACTTTAGTCATTTGATTTCAAGTCTGGTCCTTTTTCTACAATATTCTTCAATCTATGTTCATCTCTGTTATAGATTCCCAATCTCCAGCCTTAAGGTATCATAATAACCCAAATGTAAGTCTATAGAAAGAAAGGAGAAGAGCTCATCAAATGTTTTTTCCAACAAGTTGCTGCCTGACCTTTCTTAGGTCCAGCCTGACCTATTTCAGGCTCCTGGGTATGTGCTAATTTGTCCCTGAAATGTTTGTGGGCTAGGAGGTTTTTTTAACTTCTGCACACATAGTCACTAGTGACCTGGAGGTAACTTAACTGGAATGTTGAGCAGCTCCCACACACTAGTTTTGGTGTGCTCAGTCTCAGTCTCATTACAGATTTTAAAAGGGAATAGTGTAGGTTGGACACGAGTTTCAGATGTTGCTGTGCAAGTGTTTCTGAGCAAGTTTACTTGTATATTTTTGGAATCCCAAACTAGACCGAAAGTGCTCTGGCAGTGGTAACATAGTGCTACAGTACAAAGAAGACTGTATTAGAAATCAGAGGATCCAGGTTCATTTCCTGATGCTTTTACCTTGTGTGTGATCTTAGACAAGTCACTTTCTCTATGTAGATTTCAGTATCCTATAAACTGGTGGTGTTGAACTAGATCTCTAAAGCCCTTTTTTTCTTTGGAAATCTATGATCTTATGAAGTCTTCTACAATATACTTTACCTAATACAATACTTTGTAGTCATTAATGTGAATTAATTTGTAAGATTTATAGAATACATATCCTCTCAATAAAGAGTTAGAATTGGATTTAAGCTCTAGAGTATATTTTAACAAGATTTTTTTAGGGTAATGGTGTTCAAAAAGGGGAAGTGGGTCTGAGATTGTGGAATGATGTCTTATTAAAAGGTGAAAAGATATATATTTTCCTCCTTACACTCATCTCCTCACATTCTTCCATGTTATTTAAGTTCCCAAATTCTCCCCTTCTGCACCAGACATAGGCTCTTCAAGGCAGTTATAATCCCACCTATTATTCAGATACTTAAAACAACAGTTATGCAGTTGCTATGAGGAAACTTCTTCCTACCCTATGTCCATCCCCTACTTCCAGAACAACACATAGCTATGGCAGGTGCCTTTCAGAGAATGATATTTGGTTTGGGAAAGTGGCACATGAAAGTTCTACATCCTTCCTTTAAATTGTGGGCACAAAAGAGTGGATCATAGAGGATGAATAGTCATAGGGGTTTGCAATTCTTGGTGGAGTTGTGAAATGACCCAGTCTTTCTGGAAAGCAATTTGAAACTATATCCAAAGGTCAATCACACTGCAATACCATTATTGGGTCTGTATCCCAAAGAGATCATCAAAGAGAAAAGGATCCATATATGCAAAAATGTTTGTAGCAGCTCTTTTTGTACTGGCAAGGAATTGGAAATTAAGTAGATGAACATAAATTGGAGAATGGAAGAATAAGTTATGGCATAACAGAATAATATTGTTCTACAAGAAATTATGAGCAAGCTGATCCAAAAATGGAAATATGTTTAGAAGTATTGCAAATATATAATCTATATCAGATTGCTTGCTGTCTTGGAAAGGGAGAAGGTAAGAGAGAGAGAGAGAAAAAAAATATGGAACAGAAAATCTCACAAAAATGAGTGTTGGAAACTATTTTTACATGTGTTTGGAAAAATAAAATACTATTAAGGAAAAAAAAAGCCAGATGGTTTGCAAAAAGCATCAAAGATCTTATTGTATCATTTTCCCCCATATGTACCCCAATTCTGAATTTCCCTATTTCTTTTTTAAAATAAAACAAAATTTCATTTGTTTTGCTTGAAAAAAATTCAAAATATATGCAAAGATAGTTTTCAGCATTCCCTGGCAAAAACTTATGTTCCATATTTTCTCTCTCCCTTTCCCTTCCTCCTCCCCTAAACAGCAAGTAATCCAAAATATGTTAAACATGTGCAGTTAGTCTATACGTATTTTCACATTTATCATGCTGCACAAGAAAAATCAGATAAAAAAGGAAAAAATGAGAAAAAAAGCAAAAAGCAAGCAAGCAGCAACAAAAAGGGTAAAAATATTATTCTGTGATCCAGATTCAGTCCTCACAGTTCTCTTTCTGGATGCAGATGGCTCTCTTCATCACAAAACCATTGAACTAGCCTGAATCACCTCACTGTTGAAAAGAACTATGTTGGGCATAGTTCAAAATTACTCTCCAGAATGGTTTGATCAATTCACAACATCAACAATGTAAAATAGTCCATCAGAGTTGATCATTGCATAACCTTGTTGTTGCTGTGTACAATGATCTCCTGGTTTTACTCATTGCACTTAGCATCAGTTTCTGTAAGTCTCCTCAGGCCTCTCTGAAATCATCCTGCTGATCGTTTCTTATAAAGCAATAATATTCCATAACATTCATATACCATAACTTATTCAGTCATTCTCCAACTGATGGGCAACATCCACTTAGTGTCCAGTTCCTTGCCACTATAAAAAATGGCTGCTATAAAGATTTTTGCACATGTGGATCCTTTTCCCTTTTTTTATGATCTCATTGGGATAAGGGCACAGTAGAGACACTGTTGCATCAAAGGATATCCATAGTTTGACAGCCCTTGGGCATAGTTCAAAATTATTCTCCAGAATGGTTTGATCAATTCACAACATCAACAATGTAGTAGTGCCCAAGTTTCCCCTCCAACATTTAGCATTATCTTTTCCTGTCATCTTAACCAATCTGAGAGATTTGTAGTAGTACCTCAGAACTGTTTTAATTTGCATTTCTCTAATCAATTGTGATTTAGAGCATTTTTTATTTAACTAGAAATGGTTTTAATTTCTTAGTCTGAAAATTGTCTGTTCAGACCTTTTGACCATTTATCAATTGGAGAATGGCTTGTATTCTTACAAATTTGAGTCAATTCTCTCTACATTTTACAAATCAGAACCCTTGGATGTAAAATTTCCTGCCTCCCCCCAGCTTTCTGCTTCCCTTTCAATCTTGTCTGTATTGGTTTTGTTTGTACAAAACCTTTTAAATTTACACACCTGCCAGATTGGCTAGAGTGACAGGGAAAGATAATGTGGAATGTTGGAAGGGATGTGGGAAAACAGGGACACTGATACATTGTTGGTGGAATTGTGAATACCTCCAGCCACTCTGGAGAGCAATTTGGAGCTATGCTCAAAAAGTTATCAAACTGTGCATACCCTTTGATCCAGCAGTGTTTCTACTGGGCTTATACCCCAAAGAGATACTAAAAAAGGGAAAGGGACCTGTATGTGCCAAAATGTTTGTGGCAGCCCTGTTTGCAGTGGCCAGAAACTGGAAAATGAATGGATGCCCATCAATTGGAGAATGGTTGAGTAAATTGTGGTATATGAACGTTATGGAATATTATTGTTCTGTAAGGAATGACCAGCGGGATGAATACAGAGAGGACTGGTGAGACTTACATGAACTGATGCTAAGTGAAATGAGCAGAACTAGGAGATCATTATATACCTCAACAACGATACTGTTTAAGGATATATTCTGATGGAAGTGGATCTCTTCGTTACAGAGAGCTTTAATTGATCAAAGATGGACAGAAGCAGCTACACTCAAAGAAAGAACACTGGAAAACGAATATAAACTGCTTGCATTTTTGTTTTTCTTCCTGGGTTATTTTTACCTTCTGAATCCAATTCTCCCTGTGCAACAAGAAAACTCTTCGGTTCTGCAAACATATATTGTATCTAGGATATACTGTAACCTATTCAACATGTAAAGGACTGCTTGCCATCTGGGGGAGGGGGTGGAGGGAGGGAGGGGAAAAATCGGAACAGAAGTGAATGCAAGGGATAATGCTGTAAAAAATTACCCTGGTATGGGTTCTATCAATAAAATGTTATTAAAAAAACCTTTTTAATTTAATATAATCAAAATTGTCCATTTTGCATTTCATAACATACTTTAGTTCTTCTTTGGCCACAAATTCCTTCCTTCTCCACAGATCTGAGATGCAGACTATCCTTTGTTTTTCTAATTTGCTTATAGTGTCACTCTATATGATACTATGATATCATATATGATATGATGTTATATATAAATATATTTATGTTTCTATATACATATATATGTTATGTCTTAATCATGAACCCATTTCAACCTTATCTTGGTATAGGGTGCTAGGTGTTGGTCAATACCTAGTTTCTGCTATTCTGAATTTACTAATTTTGATTAAGGATAGCAACATCCTTCCAGTTACCATCATCTTCAGTGTAATTTTGTGGTGCAAATTTGTTATCATCTTTTATGCTTCAATTTTCCTTACTCCACACATCTAATCAGTTGCCAAATCTTGTTTCTAGCCCCATATCCTCTGAGCTGTATCTCCTTCTCCGTACTGACATACCTGCCTCTCTATTTCACAAACTTATTCTCTTTTTCCTGACTATTCCAACAGCTTCCTAACTAGTAGTATCCCCCCTCTCAATTCCATTACCCATATAGCCACCAAAATGATTTTCCTAAAGCACAAATCTAACCAGATTAGTCCCTACTAAACAAACCCCTATGTGTCTCTATTAATCTAGAGTCAAATAGTAATTCATTTTTTATTTCATTTCTTCTAAATGCCCATTTTTGTGTTTAAATTATATATTATGTATAATATTTATATATATTATATAACAGTAATAAATATGTGAAACTTACTGTAGGTATAAGCTTTTTTACTAACAGGAGTGCCTGGTCAAAAATTTTTAGACAACACAATCTGGAGGAATATGGTATGCTTATGTCTCTCTGTATGTCTATATCTCTATATATACTTGTGAATTAAAAAAAAAACAAACCTAACAAAATAATGAGTTAATTGGACTTTTTAAAGAATTATTTTTATTAATGCTTTTTGTTTTTAGTTACCATTTCTATGACATTTCTTATTATATTTCTTATTGTTGTTGCTTGTCTCTTGTTTTTTAAGAGGACCAATGATAGCACAGAATTATATCTTGACTTGTGTATGAATAAGATTTAAGTGAGGCAGAATTGCACAAAATTATCAGCTTCATTCTCTCTTTCAGAGTCATTAAAGTCCATTGGCAAGATGCTGACAACGACCTCTTGAGGTAGGTATTTGGCCTTTAGAATCTGAATTAAATTGTGGAACATTAATTTAATGCTTGCAAGAAAAAAAAAGACGGATATAAGTTGGCCATACTGTAATATAATGAAAAAAAAAACTAAGAAATTAAGCTTTACTATGAATGAATTATCAAAAACAAAGTTCTTGTACATTATAGAAAATATTTAATTATTTTACAATATGGAAATCAAAATCAAATAGTCTTTTAATATTAATTCTCTCTTGTTGGTTGGCTCTTTGGTGGTTTTTGGTTCACTTGACTTTTTCAGCTTCCTCCTCCATTAAAATAAAATTTTGTACTCATTGTAATAAAGACCCCAAAGTCTATTTTTTAGATAAATCTTCTAAATTTGGATTAACAATATCATGAAACTTAGATTTCTATGTCTTAGAGAAAAGAGGAAGTTTGAAGTAGAATTAAAATGTAATTAGCACTTCTGACCTGATCTCCTTGTAAGAGATTTGTATTGTGACTAATTTATTCTATTGACCATTCTCATATAGGACAAATAACTCAACAAGCATTTATTAAGTGCAGACTCTTAAGATACAAAGAAAATAAAAGTCCTTAGAAAAATAAAATATTAATTTGAAAATATGTTAAAAGAAAAATGTTATTGCTTAATGTTGGCTACTTATACATATATGTATAAATAAAAATAAAATGTTCTCACATTATATTAAAGGGAGAACAACCTGTACACAAATAAGTGAATACAAAATAATTTTGTCGGAGCAGCTAGGTGATGCAGTGGATAGAGCACCAGCCCTGAAGGCAGGAGGACCTGAGTTCAAATGTGGTCTCAGACACTTAACACTGCCTAGCTGTGTGACCCTGGGCAAGTCACTTAACTCCAGTTGTCTCAGCAAAAAAAACTGTGAGGGGAGGAAAACAATATTAATTTCCTGGGGGTAGGGGAAGAAGTGGAAACAGAAAAGATGTCATATAGGAGGTACCATTTGAGTTGATCATTGGAGTGAGCTAGGGATTCCAAGACAGAGATAAAGAGGGAAATCATTTCAGATTTGGGGGACAGATTGTATAAAAATATGGAAGGGGAAAATGAAATATCACGCTGAGAAATCAAACAGCCAGTCTGGTTGAAATGTAGAGGGAGACATGAGAGATATCAGAAAGATAAGTTGAAGTTAGATTCTGAAGGACAAGTTCTAGAGTATTCTAAAGGTGATAAGAACCTATATTGAGCATGAGAGTGACATGATCAGATCAGTATTTTAGTTATGTTAATTTGGCAGTTATATAACAGATGGATTGGAGAAGAGGTCAGAAAAAGGGTAATTACTTAGAAAGTTATTGCAATAGTCTTAGGGATGATGAGGGTCTGAACTAGGACAGTAGCTAGTGAGTAGGGAAAGGATAGATGAGAACTATGTGGTGGAGGTATAATTGACAAGACTTGGTAACTAATTGGAAATGTGAATGAGGGGAATGGAGAGTCGAGGATTACTTTGAGTTTGTTCACCTGGTAATTAGATGAATGGTGGTGACAACAAAGGGAAAATTATTAAGAAGGGTGACTTTCAAGGGAAAGTAGTGAATTCTGTTTTGTTCATGTTCGATTTGAGATGCCTTTGAGATGTCCAGCAGTCAGTTAGTAATGTAGTGAGTAGAATCCAGTCCTGAATTAGGGAAATGGTTAGTTAGATTTGGAGTTATTTCTCTAGAAATGATCATTTAAATCATAGAAGCTGATAATCTCTTTCTCAAAGAGCAATGTCATCACAAGGGTGATATCTTGACTTGTGAGATAAAATCACCAAGAAAGAAAAAAAGAATATAGGAAGGAAAGAGAAGAGGTCCCAGAACAGAGCATTGATGTACATAATGGGAGGCACATTTATGACAGATAGCCAGAGAAGGAGTAGTCAGACAATTCGGAAGAGAAACAAGAGTCATAACTAATGTCATAAAAACCCAGTCATGAGGAAATATTCCCAAGGAAGGATTGGTCAGTAGTGTCAAATGCTGCACATGAATAAAGAAGAATGAGGACAGAGAAGAGACCATTCAGTGTAATAATAAAGTGATTGTTGGTAATCTTGGAGAGTAAAATTCAGTCAAATAGTGGGGAAGCCAGACTGCTAGACTTTGAGAAGTGAGTATGAAGTGAGGAAGCTGAGCCAGCAACGATAGATTAAAAAATAGTGAGACTGTCAGAAGATGAAGAACAAAAGACATACAGGAAGAATAAATAGCTAAGACAATTTTTCTTCTATAGTTTTATTTTTATTTTAATTTTTAATGGGTTTTTAATTTTTTAATTTTAATGGGGCACCTAGGTAGATAGAAGACATCTCCTAAAATCAAATCTGACCTTAGTAGTATATCCTAGGGCAATTAATCTAATCCCAATGCCTCCCCTCCTTCCTCTGCCTCCCAAATAAACATTTATTAAGGGTCTAACTAATAGAAGGGAGGGGAAGAGGAGAGACAATAAGCAAACAAATATGTAAGCTATATACAAAAGCACATCAAGTCAGTTATATACAAAAGCAAAACAAGAAAGCTATAGCCAAAAGAAACAGGAAATAGTTGGTCTTGTAATGACAAGAGCCATCTGCACCCAGAGAAAATCTGAGTGTGGATCATAACATAGTATTTTTACTCTTTTTGTTGTTGTTTCCTTGCATTTTGTTTTCTTTCTCATTTTTTTCCTTTTCTGATATGAATTTTCTTGTGCATCATGATAACTGTGGAAATATGTATAGAAGAATTGCACATGTTTAATATATATTGGATTTACTTGCTGTCTAGAGGAGGGGGTAAAGGGAAGGGAGAGAAAAAACTTGGAACACAAAGTTTTGCAAGTGTGAATGTGGAAAATTATGCATATGTTTTGAAAATAAAAAACTTTAATTTTAAAAATGATGCAAAAAAGAAATAAACAATTAAAAGAAGGAAGGCACTAGAATTAAGAGCAATAAGAAAAGGCTTCCTGTAGAATATGGGATTTTAAGTGCAACTTGAAGGAGGCTAGGGAAGGCAGTCAGCAAGGATGAGGAGGGAGAGCTTTCCAGATATGGGAGCAGCCAGAGACAATGCTGGGAACCAAGAGATAGAGAAGCAGAGAAATTTGTCAAATTTCACTAGGTGAGTGATGCATGGCAAGGAGTAAGGTAGAAGGTTGGAGGAAGAATGGATTATGAAGATCTTCAAAGCCAACCAAAGGTTTAGCAGAACTAAAACTGGTTTTTACATTTTAAAATAATGTTTTATTGATTTAACATGTAAAAAAAAGCCTTCTTAGTTTGCTGGCCACACAGTGATGGGTTGGATTTGGTTTTCAGGCTGTAGTTTGCAAAAAAAAAAAAAAAAAAAAAAAAAAAAGCCCTGATTTATAGGATTTGCCAATTTTCTAGGTGTGAATGCTCGTACTGAAAATTTAGCAATTGACTGAAGCTGGTACAAGTTGGCTTCTATATCACGCTGAAAGTCTGGACTTTTAAGGAGGGCCACTTTTCACTTGCTTTGTGAAGGCCAGAGCAAGAGGAGAGCTTACGTGATCTAAGAAGGGATGGCTATTGCATTTGTTTGCTGTTATTATTATTTATTATTGTTGTATTCTTCCTGTCGGCAGAGTTTATAGTATTAAATTTCTGTGTTTGCCTAGAAACGAATCAGAGAATGTGAGAGTTGGGAGGGATTTCGTGGGTCATCTAGGTCAAGCCTCTCCTGTTACAGATTAGAAAATGAAGGGCCAGGGAGAGTGAGGTCATTCAATAATAATTAGTTTATCTGTAGCACTTTTAAGGTTTGCAAAGCACTTTCTTTATATTATACCTTGCTAGAATTCAGCAGTACTGGCTTTCAGGCACAGTTCTTCTGGCTTCAAATGCAGAAGTGCTTTCTTCTACATTATGAAAACTATATCAACACATGTGTACAATGTAAAGTATCTAATGATGATTAAGTAATGCTCTAAGAACATCTGTAATCCACTGCTCTGTTCTAATCCTCACACACTTTTGTACTTCCAGGGTTAGTCTTTGCAGATGAGAACAATTTGTTCCAATAGTTGGAAAGGCCCCTGAAGCAGGCTCTGTGGAGTGTGTAGAGCTTAGTCAGACACTGAACATACCAAGGTCATCCATGCATCCCAGGCCATCGCCAATTGAACTAACTTTTGTCTTGCTACTGGACCTCAAAGATTTTGGAAGAAGCAGTAAGATTAACAACTCTGTGTAATTCTGCTTTACTTATATCCAATTCATGCACAAATCGAGATATCGCTTTGTGATGTCATTGGTCCTCTTAGAAAACAAAGGACATACATACCATGATGACCTCATACAATTGCAGGATTTAGAATTAAAAGGGATCTCAGATATCACAGGCAGCTAGGTGGTTCAGTAGATAGAGTGCCAGGCATGCAGTCAGAAAGATTCATCTTTGTCAGTTCAAATCTGGCCTCAGACACTTGCAAGCTGTGTGATCCTGGACAAATCACTTAATCCTGTTTATCTCAGTTTCCTCATCTGTCAAATGAGCTGGAGAAGGAAATGATATCATTGTTGTTGATCCTTCTTTCTCAAAGACCAATGACATCACAAGAATGACATCTTGACTTGTGAGAGAAAATCACCAAGAAAGAAAAAAAAAGAATATAGGAGGGAAAGAAAAGAGGACCCAGAACAGAGCATTGGATGTACATAATGGGAGGGATATTTATGATAATTAGCCACTCCAATATCTCTGTTAGGAAAACCCAAGTGGGAAACTCCAAGTGGGGTCATGAAAAGTTGCACTGAAAAATGACTCAAAAGCAAATTACATATATCTATATCTACATATATGTATATACACATATATATATTTAAAAGTTTACAGACTTAAGGGTAAGAATCACTAAACTGAATGATTTTTAAAGTCCTTTTTGTCAAAATCTATGATTTTTTGATCCTAAGTCTTTTAAGCACTCTGTTTCATCAGTTGATCGTTATATGACACTGGATCCAGATCTTTTATCATCCCGGTTGCCTTCACCTGGACATGCTTAAACTTGTCAATAGCTTTCCTAAAACGTTGTTCTATCTCCTTTCCCTCTTTGCAAAAGTGTGAGGTAATAGATATAGAGTAATGTACATAATACCAGACATGATTGATGTGTTGACAGATTTTACTGAACTGCTTTGTTTTTATCCTTCCTTGGAAAATATTTGTTATAAGGAATGGGTCTCTGGGTAGAGTTTGGGGCATGGAAAACAAAAGATGCTAATAAAATATGATTTTTCAAAAAATGGATAGAGTATTAATGGTACTAAGAACTCAACACAATCTTCCAGATGTGATCTGACTTGGGAAGAATACAGTGTAACCTTCTTTGTGGAATTTTCTACCTTTGGTTTGCCAAAGAATTTGTTGGGCTGCCTCATTTCTGACTCCTACACAGTGGGGTCTGAGCCATAACCCACTAATCCATTAATAAGTCATACCTGTTTATTTAACATTTGCATTCAAGCACTGAATAGCCACTGCCTGCTTATGATTACTGAATTGTAACAATAAAAAAAGTCCTCAGTTCACCTTTTAAAATTCTTCCTGAAATAAGATTTAATTAATATTTCTGTACATATACTAAGCTACAAAGCAGCCTCATACAATAGAGAAATTCTATAAAATACAGCCAACATACATTACAAACTGTCCTAATACCAGAGGTTTGGAACTGGAGATAATGTTACCTTAGATGCTATTAAATCTCTTCATTTTGCAGATGGGAAACTTGAGTTCCAAGGATGGAAAATATTTGCCTAAGATCATACAGATAATCAAAGGCAGAATCTGAACTCAAGTCCTCTGATTCCAGAGTATAGTCATTATATTCTGCTGTTCTTTTTCCTTAACAAAAAGTACTAAAACTTAATGAAGTTATTTCTGATGATTTTGTCTTATAAAAAGCCTTACAGGTCTTTGTTGTTAGCATCAAATGAGAATAAAAACCTATATTACCAGTATATCCATTGTCTATATGTGGAGCCCTTGGACAACCATTGTGACATCTCCTAAAATAATCTTTTCTCCCACAAAGTGATTGAAAATGGGATTGGATAGGAATATCTTAGGTGAATCCCAGGTACCTTCCAATGTTCTATTGCTTGCACCAATTTGAAAAATATTACTTGTAGGTACATGTAGAGAATTAGACATAATCAGGTATAAGGCTCTTGTTAGTCATCCTGATCAATATTTTGCCACTGGACTCAGATAGCTCTGGAGAGTAAAAATAATGAAGTCTGAATACAGATTGAAGCATACTATTTTTCGCTTTGTATTTTTTTCATGTTTCTCTCCCCTTTGGATCTGTATATTCTTTTATAATATGACCAATATGGTAATATGTTTTGCATTATTGAACATTGCTTACTGTGTCAGAGAAGGAAAGAGAAAACTTGGAACACAAAATTAAAAAAAAATGAATGTTAAAAATTGTCTTTACATATAACTGAGAGAAAAACAAAATATTATTTAAGAAAATAATTTATATTGTCTAATCATATCTCCTTCTATATGTATATATATACATACATATATACATACACAATATGAAATTGATCTTTTAATGTAAAATGTAAATTTTCAAGTTTTGCTTTTTAAGTTTCATCTTATTCCATTTGGCCCATCATTCTAAAGGCAGTATTTTTTTGGGAACCTGATTTTTATCTTCCAATGTGTTAGCTCTATGGCTTACCTTCTTATCATCTGCAAATTTGATAAGCATGTCATTTCTGCCTTCACTGAAATCCTCGAGTGGAATCTTAAATAGGAAAGAGAAAAGGATGGGTCATTTGGGTACTTTATCAGCAGTCAAGTTGACCTTAGCCATTTAAGGACTCTTAATGGGTCCTTGTCATTCCACCAATTTTAAATCCACATAATAGTACTATTACCTAGTCCATAGCTTTCTATCTTGACCATAAAAACAGAGAGATTTTTGTCAAATATTTGGCTAAAAATCTACTTATATTATATCATTCTCCTGATCTGCCAGTATCCTTAAAAAGATGATGGCATAGATAGAGCATCTATTTTGTGTTATCAATATACATTTCAATGAACAAGTATTTAGTTCCCCTTATTTAAAAAAACAAAACAAAACAAGACCATCATAATAAACACACATAGTGGAGCAGCATTATTGCTTTCCATGTCTCATTTTGCATCTTATCTCTTCTTTCAGGAGATGAATAGGAAAAAGGATGAAACATATTTCATCATCCATCCTTTGGAATCATGACTGATCTTTGCACTGATCAAAGTACTTATGTCTTTCAAAGTTGTTTGTCTTGTCTGCGTTATTTTTGTACACATTTTTTCTTCTATTCTTATTTTATTTTGTAACAATTCATACAAATTTCCCAGGTTTTTCTGAAACCATTCCTTTTGTAATTTCTTACAGCACAATAGTATTCCATCACAGCCATATGCTATAATTTGTTCTGCAATACATTGCAGAATGTATAGACACCCACTTAATGTTCACTTCTTCACCACTAAGAAATCTATTGTAAATGTTTTAATATGGATACTTTTCCTCTTTCTTTGATCTGTTTGGAGTATAGATCTTTGGCCAAAGGGTATGCACAGTGTGTCTGGACTCTTGGACGTTCTTCAAAGAAGCTCTTCCATCTCTTGGTTCTGGACATTCCGGATATACCGGAACATTTGCTATCCTCCATTTTTATGTTCCTTTAACTCTCTACTAAAATCCTTTCTTTTATCAGAAACCTTCCTCCGGCCCTATTAATTCTAGTACCTTCCTTCTGTTAATTATTTTCTATTTATCCCAGATATAGCTTGTTTTATATGTATTAGATTATAGTCTCCCTGAAGGCAGGGTCTGTCTTGGGTTTCTTTTTGCTAGTACTATGCCTGACACATAGTAAGAACTTAATAAATGCCTTTTGATTGACAGAAATGGGAAGAGCCTTGAGGCAGGGCTGTTGCAGTAATCTTGATGAGAAATAAGGGCTTAAATTAAGGTGGTGGCTCCATGAGTTAAAAGAACATTTATCACTTGTGCCTCCAAGGTCTAATAAGGTCTCTTTGGTGGGATCATTTGTCAACATGTGAATCATCAGGTAAAGGTAGTGGTTGTCAAGTTGGCAAGTCTTAGGAAGGTCTGCGTCACATCCTGGACATGTCATTTCTTGGGAACTAAAATCTCAGGAAGAAAGCAAATGTCTATTTTTGAAAGTAATTCAACAATTGGCTACTTTGTTACCTTTCAGCAGGGAGTCACCATTCATCATTACTGACCTTTTCTTCCTCTGACCCTTCCTAGATAACCTCTTACTAGTGACTTCTTTGAATTACATCATTATTACTTGGAGTACAGAAAGTTGTTTCCTCTGATTAGATCCAGATTAATAGTCCAGACCATACTTCATATCCCAAGCAACCATTTACCCTAGACATTTTCCCATCTAGCACAGCATAGAATTTGCCATATTCTCTCTTTGCCCTTCTTTCCCTCCCCTGGAGCATTTCCTCCTTCCTCTCTTCCCCCACCCCAATTCAGTAATCAAATCAATACTACTTTACAACTATTGTTCCTAGAAATGTAAGATCAATTGACTGCCCTAATTGACATCCCTTTTAAGGCATTCCTGCCTGGGACTGTCTTATTTTCATATTTGTATAACTTGTTCCCACTTCTAATATAGAATGAGTTTGAGGGATCTTTCGGGTATAGACCACCAAGCCCTGATTCTGGCTTGTAATTTCTCATATAGAATTTTTTTTTTTTTTTAGCGTCAGCTAATGAAACTGATCATCTTCCATTCTACACCTATCTTGAGGTCTGGGACATGATCCTGTGGCAATGATCCTGTGAAGAAATGGCTTTTCTGTTATTATTATTTTTTTTTAATTTGTACAAAGGAAGAAAAAAAATGGTAAGGGCAAGGGAAATTCTGGAGTTCTGTGAGAAGGGGAAATAATTAGATCATTAGATTTCTGTTTATTTGCTAATTTCCATTTCTATCTGCATTAAGACATGTCAAGGAAGTGGAAATTGCTAGCTAAATTCTTCTGAGCAGATCCACTAAGATGAACATCCTAAACCAATCAAACCCCAAACATTTGTGATAAACATTGCCATCACAGCTTACTATCATAGTTAATAAAAAGCTAGTCAAGAACTATAAAAGAAAAAGAAAAGCAATAGATAAAGAATTGCATTTCTACCTTCAAGCAAGTAAGAAGACAAGAATGACCTTCAGAGAGAGTATGCTAAGTTTATGGGTTGCTCTCCGAGTACTAGGTAGCATCTATGTATAAAGAAAATACATGATGATCTTCAAATTAAAGAGCTGGAGGAATACATTTCAACTTTTTCAGAATATTAGAATGAATGAGATGTTTTTTAAAAGAAAGAAATACTTCTAGGAGAAACAATGAAGAAAAAAGATACTCTTGGACAGAGGGGAATTCTGACCTGGCTCAAGAAGTCAGAAGGTGAGGGAATGACTAAAAAAATCAGGGAACTTCTATAGCAAAGTAGTTGGGTATTTCAGGAAGAATGAAAGACTCAACTAGAAAAAACTTTTTAACTTTAAAGCTAGAAGAGACCTTAGTGCAAATGCTCATTTTACAAACAACAAATCTGAGAACCAAGGAAAGAAAAGTAGTGTATTCTTTTCCTCATGTTTCAGTCCTTTATTTTATACTATTTTGCATTAGTTCTAATCCTCTCATGGATTTTAATTCTGTGTATCCAAACAATATATAAGCTATTTGACTGCAGGAGTGTTGAATCCCAGAAATAATAACAGATAATGTCTACTAATATTAAAGGAGGGTCCTAGTTTCACTGGCTCATACAACAGCTTATAAATCTGCCTCACAACTGTTATCAAGACCAAAATGCAGTCCATCATTAGAGCATGAAATGAACTTTTAACAGCCAACTTAGAATTTTTCTCTCTTCTGTGTTCTACTTCCATTTCTCCCTTTAGGTTATGCTTTTTTACAGGAAGCTTTTTCCAGCTCCCTTTAATTCTAGTGCCTTTCCTTTAAAGTTTTTTCCTATTTAACTTATATAAAGTTTGTATTCTCTCCTATTAGATTGTGAACTCCTTGAAGATAGGAATTGTATTTTGCCTTTTTTTTTTTTTTTGTATCCCTAACACTTATCACGGAGCTGTGGCACATAGTGAGCACCTAATACATATCTATTGATGCTGATTTTAATTGGACTTCATCCTTTTTTTGTAAGGAGATCAAAAATATGATTTCTATGCCAATATACTATCCTGAAAATTACCCTTGGAAACAAAGATCGTTATTATTATTATTAAATTCATTCATTTATTTAGTTATTTAGTTATTTTTTAGGAAGAGGTTGTGGGGCAGTGGGGAGTAAGCAAGAGAGAACCCCTGGAAAGTGAGGTCTGATTTTTTTTTTAATATTAGAAACTCTAGGAACTTTTAACTCTCAACTAAAAGTCTTTTTCCACTAGATCACATACCCTGAAGGAGTCTGAATGGGAGACTGGTTATAGTAATCCTTGCTGGCAAGGTTACTTAACAACACTTATTTATAGAAAGCATTTATTTATAGAGGGTGGAACTTCTATAATGATGAACCACTGACATTTTTCCCCAGGTCATTTTCCTTGTTGCAACCCGAAGGTAAAATGATCCATGTTAATGCCACAGCCCAATCGCCAAACTAATGCAAAGGGCAAAACTGGGAATCCCCTTAGCTCCAGGCAGAACGTGGCATGCCAGGCGGGTGGAGTGAGCTATGCTTGCTGCAGATAGCCGGAAACCCAGTCACTGGCTGCTGGCTGGAACCCTAACCCCAGGCCCGAAGCTCTGGTGGGGGAGGAGCTGGTCTGACCCAAAGGCGACCTGCTGGGGCGAAGCTGGCCCAGTCTCCTTCGGGAGAATCTTTCTACTCTCCTCCTCTTGCAGGGGTATCCGGAAGCCACCCGCAGGATTGCGTGCAAGGCTACGGGACAGATGGGATCCGCAGAAGAGAGAGCAAAGAGGATCTGCACATAGGGCGGTTCCGGCTCAGTTAGAGAAAGGAATCCTTCTTTATAGAGCAAAAGTTCTCCCCATCTGTTGGAAGGAAAAAAAAAGGGTCTCTGATTTGTATTGTCTCTGCAAGGCAGGGCTTTCTGATTTTTGAGTCTGAGAGCCCCTTATTCCCTTTCATCACCAACTTCCAGATCCAGCTCTTTTTGAGAGAATTAGAGGGAGAAAAATTGGAGTGAGATCTGGGATTTGGGATTCTCTAAGTCCAGGGTTTTGAAGTCCGTTGTAGTCTCGTTGTAGTTCATTTTCCCCCTCCTCCCATCTTTCTTTTTCTGTCTCTCTTCCTTTTCTTCTCTTCCTCCCTTCCCTCTTTTCCACTCGCCTCCTTTCCCCTCCCTTTCTCTCTCTCTTATCCATCCTCCTCTCCCTCCTCTCCACCCCCCAACAATGTAGTTCATGCTCTAACACAACCTTCCCGAATTTCCCATGACTTTTTAGGTCTTCTACATTTCGTGAATTTCCCGTTCCCATTTGGTCTTTCCCCTTGTTTTCTTCTCCATTTCTACCTGTATGGGTATACAGGAAATATTATGGTTAGAATCCTGTGAGGACAGTGGTATTTTTTTTAACGAAAAAGATAGCCTAAATTTTGGTGAAAAGCTAATTCATTAAATAATCAATAAACTTGTATTTCTGATTGGTTGATGTGACTGAGCAAATCACTTCACTTCTCTGTATCTTAGTTTCCTTAACTGTAAAACGAAGGAGATGAATTCTATGGAATCTCCAAGATGCCTTTCCACTCAAGATCTATGATCCTGTGATCTTGAAATCTTCTACAATACAGATGTTGGGGCCTTTGAAATTTGGGTCTCCACTTACCTAAATACTGGATGAATGCTAAGCTTTGCTGTTGCCTCTGAGAGAAGAAATAACCTCTTCTGTTTAGCATTTTAAACCTTTCACAATCCAATTACCTGTCCAGACTTATTATGCATTATTTCCCTTTGCCTGAAGAAGGAAATGGCAAACCACTCCAGTATTTTAGCCAAGAAAACACAGTTATAGTCCATGGGTCATGAAGAGTTGGACATGACTGAACAACCGAACAACAACAACATATTTCCCTTTGCAACCTTTGAAAACTTGTTACAAATTGCTCCCCTTCACAACTCCATGGCAAATTGGTCTACTCTGCTTTTATATACATAGCCTCCATGCTGGAATGTGCTCCTTTCTCATTTTCAAATTTTAGAAATCCTTGTAATTGTGATTGTTGTTCAGTTGTATCTGATTCTTCATAATTTTCTATGGGGTTTTCTTGGCCAAAATACTGGAGTGGTTTGCCATTTCCTTTTCCAGCTCAATTTACAGAAAAGGAAACTGAGGCAAACAGGGTTAAGTGACTTGGCATGGTCACATGGCTTGTAAGTGTATGAGGGAGTAAATTTGAACTTATATCTATGGATTTTCTTGATTCCAAGATTAATACTCTATCCACTGGACTACCTAGCAGTTGATGGCTAGAATATATTAGCCTCCTTCAAAACTCATTTCAAGGCTACCTCCTAAATGAGACATTCCTAAAGCTCCTCAGCTGCTAGTGATTCCTATGAACCTTAAATTACTTTCTAATTAATTTGCATATTTTTGTATTTATTTAGATGTGAACATATTGTCTTTGCAGAATAATTTCCTTGAAGGTAAGAATTATATTAATATTTGTCTCTGTATTACCAGTGCCCAGAATAATGCCTGGCACATATTTTTGGTGGGCCGACTCTCTGATTTAATTGGCCTAGGAAACAGGTAAAAGTAGAATGCCCTATACCAGTGCAATTTACTGCCTACTCTGCAACTTAAAATCTTAGAGAATGGCTTGGTACCCTGAGAAGTTAAACAAAAGAATCATATAGATCTAGATGTGGATTTGAAAAAGATCTTAGAAGCTACTATACAACCCTCTCATTTTTGTAAATTGAAAAAAATTGAGACCCAGGGTGATTAAGTGACTTGTCCAAATATACATAAATAATAAGTATCAGAGGTAGCATTTGAATCCAGAAATTATTTTTTAAAATTTTATTATGTTTCTTTTTATCATTCATTAAAATTTTTTTCCATATTCCAAACTCTTTCCCTCTTTCCAGCTTCTCCTCCATTCATTGAGAAGACAAGTAAGATGATATCAATTATATATGTGAAATTATGTAAACCTTATTTCCATATTAGCTTTATTGCAAAAAAGTAAGAAAAATAAAGTAAAAACATTATACTTCATTCTCTTCATTGATTTTGGGAGTCCTCATTGAAGAAAACACTTATTAGCTTGAAAACCATCTGAGATCAAGCTTTTTTTCAACTGACTTTTTTGTTATTAGGAAATGATTCTTTGAAATGAATGTGTTGCCATTAATTGGCCATGATGCTTCTTTTTTTAAAATTTTAGAAAAGTATTTTTTATATTATTTACTTATTTATTTTTTCCCCATGATATTTCTTTTTGAGAAAAAACATTTCTTAAGTCATTTGTTGGGGACAGAACTTTGCTTTAAGACAATTCCCTAAGACTACATCTTTCAAAGAAGGTGTGGAGCTGCATTGGCAGCATCCAACACCAATGATGTCCCAGGTATAGGTTATTCCTAAAATGCATAGCTATGCAGAGGAAGATCAACATAGATTCAATTAGCTAACAAATCTTTATTGCATGACATTTATTAAATGTTTGCTTTTAGTTGTCTTGAATAAAAATTGCACTGATGTTTTGTTTTTTCTCCTACAGAATGAAATAATATAAGGAAAAAGATAAATAATTCTATGACTCCATTATTTGCAGGGCTAAGTTATGCTTAGAACTCAACTAATGCTTATGGTTTAAATGAACAATAGTTTATTGTGACCCATCTGTAGAGAATTCCAAACATTCTAGATGTATATACATATATTATACATTTATATTTGTTATATATGTTGCACGTATTATATATGTATATATGTTTAGATTATATGTATGTATGTATTTGTCTTTATATCCATATATCCTTTAAGATGCAATAAAATCCTTTAAAATGGCCCCTTTATCTGATTAGCATACATAGGCTCATAAACTTATAACCATAAGTGACCTTAGAGTTTATTGAGTCCCAGCTCTTCATTTCACAGATAAGGAAACTGAGGTTTAAAGAAGTCAAGTGACTCCCAGGATCACTCAGCTGGTAAATATTTGATGTAAACCCAGGTCTTCATGATTTTAAGCTGAGCACTCTTTCTAATATATAATGCTATTGGAGCATGGTGCTTTTAGCTGGCTACTAGGTGTAATTTTACTAAATGTATTTTCTAAGTTTGGGAAAATCCTTATTTTGAGTAGCTATAAAAATAGGAGAGAGTTCAGGTAATAGATATGAATGACTCTATATTTGCAAATGGAAGATGTATACTCACAAATGGAAAGACATTTTGGTGCTTGTTTTCATGGCTAAATACTCATATTTGTTTCTGCGCCAAATTGACAAGTAAAATTTGTATATGAGTCACAGCCTAACCAACTTTCTATTTTTTCACCAATGGAATTTCAATAATAAGAATTAAAGACGGTACTTTTCAGAAGAGGACATTGAACCAAATCTGTTTCTTGGATCTGAGGAGGAGGGAGGGACAAAGACACACAGACACACAGACACACACACAGAGAGAGAGAGAGAGAGAGAGAGAGAGAGAGAGAGAGAGAGAGAGAGAGAGAGAAATGGAGGGGGTGAAGAAGGGAGCAAGGGAGGGAGAGAGAGAGAATGAAGAAGAATGTAATTGCAAGAGGGATGTCAGACCACTAGAACCTAACAGGAGAAGCAGGAACTTGGCAGAATTAACCATCTAAGAAGCTTGATGAAGTTGAAGAGTAGTAATGAACCATAGTATCTTTTTTTTTTCCCCTCCTAGCATGAAGTTGTCGGTGGTACAGGGTAGAGAGGGGGTAGGTTTTCCCAGTGGGAAGAGAAAGGTGTAATTTTAAAAGGGTGATTACTTCCATACCCCAAAGTTAGGAAAGAGAGGAGGAAGTTCTTTCAACAGTTTTTGCTTTCTACCTTAAGCTACCCTGCTCTCATCATTCACTACCTCTGTAGTTTAAGGAAAGTTACTAGGAAAAGTCAATAAACTTTAGTTTAATTATTAAAAAATGAAGAAGTTGACTACTAAGAAACACAGGTATTACGTGAGCACAAAAACAGAAATCTCTTTATGGAAATAAAGACAAATCTAAATAACTGGAGAAACATTAACTGCTCATGGGAAGCTGAGACAACATAGTAAAAATGAAAATGCTACAATATTATCTAAATTGATTTACTTATTCAATGCTATATTAATCAAACTACCAAAGGATTATTTTAATAGTGAAATTCATATGAAGGAAAAACAGGTTAAATACTTCAAGGGTAATAATGAAAAAAGTGGAAAGGAAGGGGGTTAATACTAGATTACAATTATACTAAGGAATGTAGGTGGCTATAGAAAAAAAGACCCACCTTCCTAAGTTCAAATCTGGCTTCAGATACTAGCTGTGTGACCCCAGACAAGTCAATTATCTATGCTTGGCTCAGTTTCCCCATTGTAAAATGAATTGGAGAAAAAAATGACAAACCATTCCAGTGTTTTTGCCAAATAAACCCCAAATGGGGTCATAAAGAACCAGACATTACTAAAAATCATTAAACAACCATACTCTCAAATTATATCACAAATCAGCAATTATTGAAATGATTTAATACTGGTTAAAAGTAGAATGGTAATTTAATGGGATAAGATTAATTATATAGCATATAATTGTAGCCTAGTGGTTGAAGAACCGAAAGTGCCTATCTACTTCAGTTAGAACTTATTTTTCAACAAAAATTATTGGGAAAAGTAGTCTGGCAAAAACCAATATTTAGATATATTGGTAGATAGATAGATCTATCTAGATAGATAGACCAACAGCTCATATTTTATACCAAGATAAACTTAAAATGGATACATGGATTGTATATAAAGGATGACAACATAAGCAAATCCAAGGAGCAAGAAAGAAATTCCCTTTTGGATCTAAAAAGAATCTATCCTTTTTGAATAGGAGAAGAGTTCACAACCAAACCAAAAAAATAAAAAATAAAAAGGTAGCTAAAAATTAGAAGAGAAACATAACTAGGAAAAATATTTTGTAGCAAGTTTCTTTGATAAAAGTATAATTTCCAAGGTATACAAGGAACAAATTTAAATTTATAACAATAGATTGTTATTATTATTAACAATATTATTACTAATAACAAATTACTATTCTGAAATAGCAAATGATCAAAGGATTTGAATAGGCAGTTTTCAAAGGAAGAAATCCAAGTTATCAACAGTCACATAAAAATGCTCCATATCATTAATAGAGAAATACAAATTAAAGCAACTTTAAATTAAAGCAAATTAAAACTACTTCACACCCATAAAATTGACAAAGCTGCCCAAAAAGGGAAATTCATAAATATTAAAGGGGCTGTGGGGAAACTGGCACACTTATAGTGAACTGTGAATGTTCCAGCTATTCTAGAAAGCTAATTGGAGCTATGGCCAGAAAATGTCTAAAATGTTCACATCTTTGGATCCAACTATTCCACTATTAGGCCTATACATCAAAGAAATTAAAAAGAAAGAAGATAGAAATGATTCCAGAACAAGTTACTAGTCTATTATTTTTCTTCTGTGTTGAATGTTGGTGAAGCAAGTGAATAAAATGACCACTTTTTGTAATTGAATAACAATATTGGAACGTAACCCCATCTTTTGTAGGTTCACTGAAAGCATCTTCTCGACAACTCTAGTAGCAGACAGAACATGGAGATAATATATACTTTATTCTGCTCCCATAATTTGGATTTCTTCTATTAAGTCTCTTTATTTTAAGACTTGTATCCCATATAGGAGGGGGTTATAAACATTTAGTTAAAATGTAATTAATAATATAATGTCATTGTTGCCATCATTGTCATTATCATCACCACCACCACCACCACAACCATCATCATCATCCTCATCATCATTACCATCATATCCTAGGACTCAGTTCTGCTGTTCTGGTGTGGGTTTGGAATTATCAAGAAAAGCATGTCAAGGAACTGCATGTAAGTGAATGCCAAACACTTCTTCTCTTATGATTTGGGTAGAATTTTGGAGCTTTAGGAGAGTATCTGCGAGACATTTCTACTGCAATTTTGTATTTGTCTGGAAAATCACCAAAGCGCCTTGCATTTTGAAACATATAACACTTAAAAATGTAATCTTCTTTATTCTGAGTTCTGTTCCTACAACCTCTGATTTTTTTCTTTCTATATTACTCATCCTCAGCTTCCAGTTCTAACCCCTGATGAGCTCTGGATCCCCTGTCCCATTCAAACTTACTCTTGACTTTACAAACTCTAAAGATTGAGAGGAGACAGAGAAATGATAGGGGTACAGCAGTAGGATAATTTTACCAGGTCCATAGTATACTCTAAGTCTGACTTTAGAGAGTTTTCCTTGGGAAATGGGTGGGGTTACCACTCACTGCACAATGTTGCCTTGTGATGAATTGTTGTGGATTCAGGGCCCCAGTACCTTGGGGCTAAAATACATGAGTTGGCTCCAGTTTGTTGGAGGAGTATATCCTCTAACTTTCAGCAATTCAAGACTGGTATATAATGTCTCCTTAGGTTTTTCCTTTATTGCCTCCTTATAGGATGGAGAAGCTAATTTCTAGTTTATGAGCAGTATGTTACTCCATGAAACTGTTTCAAGTGATTCATCAATCAACAAACATTTATTTAACATCAATTTAGATCATTCGTCCTGGTCATGGGCTCTCTAGAGATCCCCTGATCTCATTTTATGAATGAGGAAACTGAGACCCATAATGTCTGTTATGTTTGTGGTTGATTATTAATTTCATAATAAGAAAAAAGAACAAAAAATAAAATTCATTTACAGAGGTTCAAAATGCTGTATTAGGGGGACTGGATGTTTAGCCACTGCTTTCTATTTTTCTTTTATCTGTCACAATCCCTCCTTACTTCAAATATTCAGTGCTTCTATATATACCTTTTCTTTTTTTCATTTCTCAAAAACTCATTTGTCTATCAATCATTTCCACCTTAATATGAATTTCAGTTCGTTGTTTCTCCATTTTAACTTTAAGCCTTCTTTCTGATTATGGAATGGTTAACATTTTTTGTAAGAGGAATTCTAAGTAACAATGAGAAGATGGAGGTGATTTTTTAAGACAGGGCTTGTCTAAGTGGTCCTGTCAAATATGGAGTTGATAACTTCAATGGACTCTGCCCTCATAAGGCCTTATTTGCAATGTTGTATTCAGTTCAGGAAGCCATAGTCATAGAAGTAGATGGATAGTATTGAGAATATCCAGAAGAGGGCAAACAAATAGTGAAGGATTTTGAGTCCATGACATTTGAGGAACTGTTAAAGGAGCTGGGGATGCTTAGCCTGAAAAGAGCAGATGCTAGGTGTATGTGTGGTGTGTGTGTGTGTGTGTGTGTGTGTGTGTGTGTATACAGGTATCTTCAAATATCTGAAGGGTTATCATATGGACAAGAGAATAAACTTAGACCATTTGACCTCCAAGGACAGAACTTGTAATGATGAGTGTAAACTGCAAAAAACAAACAAACTTAAAAGTGTGTTTCCAGGAAAAACTTCCTTTACAATTAGATCAATGCAAAAGTGACCTGGGCTACCTTTTTTCCTCCCCTTCAATGGTATTTTATTTTTTCCAATTACATGTAAAGATAATTTTTAATATTCATATTTGTAAGATTTGGAGTTCCATATTTTTTCTCTCTACCTCCTTTATGTCCTTTCTCCCTAACACAGGAAGCAATCTGATATAAGGGCATGGGCTACCTTGAGAGGTGAAAAGTTTCCCCTCAGTGGTGATCTTAAATCAGAGAATAGAGAACTAGTGTGTTGGTATGTGGGAATTCCTTTCAGGTATGAATTGGTCTAGATGGCCTCTGGGGTCTCTTCCAGCTCTCTAATTCTGTGATGCTTTTGAAATCATGGTGTTTTGTAATTCACAACCATATAGCATCAAGGGCAGAATATTCATGTTTAAAAGATGGCCTTTCACAGCTGTAAGCAGTTGGGGATTATTGAAAGAACTGTGTAATTTCCCAAATGCCATCCAGCCTGATCTCCACCTCCTAGTCAATTCTGGGTTCAGTTCATTGTCCATATGGAATTTGTCCAAGATAAATATACACTGATAGACTAACTCAAGGGGCTGCTTGTCTATTTACATGTCAGTATCTGGTCATTATGTGTTTTTCCGCTGTGGATGGTTAGGCCCATGTACTTTAGCATGACTACTGATTTAACTGAAAAGGTTTTGTAATATCCTGGGGCTCAATACAACCAGCACAATATCTCATCTGTGAATAAGAGCCTTGGCAATGAAAGGGAATCTTTCTATTTGGACTCTGTGCAAGACAACTTCCATTAATTTGAGTGACTGGCCCATCTTCACACAGCTAGTAAATGTCAGAGCAGAATTTGAATACAGGTCCCTTCTGACTCCAAATCTAGTACTTTTTCCACTGTCACACTGTTTAAATTCCAAGGAGTAGAGAGCATGAACTACTTGAATGAACTATTCAGTCTTCTTTTTTCTAAGTCTTTGAAAATAGAACAGATTCCTATTCATTTGGGTAGGGAAAAGGGATGTTGTTAATTAGATGAATCAGCCCAATCAATAATATACCCCACTCTTCCACCCTCCACCCCACCCCCAGGGCCAGAATTGCTTAATATAGAGGTTAGAAAAGGGAGCTACTGCCTAGAAACACTTTAGTTTCTAAAGATTTATTGATAAGCAAAATCCCACTAAATAACAACAAAAAACCTAGCATGTTATTATATAAATGTAAAGAGTGATGTAAGTCCAATCAACAAGCATTTATTAAGCATCTACTATGTACCAAGTACTATATTAAAAACTGCTTTTCATTTATGTGGAAACTCCCATTTGTGTCATACACAATCTTATTTTTTGTTGTTTAATTGTGACTGACTCTGTGACTTCATTTGGAGTTTTCTTAGCAAAACAATTGGAGTGTTTTGCCATTTTCTTTTTCAGCTTATTTTACATATGAGGAACTGAGGCAAACAGGGTTAAAAATGACTTGTCCAGGATCATACAGCTAGGAATTATTTGAGGCCAGATTTGAAATCAAGAAGAGTCTTTCTGACCCCATACTTACACCGATTTAGCTGCCCCTCACAATCCATAGTTATCAGCAATAAATTAGAGTGGAGTTAGAGAGGAAGGTAAAGCCATGGGTGAAAAAGGAATTTGCTTAACTCTTTCTACTTTCTCCTTGGGTATGATATCAGAGAGATCTCCTTCACCGGATTCTTTCATTCAGCAAAACTCAAAGAATGTCACTGAAAGTACAATGGATTCCCTCTTTTCTTTTATCTGAAGTTCCATCTCTTCTTTCTTATCTGGATCTCAATGGGAAAGACTTTTTGCCTCAAGTTCCTGTTCTTCATTGTCTTGAGATCCTCGTTTAATTTTTTTGGATGAGCTTATAATGGCAATTTAGGCTCCTTTATTCCATGTCAACTAGGTGAAAGTTTCTATTGGTTGGAGGGCTAATAATCTTCAAAGAAAAAAGGAGTGCTCAAGACTTTGAAAATAAATGTATGCAAAATGATATTTACTTTTCAGATAACTTTCATAGACCAATCAACACTCATAGATCTAATTTAAAACATTCTAAAAATGAACTTATTGTAGTTATTTGTTGTATGATTATAATAAATTTATTATAGTATTCAGAATAGCTAAGATAAAGGAGATAGAAGATCAGCTTTAGGGTACAGAAGAATTGGGTTTAATTTCTATCTCTGAAGCATACTATATGTATGATCATGGAAAAGCCACTTAATACAAACAAGATAGATTTGAAATTTACATATTGAATTTATTATGTGCTTTAAAAGTATTTAATATATTATATGAAGAATCAATTTTATGTGCAATATTCTTTTTCTGTCTTATTTTTATATATATAATCATGTTCATTTTATTGATATTTCTTAATTTCAGAATAAAAATATGAAATTAAAAAAATGAAAACAAAAAGAAAAATCCTTTAGCCCTTTATTGTGTCAGGAAACTATTTAAGACTTTAAGTTTCAGATTTATATTTAGTGAGGGGAATTTCCATGCTGGGTCTTCCCTTTATTGATGAAGTCATTCTTCCTTCCAAATATAGGATATCTATAATAAGATATTGTTTTATTGATATGTCATTGATTTTAATTTATAGGCTATGATAACCTTTAATGTATCAGTTATTAAATTTTTGCTGAAAAACTCTCATTCTCTTTGACCTCATACTTGCTGAATTCTTATAGAATTATACAATGTGTTTGATGAACTTGCTAGACTATTTCCTACCCCTTCTATGTACTAGTCATAGTGTGACATGTTTTAAAATTATTTGTGTAGGCCTGAGTGTGCTTAGAATAGCTCACCTACTAGATTTCAAACTCCTAGAGGTAAGGATTTATTGTTATTGTTGTTCAGTCGTGTATGATTCTTTGTTATCCCATTTGGGGCTTTCTTGGCAAAGATAATGGGAGTGTTTTGCCATTTTCTTCTCCATCTCATTTAACAGATGAGAAACTAAGAGAAACAAGGTTAAGTGACTTGCTTAGAATCACACAGTTAGTAAGCGCCTGAGGCTGAATAACAGGGTCTTCCTCACTCTATGCACTGCACTCTGTCCAAAGCAATACCTAGCTACCTCAAGGACAAAAATAGGTAAATTCATTTTTGTTTTCCCAATGACTAGTAAAATGCCTTAGACATAGTAGGTAATTAATAAATGTTATTTGAATTAAATTAAGTTGGTTGTTTATTTTGAATGTTTGCTACCATTATGTTTAAAGCCTCCTTCCACTGTAGGAAACTTCACATCATCCTCAGTGTGCTAAGGGTAAAGGAGTCAATTTTAGTGTTTTTCTATTTCTTCTGTTAGTCAGGACTATTTGTACTCTTGTATTTTTCAATAAAACCACAGATGCTTCTTAACTAGATTCCAACTTAAATGGTCAATATATTCCCATGTCCCTACCAGTCAACATGTATCTCTCTATGTACTTCAATTTAAGGAATGTCCATTATCAACTTTGGTATTGATTTTCCAGAAATGTTATCAGCAATAAGTAAGCATTCATTTCTTTCATACATTTGCCTCTTAAAATCTCCTCCCACTACTTTAGAGGAAAGTATGCTACCTCCCTATCAGATACAAATGCCCTGTGACAGTCTTTTTCATCTTATGTTACAGCTTTGTAATTTAGCTTCCGTCAAGTCTTAGCTCAAATGCCATCTTCTTTGATTCTTCCAAATGCTAAGGAGCCTTTTCCCCTCAAATTACCTTGTCTCTACTAGTCTGTTTTCATTATTTCAATAATAGTTTGGAAGCCTCTTGAAGACAAGAATTGATTTTCATTCTTGTCAATGCTTAGCATAGTGCCCTGAACATTGTAGGAACTTAAAAAATTGCTTTTTCAATTGAATTGAATTCAACTGGGATTATGTAAATTATTTTCTTTATCTAAGACTATAAAGTAGCATTTAGGGAAATCTGGGGAATTTTCCAATAATATCACAATGGAAAATCTTTGTGTGTAAATCCTAAAATATCTTAATTTAGAAAATAACATGACATCTACTAAAACGCTATGTGAATGTCAGTCAGTGACTTTTTCAGTGGCACACATTGGCATATTGAAGATTGGAAAGGAAAATTGATAATGTGTTCCTCTCCTAGAGGCTAGATTATTCCTAACTCATTCCTCAGAATTCAGGGATAGATTAGGGAATGTGTTTCTTGTTCTGGATGAACATAATTTCTGATCTTGGTCTGGAATGACCTTTTAGAAGTCTTCTGGAGATTTCCCTGAAGACTACATTCATTTCGGCTCTCAAAAACCATCTTAGGAGTAATTCTAGATTCACACACAAATGCCTCTTGGAATTGAACTGGTTTCCTAGAGGAAGGGGGATCCTTTGCACATTTTGGGGGCAAGGATATGTTTTTCAGAAATTTTAGATATCTTAATATGTGAGTATCCTGGTCCATTCTGGTCTGATATCAAATAGAATGATGTTGGGAAGAGAAGATACATTGTCTCATCTCCTCTCCCATCCCATCCCTCTCACTCAACTGAATTTATACTAAGGGCAGTTTTGGGTAGTTGATATCTGAACATTCACAGTAGAATGGGTGGGTAGGAGGAAAACATGATCTTAATAAGATAAAAATTTTTCTAAATACTAAGAAGAAAAATATCTTACTTATATGTATTCATTAAAGTAAAATATTATTTAGGAATGCTATTCCTAATGATAGATTAGAAAACTTCAAAAAATATAACTTATGAACAGACAAAAATTTTCAGACAAATTATTTTTAAAAATGTTTTACTATTTATTTGCATTTTATGCCATGATTCTTTTTCAATATGCTTACACTTTGCCATGGAATTATCTGTTATTAAAAATAGTTAAACAAAAATAGTAAAACAAAATGTTATTAAAAATAGTTTCTGTGGTGACAGAAAGACCACAGCTACCATTGTAAAAATATTTTGTGTTTCATAATTGGTCTTCTGGAATCAACTCACATTACATATGATCTGAGCCCTGATATTGTAATGCTGGAGAAACTGAAGCAATATAGAGATTAGAGGATATTTAATAATTTATTAAATAGGAGAGATTTACTGGGACCAAACGGATCCATGGTTTGGTCCAGGGCTGAATGAGACTATTGTCTCCAAGAATCCAGCAAATGTGAGTTCTCAATGACCTATATACCCATGGCTCGGACTCAGGGGGTATACTGAGGTGGGGGCAGAGTCAGGGTACTGAGATCAGGAATGGGACTCTTACAGGGTGGGGTGAGCCTCCAGAGAAAGATGACATAATAGGGAGAAGCACCCTGGACATGGGGAGAGGCATCCTGACATTCCGATAGCTTGGGATGGGGAGAGGAATTCTGATATTCTAAAACATAAGATCTTTTATCCTTTTTAAATATTCTGATAAAGAGGGAGGGGAGGTTTTGCAGAACTTAACTTTGAGCTGACAATTATAGAACAATTAGAGAAACTGAGTCAGGACTGTGTCAGGATAATTAGGGAAACTGATTCAGGACAATAAAAGGGAACTGTGGCATAACAATATCTTTTGGTATTTTTCTTTAAAACATTTTTATGGTTCTTATAAAGTATTCTGGTTTTGCTTATTTCACTTTGTATCTGTTCTTAAAAAGTCTTTCAATTTTTTTCTGAATTTCTCATTTCCATCATTTATTATGACACAATTATGTTTTGTTCTGTTTGTATACCACAATTTTTTCAGCCATTCTCAACTGATGGGTACTCATTTTATTTCCAGTTTTTTATGCTATAAAAAGTAATGCTATGGATATATTGGCATATATCAATTAATTAATCAACAAGCATCTACTAAGTACCCTGTTTTGTGCTAGGTACAGGGGACACATAGACAAACAAAATGAAAACAAAATAACCAGTCACTTCTCTCAGTTTTAGAGGGAGACAAATATGTATATGCATAGAGCACACAGAATGTAAAATATTTTTGACAGGAAAGGTTCTAGCATGTGGTCTGGTGTAAGGGTTGGGGTGGGAATAGATCAGGATATGTTTCATATAGAATGTAGTTGAGCTGGATTGAAACAAAACAAAACACCTAAGGATTTTAACAAGTGAATGAGAGGGGTGTGTGTGTGTGTGTGTGTGTGTGTGTGTGTGTGTGTTTGTGTATGTGTGGGAAGAGCATTTCAGGTATGGAGAAATACCTGTGCAAAGACATGGAGATAGTGTGTGTGCACAAGCAAGAAGGATAGTTTAGCTGAATCTAAGAATGAATGAAAGGAAATAAGATTATACATAATAAGACTGGAAAGATAGATTGGATTCAGATTGTGGGGGATTTTAAGTTCTAGGATGATTATTTTGTATTTTTACCTTAGAAGTAATAGGGAATTTGGAGTTTGTTTCATAGAAAAGTAACATGGTAAGAACTATGCTTGAGAAAAGTTACTTTAACAGCTGTGTGGCAGATGGATTGGAAAAGGGAAGAACTTCACACAAAGACAAGTAAGACTCATTTGTGATAATGCAGGGAAGAAGTTATAAGGACCTGAATTAGAGTGGTGGCATGTGAGTAGAGAGAAGAGAATAGATTTGCTAAGACTTGGCAACTGATTGGATATGTGGGCTAAGGGAGAATGAAAAGTTTAGGGTGAAAAACATTTAATTCATTTTTGGGAAAAATTATATATAATGTTTAAAATGAAAAATATTTTTTTCTGAAAGAAACTTTCTCTGGAAAATTAAATTGTGATGGATTGTGCTATGTGTAAATGAGATGTTGTGTATAACATTATAATCAAGTGCAATAATCAGTATTTGATTTCCTTGCCTATGATTTCTTTTCTCTTTAATTTATCTTCCCTCAACTGTTAGATTGATATATATTTTTAAACAGTATTTTTTCAATTACATGTCATGATAGTTATCAATATTCATTTTTTAAAGAGGATTGTGGGTTCCAAATTTTTTTCTCTCTTTCATACCCTCTTCCCCAAGACAGCAAGTAATCTGATATAGGTTATACATGTGCAATCATGTTAAACATGCTCCCACATTAGTCAAGTGAAAGAAAAATCAGAACAAAAGAGGAATACCATGAGAAAGAAAAAAAGTGGAAATAGTATGGTTCTATCTGTGTTCAGACTTCATAGTTCTTTTTCTGGATGTGGATAGCATTTTCTAATACAAATCTTTTGGAATTGCCTTGGTTGGATTATTGTATTGCTGAGAACAGCAAAGTCTTTCACAGTTGATCATCATATAATATTTCTGTTACTATGTGCAATGTTATTTTGGTTCTGCTTATTTCACTTAGCATCAGTTCATGTAAGTCTTTCTAATTTTTTTTCCTGAAATTTGATTGCTCGTTATTTCTTATGACATGATAAACTGATATTTTAAAAATATAGACCTGATTATCACTTCCCTCATTCAAAAATCTTTAATGTTTCCCTTTTTTCCCTCCAGGATAATCTACAAAATCTTCAGCCTAGAACTAAAAATCTTGTACAATATGGTTCCTACCTAGATTTACTGTCTTATTTCATGTGGCTCCCTCTTTAGCAGACTTTCCCCCAGTAAATGTGTCAACTAGTGGATTTACGTGTACAACATTTTATCCTGAAACTTTCTGCATAAATAACCTCACAGATTTGGAAAACATTCCCTCCTCATCTTCCCCTATGATATACCCTAGTTTTTTTCAAAGTACAACTCAGGTATCATCTACAAGTCATTAACATTTTTTTCCCTCTCAAAATTACTTTATATAGTTTTGTATATACTTTATATTTACTTACTTGAGAACCTTTTGTTTTATTTTAGTAAAATTGAAACTCCTTGAGGATAAAGGATATATTTTTTATATCTCCAGCACCTCATATAGTGTTTTCCACACAGTAGATGCTTATGAAATATTTGTTGAATTGAATTAAACTAAGTGTTAGGTGTGGTGGTAGCCAATATAATAGTGGTAGACTACTGAGAAACTCTTCTGCTTTTTCTTCTTCATTCATACTTCAGTTCCAGATTGAATACATTTTATTTCCTTCAAATAAGAAATAAAAAACAAATTCTATGATTCTTTTTTTGGAAGAAAAAGGTTCACAGACTTAAAAGTGAAATAGAAAATCCAAAAAGTACCATATTACCCATTAGATGGGCAAAACAGGGAAAATCACTTAACCCTATAGCCCTTATTTTTTTCATCTGCAAAATGAGAAAACTAGTTCCCAAAGGAGTCTTTTAAAGCTAAAACAACAACTGAAACAACAACCAAACCCATGACTCTATGAGAGGGAAATCAATATAACCAAACTTGTTAGAGTTCTGAATAACATCACTTTGAGTGGTGCCTTGGCAGATATCTCTGGCCTTTCATGTGTATAGATCAATCTAAGCAGACTCTGATGAAGAAATTTAAAGCAGTTTTGTGAGTAAAGAGCATGAGCCTTATTTTATAGATTTGGGGATAACTATTCTACCTATTCAGAAACATTTTTTTTTGTTTACTTCTTATTCGCCTCTATTCTAGATAGCTGAAGTTGCTGAATCCTTTTTTCCTCTTAGATTTTAATAAAAAGACTGACCAAAAAAGATCCCAGGTTGTAGACGTTAAACTGAGTTTAAGGTTTATCACTTTTTTTTTTTTTTTTTTAGTACCAGGCCCTGTTACCTGAATATTTAAATTTGTTGTTTTTATGAGATATTCAAATACATATTATCAAGAAACCCATCAAAAAGTTTATTTGGTATATGGTTTAAGCCTAACTACTGTCAGACTATTGAGCAGTTTGCTCACCAGTTTTTGTCAGACAGTAAGATCTTACTCTAGTACTTAGGGTCTTTTGGCTTATGAAATACTGGACTACTAGGTTCATTTGCTTTGCTATATTGTGTACCAAATATATTTCACTAATCGATGTCTATTTTTTAAACCAGTACCAAGTTGTTTTGGTGTTTGCTGTTTTGTAGTATTGTTTGAAATTTGATGCTGCTTGGCCCCTTTTCTGTCCTTTTCCTCTCTTTTTTCTTGTAATTCTTGACCTTTTGTTCCTCTAGATGAATTTCATTATTATTTTTTCTAGAAACTAATTAATCAACAACTGTTGATTATGTGTCTATAGTATTTAAGCACTATACTAGAACATATGGAAAATCTAAGAGAAGAATAAGACTTAGTCATTTCAGGCAATGACAATTTAGCTGGGAAGATAAGACAAATATTAAAGAAATGAAGTCAAAGATGAATCCAATGTTTATAATTTGAAAGAAAAGGATAGTGGTGATGGTCACTGAGAGAGGTGAAAGTGGTTGGGGAAGAAGATTCATTGGAAGAGAGAAGATGATGAATTCAATTTTAAACATATTGGATAAAAAAATAAAAAAAATATTGGATTTGGGATATTTCAACACAACAATGTCTTAAAGGTAGATGGAAATATAGCTAAAGAATAGGTGAAATATCTGAACTAGAAGTATAAATTTGTGAATCATCAGCATGAAGATACAAGTTGAATTCATTCATTTATGTTTGCAATACCCGTTTTAATAACTTCTCCAGAGACTAAGAATTTTGTATCTTTAAGAGGAAATGGGATTTTGAGGTAATTAGAATTTAGCTTCTCAATATGTAAGGAGTTCATGAGGAGACTAAGTTCTCATTCTGAAAGTTACTTGTGATGGCTAGAGAGAGATAGAAAAATAGTGATGAAGGACCATGAGAAATTCTTTCCTGTGAGAGTGAATTTAGCTTTTATCTTACAAAAATAATCATAGAATTCTTAAGAGAGAAAATGCAATTTTAATAATTTATGAAATATGAGGACATAGCTATGAAGACAATTTAACTTTTGAATTTCTTGAAAAATGAGACCAAGAGAAAACAAGAGAAGAAACAGAGAAAAGCTGAAAAGAAAGACAATGCCCTGTCATCCTGTTTAAATTTCCATAAAAGATCCACTCAATATATTGAAGTTTTCCTCTAAGCCTCTAGCTCTTATGTGAATATCAATGGTGTTCCTGTTAATCAATTTATACCAATTAACCACTCCTCTCACCACATAGTAGTCAGTTTTCTTGCTTTGTCATTTATTTGTCTGATAGCATCTTTTTGTTTCTTTTGTGTGATTATCTTCACAGTTCATCAAATATATATTGAATTTTTACTAACAGAATGCAATAAAGAATATAAAGATGTATATGATACAGTATTTGCTTTCATCAGTCTAGTAGACATGAAAGTACATGAAGTCTTTGTAGAGCTGACTGTAAAGGAAGAAGTGCATAAGACAGCCTTGAGGAGAAGTCATAATTAGCAATGGGAAGTGCAAGAAAAAGGAAACAGGAAAAGTGATTGGTGAGAAAGACAGGAGGAAAATTATTATGATCAGTGTTGTGGAAATCAAAATAGGGACATCTCAAAGGGTTTCCATGAACTATGCAATTACTTGCTACAGAGTGACTAAATCAAAGGAATTTAGAGATAAAAAAAATCTTAAGAGATAATTTAACTATTACATTTTGCAGTTGAGGAGACAATGAGATTGTGATTTGGTTAAAGTCACAAGGTGTCTAAGAGGGAAGATAGGGATTCTAAAATTTAGTTTTCTGAATATAGCTCTTTTTCTCTACATAAATAGGACTAATATTAAAAAAGGTAATTTGATGTCGATAGTACTTTACAAGGAGAAGATAGATGGTAACAGTGAGAGTAAAAGGAAGACTCCAGAACTGAGAAAGGATATAGGAAGAAACGAAATAAAATTAATAAGTACAAATCACACATTCCAGGTATATGACAGTGAAAGGAAGGAAAGAAATAGAAATAGGACAGTTATAGCATTCCTAATCTTTGAAATGCTAAGATATTAGAATAGGGAAGGTTTTTAAAGACCATCTAGTTATTTACAGATGAGGAAGATTGTACAGTTAGTTGGTTACAGAATCTGAAATCAAAACTCAGGTTTCCTGACCTCTCAGGGATTTTTCTTTTAGTCATGTTGCCTCTTGAAATGTTAATATAGCTATCTCTTTCACATCATGGGAATTAGAGGTGTGTCATCCTTGCAATCTGGAAAATCTGAATAAATTTTTTGGCCTTCCCTTCACACCAGAGAAGTCTGAATTATTATTGTAGTAAAGATAAAATGTTGATATAATGCAATATTATATATATATATATATATATAATATAACATATATATTCAGAAATGCATTTATATATATATTAATATATATATAAATGCATTTCTGAATTAAATTTTTTTCTGTGTGTCATCTGATGGCTTTAGTGTATGTTCTGTTTCTTCCACAAAACTCTCCCAGAATTCCCTTTTATTTCTTATGCCAACCCACTATTTATCAAAATTGCGATGAGGGAAAGTTGTTAAGCAATAGGGATAACTATATAGTATCTTCTCCATCACTCTATTTCAAAACTATAAGGAAAGGTCTTCATTTGTAAAGTATAACTGTCAGTTTTCTAGATTAATGAAAAGCAGATTATTTCTAATTTTACAAATAACAATATGCAATGTAGACACCATAGCCTCCTTAGACTTTGTTAGTCCCTGACAGATTTCTTAGGCACTGTCACCTCTTTCTCACTTTGAAAGCCAAAAGAAAAGTGAACACTTATTGACACCCTCTTCTACCCACCAATTCTGATTCCTTAAAATTGATTCACACACTACTCATGTGTTTAATTTCCCTTTGGTCTCACAGACCCACAGACTGATAGAATTGTAATGGACTTCTGAAAATTTGACCCAGATTTCACTAATTTTGAATATTGGGAAACTGAGTCCCATGGATGTCAGTTTCTCTCCATACCATTTAAGTCATCTTATGGTTGTCCTAAAGTTATAGAATTTTAAATCTTGGAAGTCATCTAGTAAAATCCCTGCATTTTAAAGAAGTGATAATAGGACATAGAGAGTTAACTAGAGCAGGGGCAATAAACATTTATTAAAAACTCATTATGTGTCAGGCACAGTGCTACGTACTGGGTCTCTCAAGGATCTTATAATCTACAAGGGGAAGAAAAGGAAATTGGGGGAGAGAAAGTACCCAGTATAGGGGCTGTGATGGAGAATTCCAGAGGAATATAGCCCTGTGGACTCCCTAAAATTATACAGAAATTAAATTCATTTGTTAGTTTTGTTCAATACTTCTTAATGTGGTTCAACAAAAGTCATAGACCTCTGAGACTGGTGCCATTACATGAATGGACTTTTGGAAATTTTACTGGTAGTAGAAAATTCTTCTCTTGTTTTCCTATTCAAAACTTGGGCCTTTGAGACTATTTAGTCAAAACTCCCTTATTTTATCAATGAAACAATTGAAAAAT